>NW_024042261.1:27500-230000 GCF_014851395.1 Micropterus salmoides | reverse complement strand
TTCAGATGTAAGTAGACTGCAGAGTCTTGACCTGAGGAGTTGGCCCTTCTGTGTTGAGCCATGCGTTTGTGTAGTGGTTGTTTAGTCTCCCCAATATACAGGTCTGTGCATTCCTCACTGCATTGGACCGCATACACTAGATTGCTTTTCTTGTGTTTGGGTGTGCGGTCTTTGGGGTGTACCAGCATCTGTCTTAGTGTGTTCTTGGGTTTAAAAAACACAGGGATGTTGTGTTTGTTAAAAATCCTCCTGAGTTTCTCTGATACTCCAGACACGTATGGAATCACAATGTTGTAGCGTTTGACCTTCTTTTCCTCGTCCCCTGTAGTTTTGTTCTTCTTGGATCTTGTGGCTGTTTTCACAAAGGTCCATTTAGGGTATCCACAGGCTGTAGAAAGGACAATAACCCCACAACACTTGAAACAGACAACAGATGGGTGAAAAACTTGTCAGATAGGGAACTCACCCAACCAGAGAAAGACGTTCTGGCCAAAGGATTAAACTTCGCCATTACACCACAGCAACTACCGATAGTAGACCTCATCACAGCCACAGAATCAGCCATTAGGAAAAACAAATTAACAGAAACAGAAGCGGAACAGCTCAGACTAAAGGTATCTGTAGCCCTTTCTAATGCGAAGGCCCCCCCTTCCAACCTCACCATCCAAGAAAGGAAGGCTGTGACATCTCTGAGCAAGGATCAAAACATCACTATCCTACCTGCGGACAAAGGAAGATGCACGGTAGTACTTAACACAGTTGACTACCAGAACAAAGTCAACACACTACTAATGGACACAAACACGTATGAGACACTGAGACGAGACCCAACCAGCGGATACAAGAAAAAGGCCATAGAATGTCTACAACAGTTACAGAAGGACAACACCATCCCCCGTGAACAATATTACCGTTTGTATCCTGGAGAAGCCATTCCTTGCATTTATGGACTACCCAAGATACACAAAGAAGGAGCCCCTCTCAGGCTGATTATCAGCAGCATTAACTCGGTCACCTACAACATTGCCAAACACATTTCCACCATCTTAGCTCCATTGGTGGGAAACACGCCTCACCACATCCAAAACTCTATTGACTTTGTAAACAAAGTTCGAGGACTAAAACTGGATCCAGATGAAACCGTGGTATCCTATGACGTGACTTCTTTGTTCACCTGCATCCCCACCATAGAGGCAGTAGAAACCGTCAGGAAACGGCTAACACAGGACAACACCCTGGACAACAGAACTAGACTCAGCCCTGACCAAATCTGTAAATAACTCGACCTCTGTCTAAACACCACCTACTTCCAGTACAACGGTGGATTCTACAGACAGAAGCATGGCTGTGCCATGGGCTCACCGGTATCCCCGATTGTGGCCAACATCTACATGGAAGAAGTGTAGAACAAAGCCCTCAACTCCTTCAGAGGAACAGCACCGAGCCACTGGTACAGATATGTGGACGACACCTGGGTCAAAATCAAAAGCCAGGAAGTGCAAGCCTTCACAGAACACATCAACTCTGTGGACAGTAACATCAAGTTCACACGAGAAGATGTTCACAACAACAGTTTGGCCTTCCTGGACTGCGCTGTACACATTGAAGAGGACAGGAGCCTGCAGATTGGTGTTTACAGAAAACCCACACACACAGACCAATACCTACTGTTCGATTCACACCACCCACTGGAGCACAAGCTAGGGGTCATGAGAACACTGCACCACAGAGCGGAAAACATACCAACAAGCGCCCAAGCCAGAGAGAAGGAACAGAACCACCTGAAGGGGGCACTTACAGCCTGTGGATACCCTAAATGGACCTTTGTGAAAAGGTATACTGGAACCTGGTTCCACAGGAGAGTAAGAGCAACAGTGGTGATCGGAGCACTGGGGGCTGTGACCCCCAAACTGGGAGAGTGACTATAGTCTCTGTCCAGAAGAGTGCAGTCCTAGGAACAGCTAAGATACTGCGCAGAACCCTCAAACTCCCAGGCCTCTGGTAGAGGACCCGAGCCTGAGGATGACACATACCACCCCGCAAGGGGTGAGAGGGGGATAGTTAGTTTATTTATTTATTTATTTATTTTTGCCTATTCAGGAGAGGTACGTTTGCCATTAATATTATAGTAGCGACATGAAATTTGATAAATAGTCTGTTGGTATTTTTAATAATTTCTGTTTACCACAATACATTCACTATGTAATTTAATGTTCATTAGTAATAGTTCTCAAATCAGATATTTGTAAAATGTTTACTGTAGTTTTATACATTTGACTTTTATTTATCAAAACCTATTTTGTTGTACTTTTATTAAGTACTATTAAGAACAATAAAAATGTTCTTTTTATACTGCATTATTTCATGGTATGTTTGGTTTTGATCTCAACATAACAAATATAATCTTTGTCGATGTCATGCGTTTCTTAAAATAAGGTGGAAAAAGGATATCGACATATCAGATTTTAAAATCCTCAAATATTGAAATTGGCATCGGACTTAAAAAGCCAATATCGGTGGTGCTCTAAAAAGACAACTATATTCGTGACTTGTTGAAGAGGCTTGGGGCTGATGAGTGTATCTGGTATTGTCTATATTTTTCCCAGGTTCGTGCGGAGCGTAACCGTGCACGTGACGAGGTTCGTCAGCTGAGGCAGCGGCTGGATACCCTCACCAAGGAACTGACCAGTGTTCGGCGGGAGCGGCAGGAACTGGCCTCTGAGAATGAGACACTACGGCAGGAGACGCAGCGCCTTCGTAACGACCACAGCGCTCCTCCTCCGTCTGCCACTCCTCCATCCTCCTCCCCTGCACACCTTCGTGGTGCTTCCTCCTCCTCCACTCCATCTATCCCTCCCTCCTCCCCTGCCTCATCATCCTCCTCCCCTCAGGTCCACACTGACTGCAAGCTGGACAGGGTGGGGGAAGGACCACCTGGGTCTCCAGAGCCAGAACCAGTGAGGGACGTGGACTTGGAACAACAAAACTTGGGTCAACAAAAGGTGAGTGATGAGAGAGATGGAAAAAAGTGCTGACTCCCTGCCTTTGAAGCAAAATGTCCCTCCCTTGATTACTTATATTGCTTTAGTCTGTAAGGGTCCACTGATCAAAAGAATCAAAATGGCTTTTCTTGAAAAGGAATCCTGTGACTCTGCTGTGTCTGCAAACTTCCGCCACATGTTTCTCTGCCTCCTGCACCTGTTGATGGGTATGCTTGTTTTCAATACCTTGCTGCCTTCTAAATAAAAATGCTCAAGCTGTCTGTTGGAGCTAGATCAGATAATTGATTTGTAATCGACCCTTTGCTAAGCTACGCCCCAAATACGCAGCTGGCCAATCACAGCACAGTATAGGACTCTGACACTTTCATGGCTGCGCTCCATTGACTCGTGTGCAAAAGGTGTTGTTTTCTAGCTTTGTTTTGCCATATTTTTCCAAGATATGGTCAAACGCTGTTCCTGTGGCACTTGTAATAGTTACAGCCGCTACCCAGAGAGGTTGAAAGGAGAAGTACGATTTATTCTCTTTCCAAAACCTAAAACAAATCCAGGAAAATGTAGGCTGTTTGTTTCTATTGTAATGTTAGTTAGCTAACGCTAGATAACTTACTACAGAAAATAACCTTATATAAGGCTACTGTTCTGCTTTTTAATGACTGTAATAGTGAATAGAGACCTACCCGGCTGTACAGGAACAGTGTTGATCCTTAATATCATTGTCTTCTTTCTCAATAGTCAGGTAAGACTTTACTTTACTTTTACTGTGATCAGTAGGCTTTAGCCTCTGTCTTTATTTTTTCACATCAGTTTGCGTCAGTCTGACAGCCTGAATACGACCTTTAAAAGCACAGTGCACCTGCAAAACTGTCTGCTTCTTTCTGAGATAGCTTTTTCAAAAATTAGACAATATTTCTCCTGGGAGTGCAGTAATAGACAGAGGCCGCGGCGTGCTGAAAGTCAGACAGGTCCGACAGTTTGTCGGAGTTAGCAACAGTAACTAAAGGGGGCGTGGCTTAGCGAAGGGTCAATTGATATGTTATTTGATATAATCATTTTTATACAAGTAAAATTCATACTGATAATAATTTAATATAATTTGATAGCAGCCCATTTCACATCTTTGCTGAGCAAGAGTTTAGTGTGAAAGCGATTAAAGGCCTGTCCCATATGGATACTTGGTCGCTAGGTGCAACTTCAGCCTGATGATAGATCCAGCCATGAAGATATCAAATGGAGAGACTCCTGATGTCAGTGTGCTTATAACCTCTGCTGCTAAATGGACAATGTGACCTCAGCTGCAGTGAATACAGGCCAGACTGGCTACTATGACTCCAGCCCTGTAGATACGCTTACAAAAAGTGTATGTGTGTGCTTGGAGGGTGTCCTAGTTAAGTGACTAGCAGTGTGGGTACACAGGTGTGCGCGCACACACACACGTGCGTATTCTCCCAGCGTGCTTGCTTATCCCTGAGGTCTCAGTGATGCTGCAGTACTTTTTCTCTGTCACCCTGTTCTGTGCACACCATCCTAAACCTGACCTGCTGCTTACCTCAGCTTCGTTCATACTGAATTCAGACTTGTAGCTTTATAGGACCAGGTGTGTAGGATTTAGTGGCATCTAGCAGTGATGCTGCAGATTGCAACCAACTGAATAACCCTTGCCTTCCAGTGGTGGTGGTGCAACATGGCAGATTCCATGAAAAATGTTCTGCTCCCTCTGTAGATATAAAGAACTCATTCTAAGGTAATGAAAACACAACAATTCTTAATTTCAGGTGATTATACACTAATGAAAACATACTTATATTATATAGTATAGTAATATTATATTGCATTTCTACCAATGTTTCTGCCATTTTCCCCTTAAATGTTACACACTGGTCCTTTTAATGCAGCAGTTGGTAACAATTGAACATACAATGCAAAACCTTCTTTGTCTCTCTCTGCTGCTCGTATGACTCTGATAAGTCCCTCCCACCAAACCCATAAGTTTGTATGGCAGCAGGAAGAGCCAAATCCCCTGGGAAACCTCAACCCGCGTAGGAAGTCCTCTCCACGGTGACAGTCTCACCAACACTCGGGCCTCTCTTGCTTCTACTCGCCTCAAACGCTCCTCCAGCAGCAGGATGAGAGGCTGGTACACCACTGCCTCTCTTCAAAAATTATTCCCCTCTGTTTGTTATCCTGCGTCTTTGCCACTCGTTGATATCAGCGCCATATCTTCAAACATAATGAGTCTAAAGCTCCGCGTGGAGCCAGGATGTGATCACACGTGTTTTTACTATACGCTGTTGGTGGTTGTTCTTCAGCCGGTCAGTTTTTGGCTGTGTCAACAAAACGATTCTAAACAGCATTAAAACTTCTTCATTGAAGACTAAATGCAACGCAGCCACATGCAGTAGAGGTCCAGAGTAAAAATGGCTGAAACACATTTAATTCACATAAGATGTATAGTTTCTTTGTAAAACAAAGTGACACAAAGTAAATTGGTAACCTTAAGAAAATGCAGTGTTGAATGACGAATGACTGAAATTACACAGCCACAAACTTAAATATTCACTATATACATAAAATATACACACAATATAACGTCAGCTGCAGGAGATGCTTCAGCCTCTCAGGGCTGGATTTGTCATGTGGAGCTTTCCGTCTTCTTCGGTGTTGGTCATTTTAGCAACAATTTATGATAAGTATGTCTATCCAGTGACAGTTGACTACATCAAAGTCTCTGACTACATCCAATATGACACATCTGTGTTGATTTGGTTGCATGGGTGAATTACGGAAAGCGTTGCTCAATGTTGCACCGACAACCATGCTACTGCAGTGTCTGTGCAAACTTGGTGCAGCAGTAGTTTTTAGCTGCGTCCAGAAAGGTGTTGTTCCACAGAAGTGTTCGGCAACGCCATAGTCATATTGTTGAATGACCTGTAATAGCAGTCACCGAGAACAGACACTGCTCAGGGTTAGTAAATAAACTACTGTTCTCTTCACGTTTTGTTTTTTGGGTTAAAAAAAGTTTGTGTGTAAGTCTCAGCAACAACACGGGCTTTATAGCATGCAGCTCATCAAAGAGAGTTGCTAGAGCCTCAGGGGATGTTGTAGTGGTTATTAAAAACAAAAATTAAGCAATGATTACTGTAACGCAAATGTATAGTGAACTTATGTTGTGGTTCATAAATCTTGAATTTGAACTTGACCATCAATAAACTGTAAAATCATTACAGTCTGCTAAACTTTTCTTAGTTTTGTGAAGACATTGTGTTTTTGTGGCATTTACTTCAGTATTAACATCCATAACAACACATGTCCACTTCCGCCTGTTTCATCTGTCTGTATTACCTTCTAATATATTCATAATTAGATATATTCTAAAGATTATAATATCATTTTATGTGTAGTATTTTCAGTACTAGTAACAGTTTTTGCTGAGGTGAAGTTGGAGTGTGGCCATAGTAAATATTTAATCCCTAATCATTATTATTTCTTCTCTGAGGTAGACGATCTTCCAGTGCTGACCTGTGCCTTTGAGCTCTCCTTCACTCACAGTGTTTTGTCTGGAGGGCAGGAGCAGGATCAGTTCAGGAGCTCAGTGTGTAATGAGCTGCTGTCTTAGTAAATCAGGCACTGAATACACACAGATTGCAGCCACAAACTCAACCCCAGAGAACATTTGAACGACATTTTCTAAGTAAATCTGGCTCTCAGACTTTTAACATCTAATGTCAGAAATGAGAATCTTTAGATCACTGTCATGGCATATCAGACTTGACCTTCAGCTAGCTCAGGCAGGGTTTCCATGGTAACACACACACACACGCACACGCACAGAAATACAAATTGAGGCGGTGGCGTTCCAAGTAAACCATTATAATGTGTCTGTCAGTGGTGCCAGCAGCGGTGGTCACGGAACGACGGCTAACTGATACTCACAAGAGCAGAGCCTCATTTCCTGTCTCCCTCCATTGTTCTGCTTCTCACACACACTGAGCACTTCCACATGTGGAACAGTATGGTTTGATATGTTACACACTGGGTCCCTCTGCTGGGGATTAGCTGTAATGACAGCAGCAGCTGTTTTCCGTTTGGCATATCTCAACCTGTGTGTATGTGAAGTTTTTGAAAAGGATGTTACATGCTTTTCATCAGTCAGTTCCATGTCTTAAATGTCAGTTTCTCAGACATTGGGGGGGGAAGCCTCATTTGTAGATTGACCACAGTGCAATTTAGAAACATTGAGGGGGTATCATCATCCCAAAGTATGTAGAAAATTCTTTAATCACAGATGTGAAAATAATCTGAACTTTAGAGAATGTAAAACTATCAGTGACACTTGACACACAAATGTGTGGCTAAAATGTGTCTGTCAGAAGAGACCTTTCAACGTTTTTAAAGGTCCTGGGGTCTCGTTTATAAAACTATAAGTAGGAAAGACTCAAAGGTTGGTACATACAAAGCACAGAAAGTGTGTGTTTTATAAACCGTGTGCACGCATGTCCTACGCCGATTTCCCTTTATACTGTAAATCAGTCTACTCCTTGTCCGACCCTTTAAACCCTATCAAATATTAATACATACTGACTGCATGAAGAAAAGGAGGCGAATTCTGAACATTTTTAACCCAGTGTGACGCTGACATTATTTTTTGGGGAGGTTGAAGCAAGAAAAATTGTTTGGTGGATAAAACCCGCACACACACAGTGCTGCTGCATCGGAGGAAAGGGGGCACCGGAGCTCTGCCCCATTAGAAGCTATCTGCAGGAAGGTGCACCCCTCCTGCGTAGTCAGGGTGGTGGAGGGGGGACACTGATATGCAAGACGGGAGTAAACCAAATGCATTGCACTCGTGTTTAAACATTTAGGCTACACAGTCAGTCTACTCACTTAACGAGGCTGGCAACGAGTTAAAATAAATGACTTGTTTTACATATGACATAAGCGCTAGACTAATATTTACACTTAAAGTGTTAAATTTTTCTATACAGTGTTTTTACAAGCAACCCATGGCGTCCACGTGCTGACGCAGTGTTTGGCTTGATAAGACAGCATCCATCTGATAACAAATTAAACAATGCACTCATTTGTTGGAGTGAGGAAACGAAAAAAAGCATCTGCTCTCCGCTGACGACCTTTGACCTCTTCTGGTGTTCACAGACGCTGATGTCCGTTTCTGGTGTTCATTCAGTCTCTTGTTCAGGGTCCTTGCGTCTTCGCTGATGTAATATGTCCCACAGTAGAGCTCTCCTCATGTCCACAAGCCTCTGGGTCCTATACTGCCACATTTCTCTGGTCTGTATGTCTAATTCCGCTATAACTATCAACTTTACATTTATGCAATTATCTCAGAAGGCTTCATTTAGAGTCATACTTCTTTCATCATTTTTGTAAAGTAGGAGGTTCAAAGGGTACATTTTCTGTTGTCATTGGGGACATCGGTCAGGATGCATTGAAGTAAGCCAGGAAACTTGGAATATCCTCTGAACAATGCTTTATTTCTTCCAATTTAAAGGATGCATTTATCAACATAGTCAGGGGAAAAAGACACACAAGTTGTTCAATCTGAAAGAAAGCAAAAATAAGATTAGAAACTAAACTCACTTGTCCATCAAGGAAAGAAACATCTACGCTAAGTTTTCATAAACAAGGTAAAACTAAAGAGTAAACTAAACTTCTCTTACCAGAACTGCCGCCCCATGCGGAGGTGAAAGAATGAGAGGGAGTGCAGTCCTTAAATAAAGTGTGAACAGGTGAACTCAATCAGGTCAATGAGGAGGAATGAAAGGTGAAAGCGGGAGCCAATCAATGATGAGAAAACAAAGGAAAGGAAGTGAGGTAGGTGAAAGGAAGTGAATAAAAACAGAGATAAATTGGGGATCTTTACGCATGTTTGCTTAAATGGTCTTCTGCTCTATAAAAGTTAAATTATGTGACTTTTTATTACTTTTCTTTTTTCAATAATTTTTTTAGTTTTGTTTCTTTACGTACAATTTTACATAAATGCCCGTAAACCAAAATTGGCTTAAGCTATTGTAACCAAACTTGACACGTCTGTTCAGATGCAGTCCTTGGATATTCTTCCACTAGGGGGTACTATACTTGCAAAAAGTTTGTACCTCGTAATTCGCTGCATGGATTTGTACAATATTAAGTTTGAACTGATGAAATCCTAAAACAACAACTCAGGACCCAGTATTTAGCATAACTCCATCAGCTGTACGCTGTAAACACATCGCTGCACGCTGGCTGCTGTTTCCCAGCAATACATTTCATGCCGACATACGATCTCAGGCGGACATCGGTGAGACTTGTATGGCTATCTGACTGTTGATTGTGATTTATTGGTTTGCAAACAACGGTGGAATGGAGAGGAGCAGTCGTAGAAAAAACGCTGGCATGCTTGATTTAAAGCCAGTAACCTCTACATGACCATTCAGAAATTCACTGCAAGGCAAGCCCGACCTCTCCAAAGTACCGGTACATTCGAAAAGTTCTTCTTATTTTTCTTTGCTAAAAAGTTTGTGCAGCTTAAACGTAAAAATCACAGACTTTTGCAGGTGGGTAAAAGATTTCACAGTAGTCAGGTACATAAAATGACACTCTCTGATCTCAAGGTGTTGCTGTAAAAATCAAGTTAGCGTTTTTCTGCAATTATTCAGCCCAAAGTCATCTGAAAATGTCAAATGTTGCATTTTTCACGGCTTGCTTGGATCCTGATCATTGCCCCTTGCGGCTATATTAATAAATTATTTGTGAAATCTACATTCAATTTTAGAACATTATTGTTGTATTGCTGCTCTTTAGGTCTATTTGGGACAGGTCTATCACTTTTGGACCTGTGAATGGTCTACGGGGCTTCTGTCCTTAGGGTGCAGAAGCCGAGATCTTTAAGTGTTACATGGTTACCAGACCATGCATCCTAATGATTTTGGTGTTCGTCTGTCTTTTTCTCTGGTGTCATCATGAGGTTCCACTTTGTATTTTTAAAATGTTGGGTAGATTGCCATGCCCCCCTAAGGAATGATTGAAATAGCTTTGGTGATGCGCTGGCTTTTCCCCTAGCTCCACCAACAGGTTAAAATCTTTTTGTTTAGCAAGCTAACATTTGCTAATTAGCACACGGAAAACATGGTGTCATTTTGAGTATGTTAGCATGCTGGTATTAGCATTTAGCCCCCCCCCAAAAAGAAATCTTAAAAAACATTGAGTGCATTTCTTTCAATACCCTGTCCCTGCAGCACAAGCTCTGTGCTGCTTTAATACAAACACACAACTGCCTCTAAATAAAATGCTCTCAGGGTTCATTATGTTATGCCACAGATATCTTTCCAACTCTCAGTTGCAGAATTCAGTATTTATGAGGAACTCTTAAAGGCAGCATGATGATTATCTTAAAACCCCACGCTGCCTCATGGAGCCTGTGGGAAACCGAGACCTCACATGATATAGGGTGGTGAAACATTTGGATTTGTGCTGGCAGATTTACTATGTGGAGAGGAGGAAACGATCTACATGTCCAATCTTATTTATGTTAAATGGGATGTGAAAATGTTTGTTCTCGAGAACCCACCCAAGAGTGTCGGGGTTCTGCCGTGACAGCGCGTTGGCCGAAACTTTCAATGATTCTCTGGATGAAACAGTTTGATTTGCAGCCTCGTCGGGAGGAACAGAGGGTGGAGTAGAAAACACTGAGGACAGAAGAGAGAATTGTTGTTGCCAAAGAAGCCCATATTTCTGATAACCCCTTCAAAATCAGGGAGTCAAAAGATATGTGGGTAGTGTGGAACGATATTTTATTTTCTGGGACTTAAACTGAAAGGAAGCCTTAATCATCGATGAAGTTTTGTAAGACAAAAAGAGAATACATTTCTTCATCGGTAGAACAGTAAGCGAAACGGTTATTAGTATTTTGGCACGTACATGCATTCTCCAGTGTGTTTAGAATCTCTTAATTGCTCCAAATAGCGGACGCTAGGTTTCGTGCTGATTTGCTGATAGTGTCACACTTGTTACATCCGTGCAGACACGAATCACATCGAAAACACTAGATAAGACCAGCACCTTAATGACGTCAGATTGCATTCCATATGTTACAACTTTCATTCTATATAACATTTACACACTCACACTCACTGGCCACTTTATGAGGTACATCTTACTAGTACAGGGTTGGACCCCCTTTTGCCTCCAGAACTGCCATAAATCTTTGTGGCTTACTTTCAACAAGGTTTTGGAAACATTCCTCAGAGACTTTGGTCCATGTTGACATGATAACATCACCAGCTGCTGCAGATTTGTCAGCTGCACATCCTACCCTTTTAATGTTGCATCTGATATCAAGACTCATCAGACCAGGCAATGTTTATCCAATCTTCTGTTGTTCAGTTTTGGTGAGCCTGCGTGAATTGTCGCCTCAGTTTCCTGTTCTTAGCTGACAGGAGTGGCCCCCGGTGTGGTCTTCTGCTGCTGTAGCCCATCTGCTTCAAGGTTAGATGTGTTGTGCGTTCAGAGATGGTATTCTGCAGACCTTGGTTGTAATGAGTGCTTATTTCAGTTACTGTTTCCTTTCTAACATCTGGAACCAGTCTGCCCTTTCTCCTTTGACCTCTGACATCAACAAGGCATTTTCGTCCACACAACTGCCACTCACTGAGTATTTTCTCTTTTTCGGACCATTATCTGTAGAACCTGGGGATGGTTGTGCGTTTCTGAAATACTCAGTCCAGCCTGTCTGGCACCAACAATCAACAAAGTCACTTAAATACCCTTTCTACTAGGGCTGCACAATTTGGAGAAAAAGTCATATTGCGATTATTGTGGATAATATTGTTATATTTCAATTTGGTACATGGTAAATCTACATCTGTCCATACCACAGACACTATCCACAACCTGGAGGACGAACTTGTATACATGAGTATAATATCATATCATTAAATAAAAAGTGTAAGGTTGAGTTAATAGAAGCCTATACTGTTAGTATAACCTTAAGATATTAATTACTATATTCATGATAATTTCATATAATAGTATAATATTTTATCACTAGTTGATTATTATATCCAGTTACAGCAGTTTCATTTCTGTGGGTTGATTTTTAAAATGTAATCCTTGTGCAGGAAAAAAAGCTCTATATTGGTCTTTAATTTGTTAATTCTAAGTATTAACTTCTTAATCATATTATTATCATTATTGTCTAGGGCTGACCCCGAATAGTCGAAGATTCGATGCTTCGATGGGCGGAGCCTGATTCGACTGTCAATCTCACAGTTAAAGCTTTGCAGTGAAACAAGGATCATACCATTTTGGGGATATGGGGGTGCTCAACATCTGATTTTACATAGAACTACCATTTTTCTCCCAATAAGTTAATATACAGCCTGTTACAATATACATTTCAACGTTTAATGCCGTAAATAAACATGTGAAAAGAATAAAACTTTCAATAAATGTTTTTAAAGTGCATAAATAAATCCAATATTGTAACCCTAACCCTGGGTCATCAGTGCGCATGTGTAGAATAGGAACACTTAACTTAGGTTGTTGTCTTAAATGTTACTTGCACACTGCTCATGAATCACATTTCTCATTGCACGTAACGTTTTCTCACAACATGCGAGAGCCTGGTGTGAGCAGAGATAATGAGCAGACTGCAGCGCACACAGAGAGAGTGTCACACACATTTTTTCTGTTTATTAAATCGCACACTTTTTTGTGGTTATGTAATCGCACATGATGACATCACAACTGCGATTAGATTAATCGTGCAGCCCTACTTTCTTCCCCATTCTGATGCTCGGTTTGAACTTCAGTAAGTTGTCTTGACCACGTGTACATGCCTAAATGCATTGAGTTGCTGCCATGTGATTGGCTGATTAGCTATTTGTGTTAACCAGCAATTCAGCAGGTGTACCTAATAAAGTGGCCGGTGAGTGTATATGTATGTAGACAATTCTAGTTGATTAATGCTTGACTACCCATGTTTCTTACACTGATTTTATTGTAGCGGTGTCAGTGGGATATGAGTTTCAGTTATATACAGTACAGTATTCCCCTAATACCAGCAAACTAGTGTGTCATGTTCTTCTCCCTCCCTCTGCCAGGACTTGGAGGTCCTGGAGTCGGTTCTGCGCACCAGGGCCTCTGAAGGCAACACTCAAGAGGCCTGGGAAAACTGCAGTGGTAATGGCGGTGTTAACCTGGCCAGCTCACGCTCGTCCTCTGGTCTGAGCCGGCAGGAACGCAGCAGGCAGCTGTGGGACGACATTAGCACGGTGGAGGAAGACTCCAGTAAACTCAACGCCCTGCAGCTTCGCCTGGATGAGTCCCAGAAAGTCCTGCTAAAAGAGAGAGAGTAAGAGTGACTGAAAATCTAAAATTGTCTAAGCTGTAGCATAGATATGAAGTGTGACATAACAGTTGTATCTGTTGCTGCAGTAGAGAATTCCGTTAGACCAACTTTAATTTAAAATCATAAACTCAGGTTGGAATGAAACTTCCATTTGATGACACTGTCTACTTTAATTTGAAAAATTATTTTTAAAGACATTTGCTGATTAAGACAATAACCCACTCAGCACTTCAGCAGAATGATTGTGTACACACTGTGTGATGTGTGTTGTGTCTCTGCGTCTTCTCCAGAGACAAGCTTGCACTGAGTAAGAGCATTGAGAGGCTGGAAGCTGAACTCAGTCAGTGGAAACTTAAATATGAGGAGCTCAGCAAGAACAAACAGGAGGTCCTCAAACAGGTGAGACATCCATGTGCTCAGGCCGCCACTCTGCCAGTCACAAAGAATATGTCTGTGTGGATCTCATCAAGTCTTTGTTGTAGGATGAGACAGCATCCCACTTTCTGTCTTGTCAGAGGGACCCTCCTAGATGTCAGTTCGACAAACTCATTCAACCTTTAGTGTGTTGTTGCGACTATCTGCACGATTAATGATGACAGACTACTATGATTCCACAAATGGTGCCTGGGGCCTTTGTTAATCTTAACTATAGAGAGAAACATGCTAAAATTAGAGGTTGTCATTACTCCACCATCTTGGTCCAGACAAAAATACCTCTATTGGATGGATTGCTATGACATTTGGTACACGCATCCATTTTCCCATCAGGTTCAATTCTTAATACGTTCCTGATCATCTGACTTTTCATCTAGTGCCATCATCAGGTATACATTTTTGTCAGTTACTTTAGTTAATACGCTCTAAATAAAGATGGTTAAGATGGTAAACAATCCAAGGAAGGTTGAGGTTAAGGGCAACTGGACTTTGAAGAAAAAAACTAGAAGACGTTTTGTCCCTCATCCAAGAGACTTCTGACTGACTGGTGGGGAAACTCTGAAGCTATTTAACCTCAGTGGGATCGTTAGCCAGGATCATCGATACCGCTGGTTCGTTAGTGCTCCTGGCTGTGGTAACAACAGTAGTCATGGACGTTGGAGCCACACGTGGCCAAGTCTGAACGACCATCGTTGGCATCTTCACCTGAGGCCAAGAGGAAATGCTTGTTCAGTTTCCTGCGAAGTTATGAAAGGACAGCATTGTAAGTGGGCGACAAGTGGTGGCGCAGACCCCCTCCTCTGTTCAGCGACCGAGTGAGGTCCCAACATATACCTAACAATCCCTCTCCAATTCAGCGATAATTGTAGTGGATCTGAATGAAACTGTGCACAATCCTAAATTTAATAAATATATACTGCATGCACTGCATTATTTGGCAGATAAGTATTCTGAATGAATAATTATTTCCAACTCTAAACCATGTAAACTTGAATGCTCACTGGAGCTAATCATTTTCAGGTGATATGTAGTTGTGTAATGAGGGAGGCTGTGGTGAAAGTGAATCACACCTTATATCAAGATGTGCACGATTAATAGGCAGCTGCATTATTTCAGGTAGAATGGTCCAAAAAAGAGATTTAACTGACACTGAAAAGTCAAAAATTGTAAAATGCCTTTGAGGCTGACGCAACACTCTTGAAATAGCTAAACCTTTGAGGCGGGGCCACCGGACAATCAAACGCTAATAGTCACAAAAAGCTCATGGAAAAGAAAAGACAAATTAACTGCAAAAGACTCGAGTAGAATTTAAAGTGAAGCTACCAGGAACCCATTATCCTCCAGTGCCACCATAATCCAGAACTGCAACCTACCTGGAGTGTCCAGAAGTACAAGGTGCCAAGTGCTCAGAGACACGGCCGAGGTCAGGAAGGCTGAAACACGACCACCACTGAACAAGATTCTCAAGTTGAAGCGTCAAGACTGGGCAAAGAAATACCTGAAGACAGATTTTTCAAAGGTTTTGTGGACAGATGACATGAGAGTGACTCTTGATGGACCAGATGGACGGGCCTGTGGCTGGATCACTGATTTACACCGCATCAGGTCTACTCAGGTGCCAGTAAGGTGGAGGAGGGGTGCTGGTATGGGCTGCTATCATTAAGGATATAGTTGGGGTATTTTTGGGGTTAAAGATGGACTGAAACTCCACTCTCAAACCTACTGCCAGTTTCTGGAGGATACTTTCTTCAAGCAGTGGGACAGGCAGAAGTCCTCAGTTTTCAAGAAGGCCATGATCTGGCAAGCCAGCGAGGGCCTCAAAGATGCCCAAATAATGGCCTGGCCCCCATCCTCTCCTGACTTAAATCCTATTGAGAACTTGTGGACTCTTCTAAGATAAGATTTACGGTCAGGGAAGACAGTACACCTCTTTGAACAGTGTTTAGGAGGCTGTGGTTGCTGCTCCAGTGAAAGTTGATGGTGAACAGATCAAGAAACTGACTCCACTGATGGAAGGCTCATGGCAGTTACTGAATATACTGGTCACTAAATATTTTTGAAAGGCCAAAAATTTTATTTATCATTTTGTGTTCTAACACTTACCCCCCCCCCACACAAAAAAAGTATAGAATAAACAAGTCATTTGATGGAAATTATTTTGGTAATTTAGTTGCCTAATAATTCTGCAGATTTATGTATTCTCCTGATCAAGACAAAACTCACTTTTTCTTAGTTAAACATTCAGGTTTGAGGTTTAATTATATTTTTGATTGACTGAGAGCATTGTGTGTTGTTAAAATGAATCTTGAGGAATACAGTTTGCCTAATAAATGTGCACTTAGTGTATTAAATCTTTATTACATAGTAGCTCTAAACTATAATTGTAGAAACGATGAGTGAGCTTATATTCCACTGTAACCTGTTTTGAGAGCCAGATATCCAAAGCTGCACCTATAGAGTGTAGGGCTCAGCTGTAAGGCCTTTAGACAGTAACATGGCAAATGTTTTGTCTTCCACCACTCGGGGGCAGTCCCGGCCTGCTGAGAAGAGAGACATAGGGCTGAAAAGAACCCAGATAACACAGGCTCACTGTATGACAAAATCAGTTTAGAACCAGCACAGAGAAAGAAAGGAGGGGACAGATCAGAAGACATGACAGATGTGTAGATGGTGATGATGGGTGGTTTGAAGATAAGCAGGGTAGAAGTGATGGAGATGGAGGCAGGATAGGGCTGTGCTGAAGGTGGAGAGAAGGCAGATGAGACACGGGCAGAGATGCAATGATCCATTAAGAACAAGGAGGGATGAAAAGGAGATAATAAAGGAGATTGGGTCATCCTTATCTCCACACTTGTTGTTGGTTCCAGAAATGGTCACCTGTTTAAGAAGAAGGAGGAAAAAGTGTTGTAGATAACACTAAATGTCGAGCACGTACACAGTTTGAAGGACAGCTGTTGTTGAGATATTGAATGATTGAACTTTTTTTTCATTGTCCCATCAGAGAATCTTGTCTTTCAGAACTGACCTCAGCAGTTCCATCTCTTCAATATCAGCACTAACCACAAATGGCACATTATTTGCATGCTGGTGTTTCAGTTTCTGAATAAACAATGTGAAAAGGTTTGCACACTTGAATATGGACTTCTAAAGAAGTATATTAAAGTGTCTGTAGCCAAGGTAAACAGTCCCATAACACAGCCAGTCTCTTTAGATGTATGAAAGGATACATTTTTTTTTACATATTCAGAAGAGGACAATGTGAAAAATGTGAATGAAAAGTTCTCATCAACCTTGCTTCCAGCTGCTTAGGATGCAGACCCACTGTCTCAGTGCAAGTGCTTTGAGAAACTGGTTCTCCAGCACATAAAGAACAAAATCCCAGTCAGCGTGGCCCCTCTTTAGTTTTCATTCAGAACCCACAGATCCACGGAGGATGCTATCTCCACGTGCACTGTTAACATAGCATGACTGCACAGGTGCTATGTGTTGGACGACGTCACACACACACACACACACACGTGCAATGATGGTGATCAGATGAGAAAGTCGAAAACTTGCCATTGTATAATATATTGGCAGTTATTTCATAACTTTTATTAAATAGACCTCAGAAAGAATACAGTGCTCTGGACCTTGGTGACCTCAGTCCTGGGTATGGCCATGGTCAGATGTTGTGTTTATAGCTTGTTTACAAAAAGAAATTCTTTATGGAAAAATGTTGAGCTTTTTAATAAAAAACCCTAACCTCCACTGTTGAAATATGTCAGTTTACCTGATTATGAAATATACATAATACATACAGTCTGTGCATTTAATAAGCAGTATCTAAGAGTTAAAATGAATATATGTGGATCCTCATACCTTTACTTGTTTTTAGCTCTCATTGTAGAGTTGCACCTTTTAAAGAGGAGAAGAAAGGAACTATTTAAATGGTTTAATACAAGATGTCAGTGGTCCTGCTAACCTTAAAAATAAAGGACAATATAAAACACCCAGCCCTTTGATGTTTTGTCTTTTTTAACCTCTTCCTGACACCATCTAGCTGAACCTGCTGAAAGAAATGCACCAGGATGAACTCGGCCGCATATCTGAAGACTTGGAGGACGAACTGGGAGCCCGAACCAGTATGGACAAGAAACTAGCTGAACTACGAGCTGAGGTGAGCAGAGGAAGACGAAGAAAGAGCAGGAGTGTGGGGTGATGGAAGGAGGGTGGGCAGGTTCAAACAAATGTTGGCCCCTCACAAGCCTTTTCCTTTTTTGACTTCAGCACTTTTAAACTAAATGTAACAGGACTAATCTTATGAACAGATACTGAACATTTCACTTCAGATCCCTGCTGCTGCAGGCGTCCTGCTCTCTGTATTTTCACAGAACAGGTACATTATGTTCCAAGCTTGAGGTTTGCCAAAACTGCAAAACACGTGTGCCCTGCATTTAATCACATCACCTCTGCATGGATCAATATTTTTTCTTGGTTTTTAGTGTTGTGTTTGTAACATCAGTAGCTACATCTTACAGATTATCTTTAGTGAGTTTTGTGAACACATGGGAATTGGTGATATTGGCCAAAGTCATCCATGAGTAGTTGTAGTATAACAGTTTTATACTGTTTATCACAGAGAATACAAGCTCTTCTCTAACCTTCATGTTACCACCAGGGTTGAGTGGTACTCCTAAAATACATTTATCATTTCAGTGTCCTCAGCCTCTCTTCGTCTGTGTGTCTCCGCCTCTCTGTCTCTGTCAGATGGAGAGGCTGCAGGTGGAGAATGCTGCAGAGTGGGGGCGCAGGGAGCGTTTGGAGACAGAGAAACTTGCCCTGGAGAGGGACAACAAGAAGCTGAGGGCTCAGGCAGAAGACCTGGAGGAGCAGCTGGCCAAGAAACGCCGGCAGGCCGCCTCCGCACTTGACATCGACCTCAAGGCCATCCAGAGCGAGCTGTTTGAAAGAAACAAGGTGGACATGACATCCTTTCTTTTCAAATCCCAGTGCTGTCACCATGATTAGGGGAATCTGTTTCCGCCAAGAACAGCAACCCTGTTAGCTTGCCAATCTTTGAATTCAGATTTTAAAACAATGAGCAATTTAAGACAACTTGGGTTTTATTCTGATAGTTTTTGTCCCCCCATTGTTTCTATGAGCTAACCTGACATTGTCCTAGTAACCCAAATTGTAATAAAATGGAATAATCCTTTAAATTCAAAACATACACTGATGAGATCTCTTTATATGTTAGGAATTTGTGCCATGACCTTGTCTTTCCGGAACACTGTCAGCTGTGTGTGTTTGAGAAAAGAGAAAGAGAGAGATTGATTGTGTTTTGTGTATAGTGTAACCATGGTATTGATCTGGACAGAGAATGAGAAACAGGGCAAGCGATTAAGACACACACACACACACACACACACACACACACACACACACACACACACACGTTGATTGATAGTAGAATCATCTTTAACCCCAGACAGGGCTTTGGGCATCACTACTGGTGCATAGATTGATGTTCACTGTCACACTATGATACACTCACCGGTGTGTACACACACACACACACACACACACACACACACACCCACCCTGTAGGAGTAATAGGAGGTGACAGAGCAGAAATTAGTAAATTTTGTGTGGACTGTGTGTTTGTATGTGGTCATTTGTGATTGATCTTTAGGCTGGTGACAGATGAATCAAAGAGAGAGAGTGTGTGTGTGTGTGTGTGTGTGAACACCTGCATAATATGTGATTGTGGGATCCTCCTTGGCTAATTTGTCACTGCTAGGAAAAAAACACAAGCAGTACTTGCACAACCCCTCGTACGATCGGTCCATATTCATGAGCTTTGGGCAGTGGCCAAAAAAACTGGTTTGCTGATCCACACAGCTGAAATGTTTTTCTTTCTAATGGTGGCTGCGCTCACCCGTAAGGCGGCAGTATACTTCATGAGAACTGCTCGTCAGATGATTGAACAGCTTGTACCGGTGTGTTGCAGTACTGTAAGGTACTGGATAAATGATATGCCTTGTTAACACCAGATCAGCTGTAGAGATGAGAACGCACACTGTCGTGAACCTTGGTTATTTGTCGCTGTAAATCATTCATTTTCCATCTGTATTGCTTTAAATGTTCACACAGTTCTGTTGAATAACTTGAATATCTTTGGGTGTTTTCATGGCAGAGAATAGATGCATAATCTGTCATTAGAGGCGCGTCTCTTTCAGCCTTCTCGCTAGAAATATTTTTTGTTAGCTGAAAACAAATATCTGTAGGCTATAACGTTGTGTATGGATGCCAGCACGTTGTAGGCTGCGGATTGTGTTTACACCTACCTAAGATCCAAACACATTGCGAGCCACACTAACTCCAGATGTTTCTCAGGCAGATACCATCACATTCTGATGTATTCACACCTTGCATTAACATGTTTTTCCCTATCCAGATAACAAGTCCGTCCAGATTTAGATGGCATTTTCATACCAGATGTAAATGGGCTGTCAGACACGTGTCTTTCACAGAAATTTCTCTTATGGCTTCATTCAGACAAGACAGGACATTTGACAAAAATGACATTTAATAGACTGATCTGATATGAGAAAAATCTCCTCAACAAGTTAAATTGGCTTTTTCAGTGTACTTTATTTAACTGATGTTGTTTTTTTTGCATTAGTTTCTCTCTCTCTCTCTCTCTCCATTTTTAATCTTGTGCTGATTTAATTAAACGTAATGGCATTAAATCAGGCCTGTGCTGCAGACTGCTGCTACTAAGACCCTAGACCTGGATGTTGTTTTGGCCATTATTGCATAATTGTCGTTGTCGTCATCGATAAAAATTCAGACAAGGAAAGAAGCGAAAGCACACCCATTCCCATGGTGTCCTCGGATTCCCATTTATCCGACAAGCAGTACAAAATCTCAGAATGATGCCTTTACTGACAAATATGACAAAGAAAAGCAGCAAGTCATCTAATCTGGGAAGCTGGAACCAGGTAACGTTTTAGCTTGAGAAATCAACTAACGAATGAATCAACTATTTTTTTAATTTTTTAATGCTACCAAATCCCAAACAGAACCTCACACATGACTACATGTGGCTCATTACACCTGCACCTGGTAGCAAACAGAACTGTGAACACATCTCTTGACAACATATGTAATTAAACTGATTCCAGGGTAGATTAGGCTTTTGGGTATAAATTAGGGAGTCTGCCATTTAGAAAATTACAGTTGAGCTTTAAACCACATTTCCTATCCTGTTTCACAGTATCATATATATGTTGCTGATTATTTATCAAACAAAGGCAAGGCAAGTTTATTTGGATAGCACTGTTCAAGCATGGAAGCAATTTAGATTGCAAAGAAATCCACCATTAAAAACACAATTAAACAATAAAATACTGTAACTATAAGAATTAAAAATAATTAAAATAGAATATGATAATAATCTATAAAACATATTAAATTATCATATTATAAAATATATATCATAGAAAAATACATTGCTTCAGTAAAATACAAGTAGATATCTTGTTGTGACACCTATGGTCCCCAGGTGGGGTTGTTTACCCAACATGCACCTCTCTGGCAGGGTAAAGACAGAGTCAGGGTGACCTAAAAAGCTGTATATGCAGTTTGTAGACATACTTAATGCTAAATAAGGGGAGTGGGGTGCTGTGTGTTTGTGTGTGTATGTTGATGAGTTTCCTTGATCATTATGAAAACATCTGGGTTAGCTGCTTTGTAATGATGTGACTCGGAGTGACAATTTGTGTTCAGAGCTGTTCCAAAAAGGATGTGTGTGAGATGATCTCTAGTCTGCTTAAATGGCCCCATTAGCAGCTGGTTGGGTGGCACGGCCATGTATGTTTGTTGGTCAGTGAAAGTGGCCCCACTGCTACCTGTGCCACATGGTTATTTATGAATCTCTCAGGTTTATTTAATGCAGTTTGCAACACACACACACATATCTAAGGAGCAACAGAATAATTACTCCAGACATTATGTTTGAGCAGGAGCAACAGGGTGAATTAGCTCTCTGTGTCAGAGGTAGGAGGATGAGTAAGGTGAAGAAGATAAAGATCAAAGAGGAAAGGGGGAAACAGAAGATGCAAAGACTAGGAGGAAGATGAAGATAGGAAAAAGTTAAAGAAAAAAACAAAATAAAGATTGAGGTAGAAGAAACCAGCATGGCCAAATGTAAGCCCCTTTCACACTGGACCAAAAACCCACTAACATCTGGCTTCGTTGGGAAAGGGTACAATTCAGAATTCACACAAACCACATAAACACACCTGTCACCTACTCAGCACGGTGCTGTCAACCAGAATCACCGTGCTGCTGACTTTTACAACTTGTGATTACTACAGCTCTATGAAAAGTAGTACATTTTGCTAGTAAAGTAAACATTTTGCTGTGATTTAATTGCATCGAGGAGATCAAAATGATGCCGAAATAAATACAACATGATTGACAATTTGTTAAACATATGAATTCATGCTTTGTCAGGTCTGTCGGCAAGACAGCAGGACAACAACTTTTAAAATGTTTGTTTTCTTGGTAGCACTTTATAATAACTACACACTATAAAGCATTAGTTAAGTATTCGTAAATAAGAAATTCATCATTTATAAAGCATTGTTCATACATTAATGCACATTAGTAAGTCATTCATAAACACAGTTATAAATGTTTTATTCTTTGTAATCGTCAGGGCTATGCTATGCTAACTTGTTCACAGTAAAGTACAACAATAGCTGGAATAAAGTTACAGACACATATTTTCTGAACTCACCAGGTAGTACAGCTTCTTTGCTTACTCTCCAAGCAATGTCCAGTTTAGTCTGGTTTTTCTATAAAAATAAAGTATTGGTCCCACAGAGCTCTGGGTGCCCACTGACATCATCGGAAACAGGAAACACTGTGGCCCGCTGCTGAGAAGCGCGTGTAGCATTTCTAAACTACCTATGAATTTTAATAAATTTATGAGAATTAATACCCAATTATGAATTTTTATATTCAGAAAATATTAATCCATAAAAAGCTCTCGTTTCGCAGGGGCACCACCGGAGTTGTTATTAACCTAGAGTCTCCGGACCTCTAGGTAGCTTTTAATAATTATACAATTATTCACCAGTGATCAGTTAATAATCGCACAATTATCTTAAATCAGTCAGTCAGTCTCATATCTAAAGGGTAAATTCTTTTGGCAGGGACGTAGAAATAGGTAACACACACAATTCCTTGATTACAGTGAATTTATTAACTAACTAAGGTGATATAAAAATGCGGTTAAATACACTAGAGAAATAAACAATGGCTAAACAGTGAGAAGGGTTCCTATTGTGGGAAGCATTTGACTCATACGGCAGCTAATGAATTAATGGATTAACAACTATTGGACGTCACTGACTACAGAATGCCTTGTTTTGGTCTTACTGCTTGTGTTTCTCCCCGCCGGGTTGCTGGTAAACGGCCTCACACTGGCGTTCTTGGTTAGGACCGCTTAAAGCTGTCGGCTAGTCGCTTTCTCTGCCAGGGAATTGCTCCGGGGTCCGTCTCGGGGAGGCTTATTGAAGAAACTTGCAGTGGGGGCCTTCCCAACCCTTTCTCGGGTCAAGTTTAAGTCGTCCTTTGTTACTGCTGTCCGACCTCCGTGGGCTTAGCTTAACGTATAAAGCTTAAAAAAGAACTTGGTCGTTCTTGAATTAACTAGTGTAACTTAACGGACTGATAACTTTTAACAAACAAAAGATAGCTGTTAAACAAGGGAAAAATCAATGTCGCGGCACTTCGCGTGTGTAGCTTCAAGCGAAACAAAGACTTTGTTGCGCTGGTCGAATTCTTAGGGCTTTGCCGGGAGAGGGGCACGCTGGGCGTGTGCCGAAGCGCTGTTGAAGAGCCCGGAACAAGCTGGCAGACAAGAGGGAAGCGTCCAGAGAGCAGAGTCAAGAGAGCGAACGACGTCGTGTGTCGCTCTTTCGTTGTTTGGGGCGTGGTTCCCCAGAGGGCAGTCCTTCGTTTCCCGCAGGGCGGGCTGTTTCCGGTTTCCCGAGGGACTGTCTTTCTAAACTTTTAATGTCTATAAAAGGAACACGAAAAATCTATTTGCGCGTATTATAATCAAATATCTTCCCACAATCAAACCTCAATGGTCTAACGGTTGTACCGTACTAAGTTTAAGCATTTGGTAACAGGAAAACAATTGTCAGTAATTTGACCTTTAAAAGGTTAGCATTTCAGAATGATGGCATGTAATACTTATTTCGTCCACTCGGGGGAGCTCAGGTTACATGATGACAGCTTAGATTAATCCGAAAACAATCTTTGCTTAGGAACTGGGAAATTTAGTTATTTAGCCTTAAATTCAAGCTGGCAATTTATAGCATATAGTATTTTTTTATCATTAGTTCTAAAGGTGTTGTCAGAAAGCATTGTGAACAAGCATTGTTTACACATAAAATGAAGGAGTGTCCTTAACCTTGCTGAAAATTAAAACACTGCAAAAGTAACTTAATTAGATTCTTTTCAGCAATAATATCAACAACAGATAGCAACAACATGGTAACATATCTACTAAAATAAAAGCAAATGTAATCAAGTAACTAAAAGATTATTTAATTAAACGAGTCTTTGGAGACAGCAGTCGTTGTTTACATAAAGTTCAGGGCTGTCCTTGGTGTCCTGGAGATTGTCACACCTGGGTGTGACAAGGAGTATCCCTTTGAGAGGTAATTAAAAGCAGAAGAAGGTCAGTTGCCATGGTTACATGTGGGGGGGGGGGCAAGTTTTAGGGTTTCTTGTCCTCTCTTACTGAAGAGTTTCGATTGTTTGTAATCTCTGGTTAGTTTCTTTGTCATTTTAACAATTCAGGCACAGGGAGGCTTATCTCAGCTGTTGCCAAAGGTGGCCAGTTTTACGATCAGGCTGCTCAGGAATAGCGCTGAGGGAAAGCGACCTTTCCACCCCCCTTCTGTTGGGGTCTCTTCAGCCGTCTGTAGAGGGTTGATAATCAAGCTCCTCCTTTCTTTCTCCCAGAGAGAGAGGAATAATTTTGAGTAGTCCAAATTTATTTAATATAAAATGCCCAAATCCACAGCCGGTTCACTACACACGAGTGAAGATAAATCAACATTTAAATCCTCCAAAAAACAATGGTCTTAAGACCGGTCTTAAGACTACTTTTTGATGGTCTTGGTCTCGTCCTTGACTGCCTTTATACTCTGTCTTGGACATTGAGGACTTGGGATTTTATTTCACGACCAGTTGAGACCATAACTTAGGGAATATCAATAAATTGCTTTTGCATTGTCTGATTTGTTAACATCCTAACTTTGAATGGAAGTAAATCTTATTGCTTAAAATGCAACCAATAACCCTAATTAACGACTGTCACCCATCCCTGCGATGCTTACGTTGATTTCAGCTCTTATTGTTTGTATATGGGTGTTTGGGAAAGTGGATCTTTCAGATCACTTTGAGAAGTACCTATGATCTCATTCCACATTTTATTGCATGCCATGCAATGCAGGGAACTGGTCTTGGTCTTGACTTGGTCTCGGTTTGGGTGGTCTTGATTACAGCACTAGTTGTAGCAGCAGAATCCAGTCCGAGTACAGGTGTTTATCTGTCCAAAAGTTGAGGTGCTCTCTCCTCTACAGCTCCTCGTTCTCAGCAGCTGTCTGTTGGCCAGCACAGATTCAGTATCTCCACTCTGCCTGGCCCTCTCCAAACAACACTCTGAAGCCGTCTGTGACGTCCGGACAATCTCGACGCTCATAGGCTATCACAACACAGCGTCATGCAACTTTCTTGCTTGGGTGGCAAATGTTCAACTTGCGTGCATTGACTTTGTATGTAATTTCTCCGCCCCCCGCGTTTGGTCTGCACAGTTAGAGGTTGCCGCTTGGATATTACACACTAACACTAATATTTTGTTTACAGATGCCACCAATAACATGTCACACTTTTAAAGCCTTCTCCAAATTTTTGTAAATGTATCTTTGTTGTGGATGTGCATATAAATATAACCATTAGGGTCACATTTAGCAAACAGATATATAAATTAAAGCTGCAAGCAGCGTTGGGCGGGCCCTCGCACTTATAAGCGCGTCCGCGTGTGAGCCGGCCGAGTTGCATATTCTGGAGCTCTGCCGGTGCGGCTGTGAATTTGCTACGCGGTTATGACGCCGCATGAAGGTGTTATATGTCACTTCCTGTGTCCCCTATGTGGAGCTACATAGCACTTGCCGCTATGAATATAAATCGGTGTTGGCGTGTAGATGTCTGCGGGGTGGGAGAGTTATCAAGCACGTAAAGTTTGTTTCAGATGTGAGCATGTACACTGAACAATAATGTACCCAAACAATAAAATAAATTCCTTTTATATTTCCCTGCCTTGTTGTTTATGTGTACATACAGAGGAAGAATGTGAGAACAGCACACATTTCATCGTTACTGTGTGCTGTACCGCAGTTCTGTGTCCATGCATGCAGCAAACTGAAAGCACCGTCTGTCGGAGCGTCTACGTGAAAAGAGAAGGAAGACATTGCTGGTAGTATTGTCTTCAGAGTTGTTAAACACCTCAGCGCACTGAAGGAAGCCATCTGACTGTGTGAGGGGCAAGATCGTTGATGTCTGCAGGCAGAGTAGGAGCTCTCCTGTCTGACTGGTCCACCAATAGCAGAGAAGATGACCCCTTGAGACACAGCCCCTCCTCATTTGCATAATGAGGCAGAAATGCATACAAAAATTTAAAAAGACAGGCAGAAATAAATACCATGGGTGAAAATAAATAAGGTAAATAAATACAAAGGAAGAATAAAACAGACAAAAATATTAAAACACACACATAAATAAATACATTAAAAAAATTTGTAATAAATAAAGTTGAATAAACAAATAAGGTAATTATAACAAAGGTGAATAGTAAAGGCACTAATTAAAATATATACATTTATGTCTCCTTGTATAATTTAATTACTACCTACATTTATTTATTTACTTTATTTTTTTGTGTATTTAATTGGATGCTTATTTATTTATTGAGCATTTATTTATTTCTGTATTTATTTCTGACTGTGTCAGGATCGGTCCTCCATAACGGGGTGGGAGAGTTATCAAGCACGTAAAGTTTGGTTCAGATGTGAGCATGTACACTGAAGTTACAACAACTTCGTGTGTCATGGCGAAGACTTGATCTCTGACGCCACGCCACGGACACACCCATTGACGAAAACTCGCAAATAGCACAACTTTTCATCTTCAATGCCTTTAGAAGGCACAGCACAAATTTGAAGTCGGTCGGACTAAATCCCTAGGAGGAGTTCGTTAAAGTACGAAGTGTGTAAATCATCCAAAATTTGACGTAAAATTCAAAATGGCCTACTTCCTGTTGATTTTAGGGCATCGCTCCAAGAGGCTTTTTTGTGCGTCTGGACAAGATACACGTACCACAGAAAATTCGTGCACGTAGGTAAAACGTGCGGCGGGGGCTGCTTCGTTAAAAGTCACTTCCTGTTGCCAGCAGGTGGCGCTATGACTGTCTGTGAATGTCAGCATGTACATGTGTTCAGGGCGGGACTCTCATCCTACATGTACAGTTTGGTCCAGATGTGAGCATGTACACTGAAGTTACGACAACTTCCGTGTCATGGCGAAGAGTTGATCTTTGACGCCACGCCACGGACACGCCCATTGACGAAAACTTGCAAATAGCACAACTTTTCATCTTCAATGCCTTTAGAAGGCACAGCACAAATTTGAGGTCGGTCGGACTAAATCCCTAGGAGGAGTTCGTTAAAGTACGAAGTGTGTAAATCATCCAAAATTTGACGTAAAATTCAAAATGGCCGACTTCCTGTTGGGTTTAGGCTATGGCTCCAAGAGACTTTTTTGTGCGTCTGGACAAGATACACGTACCACAGAAAATTCGTGCACGTAGGTAAAACGTGCGGCGGGGGCTGCTTCGTTAAAATTCACTTCCTGTTGCCAGCAGGTGGCGCTATGACTGTGGGTGAATGTCAGCATGTACATGTGTTCAGGGCGGGACTCTCATCCTACATGTACAGTTTGGTCCAGATGTGAGCATGTACACTGAAGTTACGACAACTTCCGTGTCATGGCGAAGAGCTGATCTTTGACGCCACGCCACGGACACGCCCATTGACGAAAACTTGCAAATAGCACAACTTTTCATCTTCAATGCCTTTAGAAGGCACAGCACAAATTTGAGGTCGGTCGGACTAAATCCCTAGGAGGAGTTCGTTAAAGTACGAAGTGTGTAAATCATCCAAAATTTGACGTAAAATTCAAAATGGCCGACTTCCTGTTGGGTTTAGGCTATGGCTCCAAGAGACTTTTTTGTGCGTCTGGACAAGATACACGTACCACAGAAAATTCGTGCACGTAGGTGAAACGTGCGGCGGGGGCTGCTTCGTTAAAGGTCACTTTCTGTTGCCAGCAGGTGGCGCTATGACTGTGGGTGAATGTCGGCATGTACATGTGTTCAGGGCGGGACTCTCATCCTACATGTACAGTTTGGTCCGGATGTGAGCATGTACACTGAAGTTACAACAACTTCCTGTTTCATTGCGAATCATCGACGCCACGGACACGCCCATTGACGAAAACGCGCAAATAGCACAACTTTTCATCGTCAATGCCTTTAGAAGGCACAGCAGAAATTTGAGGTCGATCCGACTAAATCCCTAGGAGGAGTTCGTTAAAGTACGAAGTATGTAAATCATCCAAAAATGGCCATAAAATTCAAAATGGCCGACTTCCTGTTGACTTTAGGCTATGGGTTCTTGAGGCTTTTTTGTGCGTCTTGATACGATACATGTCCCCAGAAAATTTCGTACATGTAGGTTGAACGTGAACGAGGGGCTAATCATTTCCAATTTTCTAGGTGGCGCTAGCGAGTCATTTTGCCACGCCCATGTGCGAAACTTGTAGAATACGAAATTTTTCACCGGTTCTGACATGTTTGCAAATTTTGGTGAGTTTTTGAGTATGTTTAGGCCATGTCATTTGGGCCTACTTTGCAGAAAAAAAAAAAAAAAAAAAAAAAAAAAAATCCGAGCAATTTCAATAGGGACCTCGCACGGTCGTGCTCGGGCCCTAATAAATGGTAGCCCAAATTTTAGCATTTTGTGCTACTTTTTTTTTTTTCCTTTTTTCCTTTTTTCCTTTTCCATAATCATGTTTATTCTTGGTGTTTTTATTAATCTAACCTCTGATATATTTGTCACCTGTTCTGTCGTATCAGTGTTTCTTTTCATTTTCTTCCTCATTTCAGTCTTTTTTGAGCTGCCCAATCTGGTTGGAGCAGTGCCCATAAATTCCTTCCCCCATTGTATCACTCTTGGGTTGCTCTGATTATAAACCCAATTCTGCTTTTCGCTATGTGTGTGTGTGTGTGTGTGTGTGTGTGTTTGGGGGTGTGTGCGCAAGGGAGAGAGACTTTACTGTCTAAATTAATGCTAAATTCAGTATGGCAGAGGGGGAAGGGAGAATTATAGTGATTCTTTGTGTGCGTGCATGCAAGTGTTTCACACCAGTCTATCAGATATTTCCACATCTGATTCTGTTTTTTTCTTATATTAAAGAACCTTTTTGTCATATTTCTGGGCATATAAGCCTGTGTTTTATATTTGTGTGTGTGTGCGTGTCTTTGTTTTAGTGGAACAGATGTAGTGACAGACTTCAGGGTCTCTTCAGTCAAGGAGAAACATTTAACAGGCAGTGTGGCGTAACACACATGCGCGCGCACACACACATTGTGCTTTTGTGTATGAGCATACACAAAAGCATACAAAAGACTTGAATGAACAAGCATACACATGCTCATGCACCCATCCAAACACACATGTACAGAGGCATACGTACACATATTCATTCTCATAGATCATTTGGTAATCCCTATGTTTAATAGAGTCTGGGACCCCCAGTTCTCTTCCCTCTTCCTCTGCCCTCATTCATTACATGGTCTTGAAAGGTAAAACTTCAGGGAATATTAAGGTTTCTGGCCTGCATGTCTGCTTTGAGGCTCAGAGTAGAAACTTGCTTCATTTGTCAGGCCTTTTGTCTGCCAGATAGAGGCCAGGGACAGCAGCCAGGACTGCGTGTGTCTCGTTGTCCGTCTGTGTCCATCTTCCACCTTATTCTTTTGGATCAATCTGCTTTGCTTCACTTCACAGCACTGTATCACTGTATTGTCATTTTGGTGTTGTGGGGAAAAAAGGAGTTGAACCTTTTTTTCCTAGCTCAGATATCTGTATGATATGCATTATAATTGGTAGAAATGATTTTTAATTAGGCTAACTGGTGATAAATCATGAAGGGGGGAGGGGTGTTCATACCAGCAGTCCTATTTCTCAGGAAGTGGATATTTTGAAATGAAAATTTAATGAACCTGTGGGGAAACTGGCATTTTTTTTTTAACCATAAAGGTTTGTGAAAACATTGTGGCTAACAATTATTTTCATTATGTTTAGTCTGTTTAATTAATTAATTAATTGTTTAATTTATTAAATGTCTGCTCTAACTTTTGTATTGGAACAAATTAGTTATTGTTAATAACTTGTCACGTTTTTGTTTATTACACTAAATTCTGTCAGGGATCATGTACAAAAACAGTAATCTCAGAGAGAGGAGATGCTTTGCACAAGATTTAGCTACTAGCAAATTTCCATCAGCAGTCCATTTGAATCAACTCAAACTACAATAGAATACCACGCCAGGGATTTGAACCAGCAACCTTTTGGGCTTCTGATATTTTTCTCTTACCATCTTACTTTTTCACATAATATACTAACCTGTGAGCAAGCATGTTTTAATCCCCGTGGACATTATTATTATTATTATTATTTGTATATCTACATGCCTTGCACCGGCCTGTAACTTCTCTTCACACACATCAACCATGCTTGTAAAATATCCACCTGTCCTCCGCGTCTTGTAACATAATACCAAGTTTACCAAGGAAAGTCTATGTGTAGGAAACGTAATAGTACAACCGCTACCCCGCCCCACCCAATGTCTTCGTTGATCCCGATGTTTCATTGTAGACATCGTCCGTTGGCAATTTTGTAGACATAGCCCAACCCTAGTGCCAATATTAAAATTAAATAATCTACTTGAAATGTCATTCAATGTCATTTCCATTTGGTTCCACATGATGTATGACAGCATGCACACACTTTTTCAAATCCAACTATGAGACACACAGAATAACAACAGATTGATCCTGTCATACATCATCTTTCTCCTTTTATCGCTAAACATTATCTCATGAATTTCTTCCTTGTCTGGATTCCAGATCTCTTTCTCTTGTGCAGCCTGCACTCAGTTTTCTTTGTTCTTATGCTTCACCTTTATCCTGTAAATTACCACCCCTCCAATTACTACCTCCCCCCGCACTTCATCTGTCTCCTCATCCCTTCGCCCTTGTCTCCTTCCAAAGACCCCACCCCCTCCCTTATTTAATTATTCACCTCTGCATGTCTCTACCGCTCTCTTTTTTTTGATCTGGCTCTGGGGTTACACTACTATTTGTGTCATTCAGGCATTTTGCCTTTATCATCATGTAGGTATTTACTGAGGGGGGAGGGAGTCTATGTGCCACCTCTTATGAAATGTTTCAATCATTTGAACTACAGATAAAGCGCCTAATCCTCTTCCAATCAAAAACACTGTATGTTATCTCTGTGCATGTAACGTTCTCAGCTAGAATAAACATGCTAAAACACAAGAAGTTAAAGCTAGTTCTGTATTGATAGCTAAAACATTCAAATACTAATACATGATAAAGATAAATGGTCAAATCAAATACAGATATAAATAAATAAGTAAAGGGCATTTCCCACTCCTTGGTCTGGGTTTGACTTTTATTGTTCCTGTAGATATCTTATTTCTCTCCATTATACTGCCGTAAGTTCAGAAAAGCTTCTTGGAAGTTGCTGTGTCTGGGGAGCCGTTAGGTGTGAGACCGCAGAAATGGAAGCCGTCGTCAAAGTACATGAAAGTGCAGTAAGTGACAATGGTGCATTATTGATGATGCCATTAGCTGCAAGTGCAGACTTTCCTTAGCTAACCCCAATGCAAACCTGTGGAGTAGATCATTTTGTTGCCTCAAGCCTGACCACAACCACATTTACCTAAAAAGATACATCCTGATAAATAGATGAAAACGTTGAAAAGGGTTGGGATGTTAGCATGTCCTTTTTGAGGCCATTACACCCATGTGGCTCTTTTCAGGATATCTCAGGTGTTGTTACTGGTCTTTCAGATAGGTTGTGGTTTGCTCCAAGTTTCCCTCTCTAACCCAAACACTTACCTATTCCTTGAAAAAAAAAATCTAAAAGATATATTGGTGCATACCGCATTTAACAAACACTACAAAGACCTACAGCCCACCTACTGTACATCCAGAATAGGCACTCTGGAAATGGGACCCCTGTAAGGCAGATTCTGCTGGCCAAATCCGCAAATCTGGTGAATGTGATCACCTGTATCTGCTGTGGAAAATTATGTATTAGAGAAAAAGGAAATGCATCTGTGGAGAACAGTATCAACTGGTCCACCTCTCGGAGACAGGAGGCTGAAGGAATATGAATCACACATTTTGAATTGTGTGCCTGATTGAATGGAAAAAGGTTAAATCCACTTACAGGTTAACAACAAACTGCAAACGTTAGACTTGTGTGTTCTAAGGAGGGGGTAATGCACATGAATCTTTTTTTCTTCTTTCTTCTGGTGATGGGTTTTATTGTGGGGCGGCTGTGGCTCAGGAGGTAGAGTGGGTTGCCTGTTAATCGTAAGGTCGGCGGTTCAATCAAATGTATGAATGTGTGTGAATGTTAGTTTCTGTTTGAGCACTTAGGCTCAGTGTATAAATGTGAGTGAATGGTGAATGTAGTGTAAAAGCGCTTTGAGTGGTCGAAAAGACTAGAAAGGCGCTATACAAATACAGAGCATTTACATTGTACAAATTGTTGTGTTTTTAACAAATGTTTCTTACAGATACGGACATTCTCCACTACCAGTATTTTAGTGTGTATGTGTGTGTATAATATGTTCCCTTATTTCTTATTTAAGTTTAATGCTGTTTTTATATCACTTATTATTAATAACCCTTTTTATAATTCATTTATGTTTAATATCCCTCTGACAAGATGCTGTTTTTGCCATTTATGTTTTTCTGTATCTTCATTATCATGGATCATGTGTAAAATTAGGCTATTATTGATAAATGATTTTGTGTTATTCAGGTGATTCATCACTAATTTACTTTAATAAAGATAATAATAATAATAATAATAATATAATTAATTATTATGTCATCACAATCATAAACTCAAAAAAAACATACATTGAATTGCCATGATTTATTGAAGTGTCAGAGGAAATGCTGGGAAAGGTTTGTAGACTACAGCAAGCAGCACACACCTCCCCACCTCATCTGAGTGTGAAAGGGGGTTTCCTGCCATTAATGATACTGACAGCAAGACCTGTAATAGCTTGTGTGCAAACAGCCTCTCATTAGTGGATCTTAATGGACTCCTATTGGCAAGTTTTGTCCTTAATGGACCACATCCCCCTACCCCAAAAGCCATGGTATATTCCATAAATTGCGTGGGAGGGATAGATGGCATTTCCCTAGCCTGCCCTTCCTGCTTCCCACTGCACTACCATTTTAAATATTTTATTCCCTCTTTTAATAAGATTACTTGTGTCCTTGAACCTTTCTTAAAGTAATCCATTGCTAGTTACAAGAGAAAGCTTTTTTTTCTGTACTTTCTGTCCCATACAACTGCAGACCTTTGTTGTAATAAGGAAAATCTGACTTTGCTAAAGTGAATATTTCATCCATTAGCGCTTCCTCCCACACTGACGATTTACACAGATTTTCATAAATCTGTGTAAATCTATGACATTGCCTTGTACACCCCAAAACAACAAGGATACCTCACATTCAAACAGTTGTTGTTCTGAACTATGGTGGGTGTCTTGAGTACAAATGAGACAGAAGAGCTGGTTGACCAGAATCGGCTTTAGAAACACTGTGGTGGAAACATTAGTCTCTAAGCCTGCCTTCTGATTGTGTGTTGTGGGTTTAGGAGCTGGCTGACCTTCGACATATTCATGCTAAGCTGAAGAAGCAGTTCCAGGAGAAGACAGCAGAGCTCGCCCACGCCAACAGGAGAGTGGAGAGCCACGAGGCCGAAGTCAAAAAGCTACGTTTGAGGGTGGAGGAGCTGAAGAAGGAGTTAGGACAGGCTGAGGATGAGGTATGAACATGGAGTTTCTGACTGTTCCATCAATTTATAACTCTGTCACTCAACCCAACCAACAGTTAGATAACTAAAGACAAAACTGGTCTCTTTGGATTCACTCAGTCAAACATAAATTTTATTTATTAAAATTAAAAAAAAAATTTACACAATTGTAGCCATTCTGATGATGTACTCATGCTAACTTTACACAGCCACCTGTGTTGTAGAGATTCAGGATATAAAACAGTAGCAAAACAACATTAACATTTATCAAGGCAAGCAGCATGAGCCTCCTAAAACTTGCCAAATAAACTTTGTTTCTGATTCTGATGGATAGTCAGTAGTTGTTCAGAAAGCTTTGGGAAGCTTGTGTTGCTTTCCTGAAGAAGAAATACAACAGAGTAATGGTCATAATTAGGAGAATTGGGGCGTACTCACACTAAGCCCAGTTGCCGGAGCACAATTGTCCCCCCTTCACACTCCCCCACTGGCCTGCACTCACATTGCACCTGGCTATCTGAGCCGGAGCACGTTTACGTCATCACTCCAGTGTTTCCCTTACATTGATTTATATTGATATTTGATTTTTTTTACTAGGCCTATTTCAGTTGTAATTGATGGCAGAGCTGCGTGTAGAGCACATATTCGCTCAGCACCACGTCTCGCTCGCTCCCTCTCTCTCATGAACACCGCTGCACACCACATAAAGCTGTCAATGTCAGAGACCCACCTTAAAAAAGTTATTAGCAAGCATGTAAAGAGCCTAGCTAATAAGGATAGCTGTGTTAACGTTAGATCACAGCTAGGTTGTCGAGGTTAGCGCCCCCAACCCCCACCCCACGCCACAGGCTGTGATTCTGTGGGAAACACTGCACTCTTTTGGAGAGAAAAAATGCTTTCTCTCACACGGCACAGTGGCATTTATGTCTGAGTTCTGTGCCCAGGCATAGCACAGAGCGATCACACTGGTCAAACGAACCGGACTTTGGGGGTTATACATGCTTGTGCATGGTACAGATCGCCAAGTGTCAGTACGCCCTAAGACACAAGGTTGAAAAATACTGTAATTTCCCTTGAATCAATTATTACAATTTTCCTCATTGACCACGACAGGAAGTGTTACCTCATTTGGCACCCACAGCACACACTGGACACATCTTATGTAGGGAGAAAATGCAATAAGGAGAGACTCTTGCGGTGTGGGTTTACTTTGAAAACACTAGGCGTGGGTGTATATTACCCTTCAGACTTGACCCAAAAGCCATCAGCCTCAATTAAAAGTTTAGTGAGACTTGTGAATTTTCCTATTACAAATGTGTGTGTGTGTGTGTCTGTGTGTGTGTCTGTGTGTCTGTGTGTCTGTGTCAAGTTGGATGAGTCCCATAACCAGACCAGGAAGCTGCAGAGGTCTCTGGATGAGCAGGTGGAGCAGACTGAGAATCTGCAGGTACAATTGGAACACTTACAGTCAAGGTAAGGTGACACACACACACACACACACACACACACACACACACACACACACACACACACACACACACAGTTGTGAGGGATTTATTTCACTTTCTTTGCCCTAACCACTCAGTAGCAAGTGATGTGTCCGTCCTGTTGATGTCACTTTCATATGAAGCTGCAGTAGCAGTTGCTAGGAGCACGGTTTTCCAGCAAATACACAAAAGCTCCAAATATGTACAGTATGTACACAGTATCATCACAGCAGCAGAAAAACTAAATCAAAACCCACGACACTGGAATATCTTTAAAAAGGCTCATCCCAAAGTGACATTTTTGTGCTCAAAGCAAGAGTGGTGCCATGTGTAGCAACAGCACACGCCTAGACAATCATTGGGGCACTTACTCAAAACACACCATATTCAGGTGTGTGTGGGTGATAGCTGACAGCCTACTTGTAGCCACCAGTCTCACTGTGAGCCTCAGCCCTCACTTCTCTCACTATTTAGAGATTAGCTTCCTCTGCTGTGTGTGTGTGTGTGTGTGTGTGTGTGTCGCCTGTCTTTGAGTTTAGCTCTCACACTCTATCAGCTTTGTACAGTCCTCAGCTCCTTGCTCTCTGCCTCTCCCTCTCTGTTCTCTCCATTTTCTCCACGTCGTTGCTCTGCCACCCAACAGCCAATCGCAGAGCTCCCAGTCGCAAGTTACCGTAGTAACAGAGAGCTCTCTTGTTGCTCTGCTCTGTAGAGGAGGCATGTCGGCATGGTAACGGCTTGACTGACTGACACAAATCTGTGTGAGTTCTTGCAGAGGGTGTAGCTTAAGCTTTTATTCATTCTGGATTTTTTTCATTCAGTTTCTCAGAATGCTTTACTAGATGCATGCTTACTACATTACTTTGTCCCGTCACCGTGTTTCATGCCATGTGCCACTGACGCAGGTTAACATACAAAGAAAGTGTGCATGTGTAACATACATATGTGCTGTGTTATTAGTCATACAGCATTTCTAAGCCAAAATATCAACCACTTTGTGTTGAGGCTGGACGACAAATCACATTTTATTTCCAATTACGATTTTGGCTTCCAAAGATTATGAAAACAAGATAATTGAGATTAATTATTTTAGCACATTCCATTTCGCAATGATGCTTTCATTTTGTCTTGTGTTATAAATCTAGCGCACCCCTTTACTTTCCAGTGCTGCACTCTCACCCCTCCCTAAACACCCAAACTGTTACATTTAGTGAGGCTTCTTCTTGCTTGTTTTGCAGAAAGGCAGGCAGGAGAGTAAGCTGGGCAGGTGGCGAAACAAACAGATGCTGAATGAAGCAGACAGACTGAGATCTCTTGCAGGGAACAAAACCTGAGGGACAAGCAAAACAGAGTCAGGCAAAAGATCAGGCAACACGAGCAAAACACTGGAAGAGATTCACAGTATCGTGTGAATACCACATAGGTGAACTATTTATGGAGCGCTTTTCACAGTACTTAAAGACACTTCAAGTAAGATAAAATACATGGGTATCATGCAAGATCTTGCTTACTGGATGAGTCCCAGGTGTGCAGGTGATTGGACAGCAGGGAAAAGAGACCAGAGCACCACGCAGAGACAACACACACACACAAACAGAGAATACCGCCAGGGGACAGACAACAAACACAAGGGAGGGAACAACAGTAGGAGCTAACGTGGCCTAACAGCCAACTATGACACAAAGTCCCTCTCAGTCAGGCTGTGGCCTGTTTAGTTCAGCTCAAGCCAATATGATGTGGTTTTAACTGCTAACCTGCAAAGTCCCCATTATTAGACAAAGCCTATGGTATAATTTACTGCATTAATTAGCCTAACAACTAGCTGACTTTTCCTCTACCCATAGTTAACGAATTACATATTATTCATACTTATTTATATTTTTTAACAGTTAAATTTCATCATTATGTAATGTAATGAATTGTCATCAACTCTGTAGTACTGCTAAGCCCACACCCACACACGGAGCCCCCTCGATGAAAAATTGGATGTGTACATGTGCTCTTATTTGAGGCGTTTAGAGGAAGGGGAGAGTGCAACTATTACTATACCAGAGCTGTGTTTTTCGAAGACGAGACTGTGGGTCATGTAACACAGCCCTCATGACCACAGCTGCACAAATCTGTCCAACACAACTCTGTCAATGTTGGAAACCCAGATTTAAAAAAGTCATTAGCAAGCATGTAAGGAGCCTAGTTAATAAGGACAGCTAGCATGCTGTATATAGCTGCGCCACAGTTACACAGTCATTCTGTGGGAAACACTGAGTTATGATATGATAAGTTATTAACAGATGAGCTAATAAAGTCCAGTCAATAACTGAATTAAAACTGATTAATTTATTACTGAGATGAAAAGGGGCCACAAACACAGTTAAATAGGTTGCTTCCCCACAAAAGAGCCAAAATGTGTTGACTCAGCAGGGATGATATTAAAACCTGATCTACAGGAGAAAAATATTTAAAAGCAATAAGAACTGAGAGCCTCACTAGATTATATTCTATTATAATTATATATTTTGAATTGTCACCTGCCACCTGAATTTCTAGACATTTCCACCATAAATTGGTGCAGAAAAGGCAGAAATTGGAGCAGAAATTTTCACCAGAATGCAGGAAATTAAGTGTTTAATGCTCAAAATGTTTTGGAAGAGGACCCCCATACCCCCCACTTATTAAGTGCCCCATCCAAGAAAACAGTATCTGACATCAGACACAGTTTCTGGGAAGAACATTCACTTATTAGTTAAATATAATTACTTTTCACATGGCTTTTTTACCTTTTCCATGTTTTTAATAACAATAGTGACAATAAAAAAAATTCAGGGCAAATAGCAAACATCTTTTTTGGTGGGGGAGTTAAGGGACCTGGATAATGGATAGGGGGGCGCTGGCCCAAAAAAGGTGAGAACCACTGGTCTAAATGATCTCTAGATTTGTTTCTAGTCACTGAGGGTCTGAAAAAGGTAGGCAGTGGACCAAAACACTGACACATGAGGGGGTGACATAATCTTCGAGATCGAGATCTGTTAACGGTTGTTTCTTCATTTGTGCAAAGTTATAAACTGCAAAATCAGCCCAGTTCTTTGTTGCAGTAAGGGTCTTTCTCTTTGTCAGGCTTTTTACTCCTCTGTGGTTAGGTTGAGGTCATGTGAGTAAGAATCAGTTCTTGTTTAGCTTCACACCTTTTCACACACACTGTCAGAGCTGATCGATGGCAAACATGGATGTTGTCAAAACAAGGTTAAAATGTAGCTGCAAGCAGCAATGATCGGGATCTAAGCAAGTCGTGAAAAAAGCTACATTTTCAGAGAAGACCAGATGCAGATGGCTTAAGAGATTAAAGTGATGAAAGAATTTGGACTTGAAGCAAAGCTTTTTTTAAGATAATTGCAATGAAATAATTAATTGAAATGTTACAATAATTTTACATCGTCACCTTGACATTAGAGTTTCATTATGTGTACCTGACCTAGTGGGTGAAATGTTCAACCCAAGTTTTAAGGTTTATGTTGCACAAACACTTTTAGCAGAGAAAAGTAAGAAGAAAGTGCCACGGGATCCAAGTAAAATAGGACAACTTTAACTCACTATGATTTGAACACCTCATTGTGGGGATTTGTACCCTGGAACTCCCCAGACTAGGTGACTAACTGACTGAGCTACTGGTGAGAGGCGGTTTCTACACACCTTCCCACAAGTTGAGGTAGTGATGTCACATGTGCCAGACTCAGATATTGTCAGTGTAAACTTAAAACGCTTACAACAGACATGTTGTTGATACAATTCTGAAAAAAATCACACATCATTCTGCTGGTTTTAGGTGTATTGTCAGTTATTTTGGTGGTGTTTGATCCAACACTGAGCAAAAAAGAAAATGTAGTGCATACGGTACAAGTTACAGCAAGATACTGAATATCACTCCAGACTCACCGTTTGACCAATCTAACGACCCTTTGAAACACTTGATATCGGCCATCTACAGAATGTCTGTGTTGATTTTGGTAGCGTTTGAACGAAGACTTGTGGAGATATAGATGCTCATTGATTTAACATATTCTGAAAAATATAGTGACAGACTTGTTTGTCACATATGTGTGGATGTGCTGAAAAAAGTTCAGCTCTCTAGGATGTACGGATGATTTTCTTTGATTTTTTTTGAAGTTAAGAATGAGAAAATTTACATTAGTTGTAATAAGCCACGCCCACTCTGAGCAATCATTACCAAATTTAATTTAATAAAAAGTGACGTAATTTGACATTTTTAGAGCCACTGGAGCAAACATGCAGATGAATCCAGATAAAAGAAGTTTGACTCTAAACAAAGCCGTTTAATTATCGCAAAAACGTAAAGTTGATTGTTATAGCGCCATCATGAGGTATTTGAGTGCCACTTATTTGAGTAGTGGAATTTGCAACCCACCTGCAAATTTTGGTGAGTTTTCGTCCAGCAGTTTTTGCTCCCCAAACACTTTTAGTGGAGAAAAAGAAGAAAGAAATAAAGAAAGAAAGAAAGAAAGAATGAATAATTACAACAAAAACAATAGGGCTCCAGCAGCTTCGCTGGCTTACTGTCAGTTCAACAGCCTGCGATCAGGCACCAGCTGAAATGTGTGAGAGGATTAAAACTGACTCTACCTTTAAGAGACCTAAAGCCTCAAAGGATCCAGCCATCCTGACAACTCATGTATTGTGGAAAAAACAGGATGCTTAAGAAAAAAAATTAGACTGGGTAGAATCAAGTGTGGCCAAATCTATCTTCAAGGTCTGTTTCATATTAGACCTAGCTTGCATCTTTGAAAAAAATCAATAGTCATTTCTTTTTTTAATCAATTGGAAATGCATACAGTTCGTGGTGAGATGAAATCTTTTTTTTCATTTTGTGGCTCATTGAAATCAACTCTACCATGTAGATCACATATTTCCTGATATTTTCATTTGTCCTTGACATAAATGAACTCCCAGATATAAAAGATCTCAGCTGCTTTAGCTTTAGTAAGTTGGTATATGCTATTCCTCCTGTATTTAAATGCTGTTATTTCTAATGCTTAACAGGAGTCACTGATCTTTGTACCCCTCCTTTGACTGTTGTCCAAATCAGTTTACCTAATTAATGAGGCAGTAAGTCTGTAAGTGCTGTTACACATTGAGTTTAAGTTTGTATTTCAAAGCCAGCATCTAATCAAATCCATTGTTATCACAGTAAATTGCTGCTTGTCACTGAAGCTCTATGTTGTTATCATAACCCTGTTGAACGAATCAATTAAGGTATTTTTAGGCATATTTTTAAAGCTGTTGTTTTTAGCCATTCTATCAGTGGGGCTGTAGGGATGGCAATATAGGTTGGTTGGTTGCTCGGTTCACCACTTTGGTCCAGACTGAAACATTTAAGCAAATATTTGATGGTTGCCATGAAGATTACAAGTTATTCATAGTCCCCAGTAACGGAATTCTAATGACTTCATCCCTTAACATTTCAACTCAGAGTTTCACTTGGTTCAATACTTTGGCCACTGTGTCTATGCACAGCCTCACAGAGCGGCAACATGGCTGTACACTCTTAAGAGCAACACACATAGGCACTGCCCATAACATACAGTGAGTAAGAGTGGGCATGTCAACGGACAGTATGGCCAGAAATTCAGATTTTACAAATAAATGTTTTTAAAGTTATAATTAAATGACACAGTGTGATATTTTGTGATACACTGAATCTTTGCTGTTCATCATTATAACACCAAGTATGTGCATCTATAACTCTGACCTATTTGGCTCTTGCAGTTTTCTATGTGTAATTGTATATGTTCCCAATACACATTTGTACATATAAACACTACACACTTGTGTCCAATGTAAAAATGATATGTAGTACTGTCGTGTTCTTCTGACTCCCTGCACTCTCTGTCTCTATCCCTCTCTCAGACTGCGGCGGCAGCAGCAGAGTCCCGGTCTGTTTGGGAAGATGCGATCGGCTCGGTTCAGTCCTGAAAACAAAGATGGTCCAACCAGTGACATGGACGAGGAAGACGAGGAACTGCAGCTCCAGATCCCATGACACACACACACACACACGCATACAGTGTTACAGGAAATACTTTAAAAAAATCAGCAACAGACACATAAAGAAGGTGAATAGTCAATATGAATGTTGTTGCTCTTGGGGGAAATCTTTGCATCTCCAGTAATAGTAAATGTTTTGCAACAGCAACAAGATCAAACCCATCAGGAGAGTGACAGACATTAACAGGATGTCTGGACAGTGTAATGCTGAATGAAAGGATCTTTCTTCAACTTCCATTAAATCACATTAGCAGAGGCATGTATCATCCTTTCAATGTACTCACTCATTCTTACCTCATATCACCACAAGCATTACATATGTCCCATCTGAAATGTGCTACTGTATTCAACAATGCCTCAACCGCCAGTATTAATACTTCGAGCCTTTTGTCCCCCTCTGAGCTTTTTTGATATATCACAAGGGAATATAAGTCATTTTAGTAATTGACATGTTAGTTAAATGGTCTGCCACATTTTAACTAGTATTTGTAAAGGCCAAATAGTGAAGATTCAAAGTCTAGTACTGATGTATTTAAACTTCAAAACTTATGCTGGCAGCACACTGCACAACTTTTAGCCTCAGTATAGCTGCAAGTTGGTTAGAATACAACCACGGTATGTGTGAAGCAAGAGATTACCTGGTTTTCCATTTGTCACTCTCCAACCAGTCTCCGCTCAAACTGAGAGAAAACGTGAAAATGGATCGTAAGCACCAGGGCTGTGTTCACGACCAAATTCCCAAACCCAACCTGAGACGATGGCTTTATTTTAATTTCTTCTTCAAAGACAAGGTTAAATCCTTGCTTTGGAAAGGCTTTTAACCCACATAAAATAAGTCATTTGACTGCAATAATAGACTAACACAGAGTATGGCAACCCACCAGCACCAAACATATATAGCTTCTACTAGCCAATAAGCCATAGGTTTAGTGGCAGTACACACCAAGAAGTATGTTCCCAAGAATGATCTAATGTCAAAATCCTGTCTGAAGATGACAAGAGAATGTTGTCTGCAGTGCCAGACAAGTTAGTACTATTACAAGTAGTATTGTAACTCATTTGATGTGACTACCCCTACAGCAGAGCCCTACTGATAAATCAGCGTGCGGGATATATCGGCTGATATGAGCCAATTGCCAATATATCGGTATCCGTGTTTATAACAGCAGATAAAGGACAATTTAAAAACAGAAGACAGGTCCTTCAATCTTGTTATGAGTGTTGTCGTTGCACAGTTTGTCCACCAGAGGACTCCCCTGCAACTCCCCTGTTGGCAACACGTTTGAAACACCATAAATCCACCACAGAGCACACCTGGCATGAGTCAGTACTATTTATAACAATACTTATTTTTTTAACCGCATTATGTCATGTTATCTTGGTAAGGTTTCATAACTTAACATAACAAATGTTAGGAATAATATTTGTTTATGTTATGTGTTTCTGAAAATGAAAAATGAAAAATATCGGCCGATATATCGGAAGATCAGATTTTAAAATCCTCAAATATCAAAATCACTATCGGTCTTAAAAATCCCATATCGGTCAGGCACTACCCTACAGCGATGAAGTGCATTTTAAAAATGAGGGAAAGGGATGAACTGTTTAAACAAAAAATTCCATTGCATACTGTAGTGTTTTAGTGAACTGTAAACTAGATGGAGAAAGGAATAATAGGCCTGTAACTGTGTGGCACTTGTATTCTCGTGTAAATGTTTTAAGCCTGGTCAATTCGTGACAGTGTGTTCCCAGCATGACTGAAGCTGCTCCCTGACAATAAATAAATGTCACACTGAATTTTAGACAATGTGTACATTTACACGGGCTAAGTAAAAGAATGTCCTTGTAAATCGAACAGATAGAGCTTTACATCAGTGGGATGAGGACAGTAGTAAAATGTCTTGTATTGTATTGTTTTTGTAAAGGGGGATATGTACCTGTTAATGTCCACTTAAGGCCCGATCACATCAGCATTTAACACTGCTACATTTCAAGATTCAAGGTTAACCAATGGAAAACCATCTTGACAGTGCTGACAGGCAGAAACTATTGTAGCCTATTAGCTGTGTCATCATCTACTATTATTTAACCCTCCTGTCAGTATAAACTGCTCCACTGAAGATGAACGGTGTGCATCCGAGGAGCCTTGCTCCCCCCCCCCCCCCCCCCCCCCCCGTCATTAACTCTTTATTGAATGAAATGATGCACAATCTTTAGGACATAAGTTAAGCGGCGTGTAAACCGCACAGTGCAGAGAAAATATAAAGGAGGTTGGAGAGTTAATGTGATTGGCTAGTGATAGCATGTTCCCAGCTGTCTCATGAGGTAGCGGTTAGCTCTCCAGATACAGTTGTTCAAGTAGTCCCTGCGTCACCACCCAATTAGGAAAGATACATTTCTCTGTTCGTATTTCTGGTGTGACCAGTCCTAATACAGACTGAACTGAAACTGCATTCAAAAGCTGGATATCAGTGATATTATTCTTTAAGAGGAAGAGATTTAAAGCTGAATTTCACCCCTTAATCCTTTGAAGGTGAAAAGTTTAGGTTTGGTTTATGTTTGAATTTTTGGAATTAGTTTTCAGTCTGTATAGTCTTTTGGAGCTTACCCATTGCTGGTACCAGCTCATCTCGCCTTGCCTCTACTCACCTCACTTTTGGTGCCCCATCCTCCATTTTCCATTGCCGATATAGTACCCCGTCAATGTAGCTTGTGATCATAGCGATGCTATACAAATCTACCGTAACATAATCTTCAACACGATACACTTGACACACACACACACACACTAGTCTCCTCAGTTCGCTTGGAACCTCGACGGAGGTGATGCCAAAAAAAAACTACCAGTTACCAGATTTGCCCAATGAAAAACCAAAAGAAGGCGAGCACAGTCGAGGCGAGTTGAGCTGGTACCGTCCGGTGAAGAAAGGACTATTGTAGTGGTGGTCCGATACTCCATTTCATCAGTATATAGTACACTACAGTACACACTAAACCTTTACAGCCAGCAAAGGTAAAAATACATTAAAGGCTCTGTTTAGTTTGGTGGTGCAGTTATGATTTTTATGCTGAAGTATTTTAAAATCCCACAAATCCAGTTTCTGTCCAGTAATTCCCTCAGGACTGTATTCAGTCAGGGTAGAAACGCCTCCAAGGCAGCATTTAGACCATCATGGGATAATGAAACACTCACTGAGACCCATGCCAGTAAAATTCCTGTAGACTTAATACTCACAGGCGCCTAAGACAGCCCATGTATTCAACAGCAGGATGGAGTTTTGGATACACTCAGTGTTTGACTGAAGAGTTAATTTATTTGTACAAAACCTCGGCTTGGCTAAATCTCCCGTCTGTGAAAGAGCTCCAGTCTAGCTGTGGATAGATGCAGTTGTGAAAGCAATAAAACACTCATTTATCTTCCACCATCATCCACAATCACTCTCAGCCTCAACTATGATGCTGGAACGGGACCAAGATATTTTTATTGATCAGGATTCTGAACTATTTATGTTGTTATGGTTTACTTTTTATAAATGATCTGTACCACAATGGTTTTGTATTAGCTCTATAAATGTCAACTGTACATTTAAAGAAACATGAGTCACTGTCTTTTTTTCTACATGCTGTATGTATTCTTAATCTGTGTGTCAGTGTAATTGTCTATTATTGCTTTCCACAGACCAGCAGTGCCTTATTGTTTGTAACTTCGTAGTTGTTCCCCATAAGCTTTCTCTAAAAACATAAATTCTTCCTAAAGAGTGATTTCTCACAGACCAGCAGGAATATGATAACTTTGCCATGGCTTATTGTTGTCAGCTTATTGTTGTGTTTATTGAACATGAAAAGGAAGCCAAAGTGGATTGGGAGGAGAAACTCTTGTTAGATTAATCTGTCAAAAGAAAAACAATTCTGTAAAGCAGGTTTTCAACCTTTGAGGCACCGGAGAGGAGAGACGCGAGGCTAAACTCCACAGACAAACAATCTACTGACTGCAAAAATTGAGGTCAGTATCCTCACCTCCATCAATACCACACTTGATTTGCTGGTCACACAATGAAATAAAAGAGCTTCGCCCACAACTACATAAAAAAGTTAGAACTGCCCAACAATTCCTTTCAAGCCACAGTCAAAACAAGAAATTGTCAGAAAACAAACCAATAAAGAAACCATATGGGACTGTCAAACCAGAAGCATTCCTGACGATCAGATTTTCTGGAACACCCATCTGATAACCATAAGGCACTGATCAAAGACTTTATGAAAGCCCAACTCAAACGCCAACCAGACACTGTAAACCAGATCACTTTCCATGTGTTCTCTGTATTGGATCTCGATCTAAAAAATTGGCCATCAGCACCAAACTGGAAAATTTCAAACACAACGAGCTGGTTAAGAGGAAAGGAATGGAACTAAAAGGCAGTAAATATGAATGACCAATTCCCACTCAAACACCCCCCACACACACACACACACACACACACAAACACACACACAAACTTACTCGCCAGGATGCATTTAAGTAACCCTCAATTTCTTCACTTAAATTCCTAAAATGGTATACGTACATGGGATTGGCTCCAAAGCTAAAAGGAATAAAATTATTAATTATTAATAAATTAAATCCAGAGATGAAACCCACACTTCAAAAGCATCCATGGAAAATAATCTCACTCATTCTATAAGAAGAAAAACAGACTGCAGACAAAATCTATCTAGAACCGAAAATAGTTCTAAAAGAAAAACTTCTACAGAACACCTAAATAAATAAAAGGAAACATATAAGATATGTCTGATATAAACAGTTTTTAATCCTACAATTAAGACATAACCACTTTGAATATAATAGTAATTACCGTAAAAATCTTGCACATCCACTCAAAGTAAAAAACATCATTCTAGCTATTAAACAAATGCAGCGGGGAAGACATAAAAACACTTTAACCATCCATTACTCGAACCAGACCCAAATGATATTAAAAATAATCCTAATAAAGATCCCTCATTAACAGAAGTCCAGGCTGAAGTATTAGTTAAAACATTTACACCTGAAGAATTTCATAAAGAACTCATGCTAATACCTCCCAACAAAGCACCAGGCCCAGATGGCTCCCCTGCTTAGTTTTTTAAATATTTTTGGCAAACCATCTCACGTGTTTTCTAGAATGACACAAGAACTGATAGAAACTGTTAAAATTCCGGCATATATGAATACTGCTAACATGAAAGTACTAGTGAAACCTGATGATAAGATTCAATCCTTTCCCCTAGCTATTGACCTCTATCTGAAATCAACACTGAGATTAAAATCATCATCTGTTAGCTAGAGTGCAATTTTTGGTAATGTAGCATTAGCAAAGTGGGAGTAGTTTATCTTTATATATGTCCACGTGTGGAGACCTGCAAACAAGAGTGACTGTGGTGTAGACACAACACTAATAGTCACATAACTGGATCAGAAGAAGCCAGAAGAGGGAGGTGAGGAGGGGGGACCTGCATGCAATTGCTGCTGATGTTGTTAGCATGACTGTTGATGATATAAGCAATCATCCCTAAAAATGCCCAAGACAGCCACTTTCAACAAAAGCAGGTTGGATCAATATGCATGGCTGGAATACAGCGTGGCCAAAGATGCAGTGTTTAGCTTTTTTAACATTTTTTAAAACATGGGCACAGACTTCATTTGGATTCAGCATTTACCAACAACTGCCAAAAAGCATCATCATCTCTAAGAGTCATCATCAAATTTGCTTTGGAGACATGGAGTGAGATTAAACAAAAACGGACAAGTGGCTCAAAGCAAACACTAAGGGACGTTCTGCGTTGGTTATGGTGAACCGAAAGTACAAGAAGGCAGTGGTGGAATGGCTAAGCGTTACAGCTTGCCAGGGGATCGCACAGGTGAGGTGAAGGTGAAGAGTCATCTAGGGTACGTTTTGTTAGCTTCTGCATGTCATTGGGATGTTTGATGCAACAGTGGCCAAGAAGTTAACCAGCAGTTCCCCAAATGCCAAATACAATCGCTATGACATTCAGAATAACATATTTTCTGTAATGGCTGACATGATAAATAGCACTTTTTTTAGTGGATGAAAGTAAAGATGCTAGTAAAAAGTAAACTCAGTGGGCTCTCAAGAAGAACAACCATATGCCACCATTACCACATTCTTTATGATACCTTTAAAGCCATCAATGGATATAAATATGCCTAATTTGAGATCTTTTTTGCAGATTATCAGAATCAGAAAGAGCTTTATTGCCAAGTAGTTTTTTACACGTACGAGGAATTTGTTTTGCCCAAGGTGCATAGTGGGATAATGCATTTTACACCAGATCTGACAAAGGGTATTTTAAAAAGCAACCTTGGAGGAACTGTTAACTACCAGAGCTGAGACAAATAAGAGTACAGAGATAAGCTGGAAGTATACCCAGTATCGCTTTATAGATAAATACCAGTGTTGTTGTCTATGAGTGGCCAATGATGTCCAACCCACCAAATAATCATCAAGAATGCAATGGTGAGTAAGGGACTTAAAGGCCCCTAGTAAGATTTTTATTGTAAATGTGTAGTCTCTGAGCCCAAGCTGAAACTTATTATGCTGATGACATCATTAGGGTTACTTTCTTAGACTTGACAAAACTCATGCAAAACCACAGAATACAATATACAACAAAGCTGGGTAGTACTCATGACAAACTGACCTTCAAAAAATCAGTTTAAGTCTAAAATAAAATTTGACCAACCCACTAGAGGGCAGAAAAACAGGGACATTTGGTGCACTAGTGAGTATTTAGGCCAGCATGACAGTGGAATTGAGTCAAAATAAAGTACAGTGTGCGTTTATGGTGATGAAGGAACAGTGTGGCTGAGTGTTTTGGACAACAATGGAGCTGTATGTCACAGAGGAAAAATATAAATCTGTCTATGGATCTATAGATGCACACACAATACTAGTTTCTGGGATTGATAAAGAAACATAAAATATAACTAGACTTATTCTTTATACACATTGCAGATACAGACCAACATTATCATTGATTTGGAGTCATGTTTGTGTCCAGCTGATGAATGTAAATCCAATATTCTCTCTTTTAGTTCTGTTTTTGGTCTCCACCAACTCCTCCACCAAAATCTGGCTCTTTAGCTGCTAAATGCTCCACTATGTTCACTAGCTTGTATCTAACTGTATCAGTCTGCTGCTGAGTAGGTGGTGTACAATGGGTTTATCAAAGCTTTTTACCGGAAACAGCTGCCTGTCTGCTTGGAAACAAGGTTAACAAAAACAGAGTTTGGTGGGCTACAAATCAAAACAATGAGTTACAGTGTTGCATGATTTCAGCACTATGTGCAACACATCACACAGTCATTTGATTCAACAATAATGCAGACTTAGTAATTGTTAAGTAATTGTTAAATGTTTTAAGATGTTTTTAAATGAGCACAGATACCCCCATGGGGATAATAGGCAGAATAATTACTGTAATATGAGAGGGTAAAAAGCCAGAGTTAGAAAATCAGAGATGAAGGAGTTTGAACAAGAAAGAACACTAAACTCACATACACTCTGTGGTGTCTTTGGCAGCGCAGACTGTTGTGTACTGTAGAGAGTAGACACAGTAATGAGACTGAACCTCAGCATGACTCTCCACGCACAGCATGGGGAACAGCTCGCATCTCCCTCTGAGATCATATTTATTACTGTGTGTGTGTGTGTGTGTGTGTGTGAGAGAAGCCAAGACATATAATGGATGTTTTACCCCTGTGAAGGCTGGAGTCAGAATAACTGAAAGCACAGACACAACTCTGGCTCGGCACTTTTTGCGTTTTGTGTGTGCTTACTTTGCACTTAGAGTAACGGCAAACACACAACGTGCCCACTCAAGCTGTTAGCTGTGGATGATGGTGTGTGTGTGTTAATGTTTAGCTTGATCCCATGAGTACAGTAGAGAAGATAATTTCAAAGCATGACACACACTGTAAAGAGCTAAGGGTGTGTGTGGTATTCACTGTATGTGTTGGAGGTGGTTGTGTTCCCCATTTGATTTCCACAGATGTGTGTGTGTGTGTGTGTATTAAGCCCCGAGACTAGTTCATTATGTTAATTTTCCCTGTTTTTATTAGGCCAGTAATTGCTGACAGCAGGAAGGCAGAACATTACATTGATCCCTCTAAAAGTATTCCACAGCTACCACAGCATCTTCTCTTATGCATCTATGTGTATGTCTGTGTGAGCGTGCATGCTTATATATCACAACAAAATAGAAACAATGTGAAAATGATTCATTGTGTTGTGAGAAATAATTGATTTCATTTCCACTGCCATGCACCGACTGTAGCTGTGATGACAGGCTCCCTCTGCCTTTCTATTCATTTTTATCGCACTGAATTGGTGTCTGTCTCTTTTGTAATAAACCAATTTGCTTGACTGCATGTGAACCAGGCCAATAAATAATCTTCAGCAGATGGACTATTCAGTTGTCATGGAGATTGGCCAGGTGTCATCATGTGACCTAAGTATGGAACTTTGGTCATGTGATGACGAGCAGGAGTTTCTGTCTTTAGGGTGTAGCAGAGATCTTTTAAGTGTTGAATGATTGAGTTTATAGTTGGCACGAGGTAGTTGGCAGAATGAACAATGGCACATAATAAAGTTAGATAACTGGGAATTCAGAGACAAACAAAATTTACCTTCCCACCATTCATCTCGACAGTAAAATTATTGTCTTGATAGGTGAACAGTTAAGACAAATACCACGATTGCAACATCCCTAGCTCAATTCTAGCTGGGGTCATACCTCTCTCCCTTGTGGGTCTATAACAATGTCACGCTAGTTTTGCCTCTTTTCCATACTAGAGTTCTTTGTCAATTAAACGCCATTGTTTTTCCTGGAATATCATACAATAATGTATGACATTCCCATGTGAAAGCAAAACGGCTTGGATCTGGCTGTGGCCTTCTAAAATTGCAACCAGATCGGGTTTAGCTAGAATTCAGTGCAATCCAGCTAAACCCTGGATTGCACTGAATGTCAACAACGTTTTAGATCCAGTGCTGACATTTCAAGTCCTTCTTTCTCCAATATCTGTTCATGGCAACCATAGTATGGTTAAGTTAAAAGAAAAATTGAGGTTGTGGTAGAAAAAAACATGCAAACATTTATTGCTGGTTTGTGACATTGCGCAGAAGCATAGTTCCTAGGTATATAGAAGGTGTTAGAAAGATACATGGTAGAGAGGGTATGAATAAATGATCCTGTCCAAACAGTAACAAATCCTGAACACCAAACAGAACATTTTGTTCGCACATTCGTTACTAGAAAAATATAAAAATATGGATGCCAGAAGCTTATGGGCTGACATTTGTGTCTCAGATGACACATGGCAATAAAGAAAACTATTTTACAACACAATGCGCATGTTCCACATTCAGTTCAAGGTTCATAAGCTTGGACATGATCTATTCACACATACTACAATGGTGCCAGCAAATATGATCATAAATCATCTTTAGGTGAATAATGAGTCGAGACAATACACAGAGGTATAAGAAACCCATTTTCTAAGGCTGTTATTTCTTGACAGCAGAAGGAGATGGTCTGCTGGGACTTCTACACAGACACTGAGAAAGAATGAAGATGGGTGCAGGCATTGAAATAATTGTCCCTTTCAGTGCTTTTCAGAGCAGAGTGGACAGAACACTATTAATGCTGTCAGCACTAACAGTCTGATGGGCAGATGAGACAGAAAACTGCAACAACATACAATTACTTTTCTGGCAGTTTTGCTGTTTGATCCTGTAATGTACCTGACATATACACAAATTATACTTACACTTTCATTTATAACACTTTTCTTTTCTATACTACTACTACTTACATTTTACGTTTTTTAATTTCTTTGTGGCCAAGGCACTTAAGAGACCTACTGCCTGATTTATATGTTTTGCAGGCTCTTGCCCTACAGAGAGGACAAACGGTAATTGTCAATAATTATCTATATTTGTCAATAAATGTATGATATTGGTCCAAACAGCATCATTAAGCAAAAACGTTGTCAAAGATGATTGATACCGCTGATTTGTTAGTGCTCCTGGATGTTGTAACAACAATCGTTATGGTCGTTGTCGTCACCCGAGGCCAAGTCTGAACGACCATCGTTGGCATCTTCTCCTGAGGCCAAAATATTTTGTTTGTTAAAAAAGTTAAGAAAGTTTGTTAGTTTCCTGGGTTGATAGTAGTCAATGAAATTACCAGTTCAATGTTTCTTTGTGGGATAAATAAAACCGATAATTAAAATTGAAATTGTGAAAATACATTAAAAAAAAAGATTGACTGATATAAACTCCATTGACATGGTAATTATTAAATAAGTCATTGAGTGTATTGTTAGACCTCTGACCTATGTAACCAGTCTTTTCAAAGGGGTGTGTTCCCTGATAATATGAAATTAGCAAAGGAAATGTTTAAAAATGGTAAGCCCTGCATGAAAAATTATAGACCTACAACCTCAATTTTTAAAAATATTAGAGAAGCTTTTTGTGAAACAACTGGACTTCTTTTTATCTTTATTGATAAATATAGATATAGAGTGAACACCAGTATGGATTCAGAGAAAATAGAACTACTATATACGCAGAAATGGAGATGGTAGGAGAAATATCAAGTGGAAAATGATGAATGTTCTGTTGGTATTTATATTGATCTACAGAAGGCGTTCGATTCTATAGATCACATAAAACTATTAGCAAAATTAGAGAACTATGGGATAGAAGGTATTGGTCACTCTCGGGTGAAAAGCAAGAAAACAGACAGTAGAGTGTACTCATTAATAATATCATGTCAGGATATAAGGACCATAGGTGTCATTTACACTGGGGACGCTATCCACAACACATTTTGAAATGGCTGATTTTGTCCCCATCACTTTTTGAAAGTATTTGTTAAAAATGAAAATAGCTTGCAACAAGAAATGCTAACTAACAAATGAAAATGCTTTGAGAAAGGTTTACTTGCAAATTAAGAAAACATGCAATGCAACTTTTTTTCTATCCCTTATAAAGCGGGTTTGCAGGGATTTTTCTCTGGCTTCCGGGCTTCCTCTGGTAACCCCCGTGTTTCACGTCACAACGCTATGAACTGTGAGCAATTCCCTCAGGCGAAGTCTGCAGAAATGCGGACTTAAGACTAGGGTGGGCAATATGGCCAAAAATGTTATTCCAATAAAAACATTTCATATCATTCGCTATCGATTATTATCACGATATATGTCAAATCATTATAGATTTTTGCTCCTGAGTGAAAATTGAAGAAACCAGATGGTTAATTATGTGGTTAAACTTTTCTTTCTGGTCAGAACGTGACAAATACTTGATGCCAAACAGTGGATCGCTTCACAAATCTGAGTTAGAACATTCAAAACTATTATCTTTTTCAACAAATATGATTAGTTAATCAGGCTTCTTTTTTCAACAAAATAAATATTTTAATAGTAAAATTAGGTGCTAATTTGTTTGTGATTCAAATGAATTAAAGCAAATATTTATTGACGATATATTGAACATTTATTATATTGTTATTGAGGAAAATTATATTGCGATAATTATCATTATTGTTCTATTGCCCAGCCCTACTTAAGACATGGGGGCAAAAAGGTCCAAATGTCCATGAGAGAGCCCTCATGATTTGACACTCGGACAGCCCTAAGCCCTCACAGACTTACCAGGAACGTGCCTCAAAGTCTGTGAGTGTGGGCCTAGCTCTATCAGTTTGACTGAACTAGGCTAGTTTCCCCCTGCCTCACTTCTTTATGCTAAGCTAGCACCACCTGGACCTATTATATCTGTACTGAATGCACAGAGATCTTTCCATCTGACACAACAAATATATCAGTATGTTTTTTCCAAAATGTTTGCTTTAACACAGTGGTCTCCAACCTTTATCTTTGGATGTTGACTCAAAATCATGATTTAGAGGCAGAGCAGAAAACAATTGAAGAGGCTCCTGTCCTCTTCAATGTGTACAGCGCAGTCCAGGAAGACCAAACTGTTGTTGTGAACATCTTCTCCTGTGAACTTGATGTTACTGTCCACAGAGTTGATGTGTTCTGTGAAGGCTTGCACTTCCTGGCTTTTGATTTTGACCCAGGTGTCGTCCACATATCTGTACCAGTGGCTCGGTGCTGTTCCTCTGAAGGAGTTGAGGGCTTTGTTCTCCACTTCTTCCATGTAGATGTTGGCCACAATCGGGGATACCGGTGAGCCCATGGCACAGCCATGCTTCTGTCTGTAGAATCCTCCGTTGTACTGGAAGTAGGTGGTGTTTAGACAGAGGTCGAGTAATTTACAGATGTGGTCTTGATATGCCACACCTGTGAGGTGGATGGATTATCTTGGCAAAGGAGAAGTGCTCACTAACACAGATTTTGACAGATTTGTGAACATTATTTGATAGAAATAGGCCTTTTGTGTACATGAAGAAAGTCTTAGATCTTTGAGTTCATTCATGATGAATGGGGGCAAAAACAAAAGTGTTGCGTTTATAATTTTGTTCAGTATATAATACAGATTGATGAAATGGGATTTTACTAGGGCTGCTCCTGACTAAAGATTTTCTTAGTCGACTAGTAATCGTTAGTTCAAGCCATTAGACAACTTTTCATCGCACATTTATGATAATTATTTAATTATTTAAAATATATTTATTGAGCAACAGAAAATGGTTTGATTTCCAGAGAAAGAATGTTATAAGTAACATTGTTGACACTGTGCTACATTACAGAGAAACTTTGAACCCAGTTCAAAAGAAGTGCTCTTAAAGGCACTGAAAATATACTAGAAATTCACATAGTAAACTTTTAGTACATTCATACTCCTCACATGCTTACTACAAGTATATTAAAGATATATTCTCCTTCTCAAAAGTATTCTTTGAATAAATTGGTAATAAATATATACTTAATAAACCTTTAATAAATATGCTTAAATAAAAGTATATTTTTCACAACATTTTAGTCTATTTATTAAAAATATATTTATTTAACTCTTAGTAAATACTATTTAGGTGTACTTTGTGGAAGTACATTGTTAAACAATTACACTTTTATTGGGTTAAAAATATATTTCTGCCAAATATGCTTCATTGTGTAGACTACTGCAAAATATTGTAATTATTTATGTAATTGAAACGTTTCAGCCTGATTTTTAAAACATGTTTTTTTAACATTTAAATATATAATTTCATTCTTTTTTAATCAGGTAAATACCTGGTTGAGATCAGAGACCTCTTTCATAAGGGTAACCTGGCCTAGAAGGAAGCAGCACATGTTGTTATTAACAAACAACAACATATAGAAATAAGCATACTTGGGGTTCAGTATCTTACCCAAAGACACTTCGACATGCAGCCACTGACTCAGACTTGGAAGACATAATAAGAAAAGAACACAGAAGAGAAGAATATCCCTTCAGCTCCCTGCAGAAGTTAAATGTAAAAAGAGCTAAAGAGGCGTGCCTGGCAAGTACAAGCAGGAGAGGACAGACGCAGAGACTGCCGGCAAAAATCGTCTTTCTTAGTAAGTTTATTATTGTTAGCAAGACAACACAATTGTGTAAGTTAACTAAAGTTGAGCTCACTCTGGGTTTGGAAATATTTTCCTTGGTGGATAGTGCTGGTGTGCATTAGCTAATGCTAGCACGTGGAGTAATATAGCTAACGTTAGTTAGCATTTTAATAGCTTCATAATCGAGACAGCAACTTTCGTCTGCCTTAAACAGTGTTGGGAGTAACATGTTACAAAAGTAACGCAATTAATGTTACAGTAATGTATTGCTTTTTGCTGTAAGGCAGTTTTTAATGTTGCTAAAATTTTGGTAACGTTAATGTAAAATCTCAGTAACCCTGTTGCTGGAATTTGATGCATGAGATTTTAACAAGGCAGGCCTGTGCACGTGTGTGTATGAGCCCTCAATTCTGCTTTTGCACTGTTAAAATGACCAGTGAGGTCTTTATCAGAGTAATAAATGCAACTAATATGTTGCTGTCTGTGTGCTAAAGAATAGGTTCACATTTTTATAGTCTACCTTAATACTCACATGTCCATGTTTACAGTAAGTTATTGGTCACTGTAATCATTATTATGCCTGCCTATATAGTCTAAAGACATCACCATAGTTTTTATTTTCATTTTTGTATTCATTCTAAAGTTTAGCTGAAGGTACTATGAATCATCAGCTAAGCATCTGCATTAGACTATTCAAGTGGATATCTTCTAAAGGTACACTGTTTTTTAGAGATTTCTCTACACTGCAACCATGGAGTGGGTTACGTTAATCATTACAGTGACCAATAGCTCAGTTATAACAGCAATGTTAAAGTGTACATGCGTATGTGAGAATTGTTTTAAGACGCGCTTGAAATAATGTTTTTATGTACTGCAATGCCCGACCACACGATATAATAGCATGTGATGTTATATAAAACACTGCTCAACACTGCTCTTTGTATGGTCATAGATCCTGTATTCAACTTTTAGAAAGTTGAACCTACCCAACTTTAACCAACTTAATGCTAAACCCAGAGTTGGAATTTCCTGCCTTAGCTCAAGAAAATTAAATAAAGAATAATAAAGATTTGCAATAAGAATAGAATTACAGTGTTTACTCAAATGAAGAACTAAATTAGGTGGAAGTACTGGCCTAACTGAATATTTATTATATCTCATTTGCAACTGCATTTCTTTTCTTTTAGGGGTTCCTGGGATCGTTGCCTCACTCAGATAGCTTAGAGGCCACTAAAATCTCAAAGGACCAGCTGGACCCTCACAAATTCAATGTACTCATAGGTATGTCTGGCTCCTGCACACCATCACTGTTTTTGCTCTCGCTACATGTCAACGGGGTCAGACTAAATAAACAAATATTCTTGTGAAAAAATAATTTTATTTTCTCTCTCTCTCTCTCTCTCTCTCTCTCTCTCTCTCTCTCTCTCTCTCTCTATATATATATATATATATATATATATATATATATATATATATATATATATATATATATATATATACACTAGTAATAAATTACTAATATGCTGAAATGCTAATAAAAATGTTCAAGGAACACATTTAAAATATATTTAAACTGTTCTTCAAGTATAGCACAAAAGGGTATTTTAAGTTAAATTTAAAGAAGTATATTTAAATTACAGTAAAGGTACTTAAAATAGGTCCATTTTAACACAACTAAGTATATTAAAATATATTGCAATTATTTTAAAGTTGACTTTAAGTATAAATTTTTTATCTAAAATGACACTTAACATACTTTAACGCATTTAATTTAATATACACTTAATTATATATTATTATTAATATACACTTAGTATAGTACAATTAAAATATGATAAGTGCATCCAAAAAAGTGCTACTTAAGTATATTCCTTTTTCACTTGGGAGATTTGTTTTTTGTGCGATTTGTTGCCTACCGTTTCATAGTATAATTCAGTGCTGTCGTCAATAAGGTACATGTGCATTTGTTATGATTATAATACTTATGATCAAAAACTAGCAACTCTACAACTTTGCTAACACAGCCAAACATCAAGCAAGTGCGACAACACAAAACAGCAATATAACTTAGTAGTCCAATAGAAAGAAGGCCAGCTCGGCAACTGTGTTGCAGCCTTTAATTTCAGAAATGCTCTCACCAACGTATGCCAGCCTCTTGCTTGGTCATTCTCTTTATCTATCCTTAGCTTCCATTAGCCTTCCATTAGCCAACGTTATGTCCATGGAGGCTGTTGAGCAGTGTTGCCATATTGGGCTATTTTTGATTACACTGGTCGGGGAAAAATAACCTTCGGCTGGTAGATGAAATTTGGGATGATTTTGTCAACATTTGGCAGGATTTTAAAAAAGCTGTCATTTTATGTTCAAAAACACAATTAAAACATTTTGTAACCTTCATTGTGTACACTGAAATATTTGATTTACATGAGTTGTATTCAATAATTGTTAGGGATAAAGGAGGACCTACCTATTTATCCTGATGTGACTGATTACTAATACACAGTCATATATTAAACTCCACTCTATGCCCAGGCTGCATAGTCTGTAGATAAAGCCGCTTCAGCATCTGCCCTTTTTCTTCCTCAAGAGAAAGTGCCCTTTTTTCTGGGATGCTTGTTTTGTTATTTTTGTTTTTTTTAATAAATGAATATACAGTATATTTATTACTGTTTGCAACAGATTCCCTGTCAAACTAATATATTTATTGGGAAAAATCTAAATAGGTTATCAGGTCGGAAGATGAGACTTTGGAGTTCCCATCTCTCTCTCTCTCTCTCTCTCTCTCTCTCTCTCTCTCTCTCTCTCTCTCCCCCCTCTAGCTTCTCTCCCAGCAGTGTTTTTCTTGGCTTGTGTGGAGGTGAGTGGTGTTAAACAAAAGACTGCCTCGAGTTTGCCGTTAATTAAACAGACAAAAGACGATATAGGCCCATGTCTTGCTAACGCATGACTCGCAAGCTGAGCTAATGTAATAAGTTAGCTGAAGTTTAGCTAAGGCAATATCTCATGGCCATACAACCTAATGTACTGATGGAGACACTACAGGTGAACACAGTAACATTTGTGTCTAATAACTTCATCACAATCGCCACATTGATTTGCAAATTAGGCGTTAACTAATTAATTTGCACACATTTGACAAGTCACTGCAGGTGAACAGGATAAAGACAATAACTAAAGCATATCACCACAGAACTTCCCCAGTTAATGACTTCCATCAAGAGTATTTTCCTCTGAAATGTGCTCTGTAAATATGCAGATTAGCCTGTTTTGGTTAATATAGAATAAATCTACAGATGCAAATAGACCGAGGTTATTAGGCTTAAAACCAACACCATCTAAAGGCGTATTCTTGAAGTTTTATTTCCATTAGAGTAAAAGAAGACATGGAAGCAAAATAGACCAAAGTCTCAAAATTGACCACTCCATGAAAAAAGTCCCTTAAAGAGTAACTTCATAGTTTTGATGGTCAGCTCCTCATCTAATAACTCTCCATTCTATTAGTTTGTTGTATGTTGTAGTCCATGTCACCATCACATGCGCGCGTGCGCGCGCGTGTGTGTGTGTGTGTGTGTATGTGCATGGTAAATGTAATATAATAGCAACAATATTAAAGTATTTGATCAATACATTAATGTATTCAGGCAATTCAGTATTCTGTTGCTTGGCTGTGTGAAGCTGAAGGTTATCTTTACTCATTTGGCATCTTGCTTGTGAAACAAATAGTAAAAGTATTTAAATAACATTTATTTTAATTCTGCCTGCAGCCCAATGCCACAGTTTAGTGTGAAGATGTATGTGAACTATTATGTATTCCAATAACACCAAAAGAATTGAAATGATTTATTGCCTTTTGAAAAATAAACAAATTATTAATGAAACTGTCATTTATTCTAAATATATACTTGAAACTAGTAGCATAGAAAACATGCACATTGGGGCATAGTTTCCTTTGCTGTCGCCTGCTCCTGTGATAAACCTAGTGAATACTAAAGAAGACCGTGGTCTCTGTGTGAACTGATTATTTTGTAGAAAAGTAAAAATGTTGTTCAGTTAATATATTTGTCTTGTTTAAAAAAATGCCCTTTTTTTCACTTGAGCCCCTGCCCACCAAAATGTATGTGCACGTCCCTGATCACCTCCCTCACCAAGAAGGCCCAGCAGAGGATGTACTTCCTGCGGCTGCTGGAGAAGTTCAGCCTGCCAAAGACAATGATGGTGCACTTCTACACCGCCATCACTGAGTCCATCCTCACCTCCTCCATCACCATCTGGTTCACTGCTGCCACTGCCAGGGACAAGGGCAGGCTGCAGCGCATCATTTGCTCTGCAGAGAAGGTGATTGGCTGCAATCTTCCTTCTTTTCTGGACCTGTACGCCTCGAGGACTCTGAGGCTAGCAGGAAAGATTGCAGCTGACTCCTCCCACCCCGGACACAAACTTTTTCAGACTCTCCCCTCTGGCAGGAGGCTGCAGTCCATCTTGACCAAAACCTCTCGCCACCAAAACAGTTTCTTCCCGTCTGCAGCTAGCCTCATTAACAAGGCCTGGGCCCCCCACTGACACTCCCCCCTTGCAAATAACATGTAAACACTATTTCATTTCATATCATGCACAAACCTGGTACATTGCACACATTTGTTGTTAACTGTTAATCTTTGTTGTTGTTTATTTTTATATTGTCAATTTATATATTTTGTTGCAACACGTCTGTACAACACAAACCCAGAATAATGCACATGTAAATATCTGCCACATTAGCCGTGTTTCCATCAATGTTTTTTAATGCATATTTTGAAGTATCGCATTGGAAAAGGTTGATGGAAACGGCAAAATTCGAAAGAAAATCCTTGATTTCGCAAAAACGTTTTTACACTCGCTTGTGGTGGTTTTTGCCTTTGTCAAAAAAAGAGTAAATGCGCTAAACGGGAGATCGAAACACTTTTTCCGAATAAGTTCTGACGTAGCGAACTTGTAACTCACGTCTGATCAGCTGTTTCTGCTGTCGGCATCTTGCCCAGTTGTGCAGAGTTCTGCATACCTGCGAGAATTTTCTGCACCTCGTGGCTGGTAATGCTCATTTGAGAAAAGAGGTGGATGCAAATCTCATTCATCTGTTCTGCCGAATTACGCATTCACCTCTTAAAGGTCCTTTTCAGATCCTTTGCTCTGCACACTGATCAAACGGGGTTATCAACGCATATTTTTGCTTAATCTCAATGAATGCTACTTCTACTGAGTGTAATAAAATATTAATGACTCTAAACGTTCATAGAATAGGCTATATACTTAGAATCATTTATCCCCATTGATGAACCCCACAAAGGATATTATAGCGTTTAAAAGCATTATTTGGAGGTGCATGGAATTCTCGGGAGGCATGCAAAACTCGCATTAACACTGCATTACCATAACGTGCGGAGACATGGCTGGTGGCAGTTTGCCCACTTGAAACACATTTCTGAGGACCTCTCTCCATTTTTCTAAGATCAATGGCCATCAGGTTCATGCGGTTTTGTTTCTGGTTTGGAAACCATACGTCTTGTTTATTACAGCCATGTGTAACGACAACTTCTGACGTAACAATGCTTGCCATAGCCTGGTTTATTCGCTACAAATCAGCTGATGGAAATGCACATATATCGCAATTTCTTATTTTCTTTTCTTTTTTGCACATTTCAAAAGTACGCTTAAAAGTCGCATGACAATTTGATGGAAACATGGCTATTGTTCTTTCTCTGCAGATAGTTGTATTATTTTTCTCTATTCTTTTTAATATTCTTAACTTGCATTGTCTATTCCATATTTCTACATTTATCTATGTTGACTGTATGTTTGTCTACATGTAGCACCTTATCACCAAAGCAAATTTCTCGTCTGTGTAAAACACTACTTGCCAATAAAGCTCCTTCTGATTTTGATTCTGAACTTGGATGCTTGCTGTTCCAGAAAAGGTAATTAAGATAGCTCTAAAGCTCGTTGCAAATATTGAAACACAGACATCAGTGCAATTTAACCATTTGAAAGAACATGGCACCACAAAAAAAGTCACACAGCGGCAAATCTTTTGCTGTACTGATGGATCTGGTGCGGGTCAAGGCCCAATTAAAGATGACAAAATTGTTGTGAACTTAGAATTGCAGGTTGCCTGCCAGACTTCCATCAATGCCGTGGAAGACTTTTCAGACGTAATACAAGACAAGATGGGAGTGTTCAAAATGCACAGGACCAAGTGTACAGCAGCTATTAAGTCTGTCCTGGCACCACACTTCAGAGAGGAGAGGCAGATATTGATGAGTCTCCTTATTCTCACTACCTTGATGAATATATACTAGGCTTATACGAGGCTATAAATGAAATGAAATGAATATCACCCAGCTCAACTCGTTGGCTAGTGATCACAGACTATATCAAAAGAATTTTAGATCAAGAAGATGCACTCACGATACACTTCAGTTTGGTATCAGATGCAGAACACTGCCATTCAGCCAGGATTTTGAATGAAATGTAGAGTGATAAATCCAGTATGTATGCATGTATTAGCCAGCTAACCTGGCTTGCAGTGACTATAGTTCTTCTTCAGGTTATAAACAATATTCAAATTAAGAGAAGACATTGATCAACAGTAAAGGTAATGGTAATTTAACTTTAGCTGATTAATTCTGTGTGATTTATTGAACAGTTTCAAACCATTTTTTTTCTTGGCTTTGCGTGCGTGTGTGCGTGCGTGCGCGTGCTCGCATGCATGTGTGTTTGCGCAATTGCGCGTGCATGCGAGAGAGACAGCATGCCATGCTATAGTTATGAAATAGGTTGGATTTTGGTGTTTTTGTGGCATCAATTTCATGCCAGTATTTATTTAATAGCCCTCTATTGTGGTTATGCCGTATGAAAGCCCTAAGCCGCCATCCATTTTTACTCCATTTTCCTGTGATAACGGGATAATTTTCTCATGATCTCGAGATAACAAACCATACCTGAAGACAGGGGTCAAGAGCAGTGGCGCCCCCAGAAAATTTTCTTATGGTTGGCCAGATGGGGCCACTAAAAATCCTGGGGTGGCACACTAAACAAAAAGCCATAACTGAATTTCAGGAATTCAATTATGCAGTATATACGCTAGTTGAATACTACTTAAAAATATGAGCTAAGGAATCACAGACTGAATTACTTTGGTTTCTTTCTTTACAGTTAAAATTGTCTAATGTCCATAGGCTAAATCATGTTATATGTGTTATCTGTATGTGTTAGGCAATTAATTGTTCTTTAAAGGGGCATTATGTCGTTTTTCAGCGGCCACTAGCGGTAACTGCGGTTCTAAGATTGCAACCAGGTGTGTGCTCGTACGTTTGCTCGCCTGAAGTCATGAGCGAGCATAATCCAAAACACTACCACTTTCATACAGAAATCCTGCGATAAACACAGAAACACCAGCATGCAGGCTGTGGCTTTTCACTCAGACATGTTCAGGCTCTGTTATTTCAACGTTCCCGTCTATGAACTATGCTGCAGCGGTGAGAAGAGCCACAGCCCTGCCCCCCTCTGGTGAACTCAAAGACATATTACACATGCTAAACCTGCTCTCGCCTCATATAGCGAGAGGTGGAAGAACAGAGACCTCTTAAAGACATCACAATAATTCATAGTTTAGCATGTTGGATATCATTTTAAATGAATAGTAATATAAGGACAATTCTTAACAGTATTTCACACATGATACACTCTAAAATGTCACTCAAACTTTAATATTTTATTAACACTATTTTCCTCTTTTTACACTTTCTTTTCGTTTGTTACTAGTATTATTTTTTAATATCTACTTTACTATTATTATTATTTGTTTTTTAAGGTGTTTGTCTAATTTTTGAACATGTTGGAACATTCAAGGTCTGAGATCATCAGCTTTTGGTTTAAAGAGCAGAAATTGGTCGTCCTCACGGCTACACTGAGATTATTATACCATCAACAAAAAATCCCACAATAACCCAAGGCAGAGATTCTTGAGGCATGATTATATGGTGTAAATCAGAACTGAGCCAGTCCATCACAGTTATTAAAAAAGAAGAATCTTATATATGGTTGAAAATTAAGTACACTGGGTCTGTACAAAGTCAACGGCAGGCTACGAGGGGACTCTCTGGGTCACTACACTTACAGCTCAGCTCTTGGCAGTAGTACGGTAGATTATTTCATTACAGATCTAGATCCAATGTCTCTCAGAGCTTTCACAGTCAGCCCCCTCACACCCCTCTCAGACCACAGCAAAATCACTATCTGAAAAGGGCTCAGTCTAAGTCTGGAGCCCCTAGTGCCTGTTTAACAGCACATACCCATACAGACAGCATGGGGGCGTACCTAAAGGCACTTGAAAATCAAAACATACATGATTTAACTCATTTATTTCTTACTGAAACATTTCCCCAGAATAATTCTGGTGTAAATTCTGCTGTGGACAAAATCAATTCAATATTTCATCATTTGGCTTCATTGTCTAATTTGAAAGCCTCCAAACCAAAACCTCAACAAATGAACAATAACAAATGGTTTGACACTGAATGCAAAAACCTAAAGAAAACTTTAAGGAAATTATCAAATGAAAAGCATAGGGACCCAGATAGCCACAACATACGCTGTCAATATGAGGCCACTCTGGAACAATACAAGTACACCCTAAAAACTAAGAAAGAACAACACAGCAAGAAGCAGCTCTGTGAAACTGAGGAATCCTTAGAGTCCAACCAGTTCTGGGAGAAATGGAACAACCTAAACAAAACCCAGCAGGATGAATTGGCGATCCAAGATGGAAATACTTGGATTAATCACTTTATCAATTATACAGTAATATTACAAAAAATGATGATCAGTACAAGATATTCACGAAATGGAAAACTCTGGAGGCGGTGATAAAAAAACAACCAAAACCCTCTAGATTACCCTGTAACAGAACAAGAATTAACAGAAGTCCTCCAGTCCCTGAAAGGAAAAAAAGGCTTGTGGTACTGATGGAATCCTCAACAAAATGTTATCTCAACTTCACTGGAGGTGGTAGGTTTTATGGTCAAAACTGCCCAAACAGCACTTGGTAGTGGAACAAACCTTTCACCCCTCTTTGGGGTACTTCAGCTGTCTGTTGAGGGTTGATATCCCCCCCCCCTTTTCTGGATTCCAGATTCTTCCTCTTGGGTATAAAATAATTAAACCAACACTGGCTGGTTCACTACATAAATAACACATGTGCTCCTCCATGTGTCCAAATTTCACTTTTCTTGTTACTTGTAATAAACCAGAGGATTACTCAGAGACTGTTTATTATTATTATTTCTTCTTCTTCTTCTTCTTCATACGCCTTCAATGTAGTGACGGGTATCTACACTGCTGGAATTATACAAGCAGAAGAAGAACACTGTGATGATGAAACACATGCTCTGTGGCGCTGTTTGTACGTTGTCGGCTACTGTAGGAACATGGCGACACTATGTGGCAACATCCATGGAAGGGAGACCCGCTGTTATGCAGATAGAAATGGCTCTTTCTAAGGTAATAAAAACACAACAGTTCATTATGTGAGGTCTTTAAACACCACTGAAAACATAACTATAGATCTCATTTTGCATATTACACAATGGACCTTTAAGTTGATTTTGATTTGAAAGGTGGATAATTAAAGCAAGAGACTTTTTTGTCTATTTGCCGCTTTCTGGCCCTGGTTCTTATGAGGGCTGAATGTTTTCCAGTGGTTTAAAAAGTTATTACTAGTAATAACTACTAATATATTAGTTTTTGCCCTGGAAAGCCGGGATTTCCCAGCATGAGTGACTTTATTAATTTAATAGTATTTATTATATATTTTGATGTTATTCTTTCATATGCATTAGATTTTGTGGAACAACAATTCCTCATAAAAGTACACTATCTTGAAGTTGAAGAAAATGCATGGCCAGCAATACATAATTGTTTGATGTTTGACATGAGTTTATTACTGAATGCAAGGGCACACAATAAAGCACAAGAAGCATCTCACCTCTGTTTGCTTGTCCAAGTTATATTTGGAGTTAAGTGCATCCAGGTTTGCATTGAAATATGTTTTTGGAACTGAGACATCCTTTCATTTGAAGCAACATTTGGCAGTTGATCACAGCTAGATGATCTGTCAGTCAGCTCTAACAGCTGTAGCGTGACTAAATGGAAATGACAATCAATGATGATGATGCTGACAGACAGACTCTCCGACTCTCTCTGACTGTTATTGTATCTATAATAAAAGTTAATAGAGGGAAATGAAAATCATGGAAAAATCTGCAAAAATCTTTCAAGTTGTTTGTGGTCCTTTCTTGTTCAGACCTACAATGAACACACTTTTTTTAACTAAATGGTGAATCAGCACACAAATAAAACATAAATCTTGGGAGCGATACACTTGAGTTTAATCTGTCTTCACTCCGGTATGAAGCTGCAGTGCTCTTGTGATGTATCCAGTGCGTGAAGTGGAAAAGAAATGGTGCCAGTACTCCCCCCTCTGCACTATCCTCAACCTCATGGTGAAACTAGTAAATATTATAACTTTAAATACAAAGTAAAATGTTAGTATAATATTAATATATTCACTGGACACACTTTATTTGGATAGTCTGTCTGCCTGTCATTCATTAAGTTATTGTGCAAGAAAAATGTACTAACTTGTCATAACCATTCATGCAGAACGACGAGTTCACATTTCAAAAGTTTGCTTTGTGTTGTAAAGTTGTGAAGACATAAAGGCTCAGATTAGGGGTGTGACGACATATTTGGGTCACGGAAACAAGGCCAGAAGATATTTTAACAGTATTTTGAATAAATATTCAATGCTGACTGAATACACCAGTGGGGAGATCTGGCCCCTCCCCCAGAAGACTTTCAGCATTAGTTTAGTTTATTTTATTTGTTTAGCACGTTTGGTACAAGTCCAGAACAATGCAAGGAGGGAACGAAGCCAGACTAGGCTTGTACAGAGTTCCACTCTTTTTCCCATATTAAGTCACGAGATATGCAGACTAAGCATCAAAGTAACACTTAATTTCCTGCCTCCTTGAAAAATTTTCTGCACCAATTTATTCTGAAAATATATTTATTTATATGAAGGGAAACAAAACAATGCATATTTGTTTCTTCTATGTTTCAGGTGAATTGCATGTTTTCTCTGCATTGTTTCATTTGTTATTTAACATTTCTCGTTGCAAGCTGTTTTTCAGAATATTTTTAACAAAAGCTCTCAAAAAGTGATGGAGACATTCTGATTCTGACCTGTCCCCAGTGTCCCCAGTATAAATGACACCTATCTGTCAATATTTTTAAATGTCCCGCCCCATCCAGGCTGTGATTGGTCAGTTCACAAAAAGTGACAATGATGAGCTATATTCAGCACACGGCTGCTTGAGAGGTACTCAAGCTTCTCCTCTCCTCGGGAACAGGTGAACATCACAGAGTGCACAGAGAACCTGATATGGAGAGGGCAGAGAAGAGTACCGGCTTGGGAGAAATCCCGGTACGGGAGAAAATGTCCTGGTACGCCAAAGAGTAAAATGTCGAGGTGCCGGTAATGCGTGCCGGCCCACTTCAAGCACTGGATGTGTCACAACAGTCCGATCAGCTGCAGCATCCAATCAATAACTGATATCCAATAAGGGGGCATGTCAGCTAGTAAGACTTCAATAAAGGCTACTCTTGGTTATCCTCGCTCATGGTTCCTCAAAGATCCCTGCTTGCTCCTCTGAGCACAAATACAAGCTTTGGGACGCCTGCAAGATGGTGGTCCAGAACGACTTCTGGTCTAAGTGACAACATATTAGATAAGAGACTTGGGATGTACCCTATGTCTTCTTTGTGGCAGTCTGGTGTGCCCATCCAAAATGGGCTTATTACTGCTCATTGTGGCCAGAGGGCAGAACATCCACTGCAACTGAGTTAGGTGAGAGAGTTTTCAGACAGTATGTTTCAGTTTTACAACAGAATCAACTTCAAGGATAAAGACTATGTGGTTTGTTTGCAAATGCATGTGTGGTTAAGTTTCCCACCTCCAGAAAAATGCAGTGCACAGCCACTTTTGTTTTAATGGCAAGCATCAGGGACAGTCTCAAACAAGGGTGGGTGCAGTTTGGAAATCAATAAAGAATGCGCTATATGTTCTGAAATATCCACCTGCCTTCAGCTTATCAGCAGTTACTGTATGTTACTGATAAACACCTTCAGTTGTTTGTGTGTGAGCATCATTAACACTATTGATTTTAGATACATGTTACCTCAGAGTGAAAGGGTGTATGCTGGTCTGTGTGTACGTGTGTGTGTGTAAGCTTGTGTGTACAGAAGGACACCTGAACCAAACCTGCTACAGTTTTGTTAACAGCAGGAGTGTGTGTGTGTCAGCAGAGTGGACCTCAGTCCCAGCCCATTAGAGCAGCTATCAGCCTCGACAGTAACAGATGGCGCTGACTGTCCAATTCAGCCCCTTTGTTACTGAGAGAAATAAACAGATAAATAACATCTCTAAAAAAACATCACTATGCTGATGCCTGTGAGACCAAAACAATGTTTAAAGGTGTTAAGAGGCTACTTGGAGGTGTGTGTGATTGTGCATGTGTGGGCAGCAGGATAATGGCTAGATGGAGAGTCCAAAGCTCAGAGCAGACATCCAAATGTAGCCTGATGAATATAGGGAACTGCAGAGTAGCTATAATAGAATCGTATATGAGATTTATCACCTTCTGTTTAAAGTGATTAAAGTATTTCTTTTTTTTTTTTACAATCGTTTGCTCCTCTTCAATGTCAGCATTTGGGAAACATGGAACTGCTCTCTGCTGTGAGCACATAAACCAGAGCAGCACGAACAGACCAAGACACAGGAAAAAAATCAGTTACAGCTAATGTACAGTAGGCCTAGTTACGTTGGCTATTTTGGGGGAAATAACATGGACTGCTTAAACAGTCCAGTGCTAAAACTTGCCCGAATAACTCAAAGCGAAGATTTGCTTTGCTTTCTCTCTGAATACACCCTTTGGATTTTGTCATGTCTTTCTTAATGCAATACTCACATGCAGGGCAGGAATTTCATCGCCATGAAGGCCGTGGCAGTTGTGCCCCCTTAGTTTGGCCTTGTGCCCATCAAAAAATGCTGTGCCGTGCATTCATAGTGACCTTGATGCCCTGACCGCTCTGCCCCAGCTGATTATCCTGTTCTCTTTTCTGCTTCTTTCCTGTCAATAAGGTTTTTAGACTTTTAGACACAGTTTCTTTTGTTGAGTGTGTGGGCCGCTTGAGTAGCCCTAACAAGAGTGAGAGAGATTAATACTTTGATAGTGCACCAGCCCACATCCTCCTCCTCAAGATCAATTTAAATGTTAGTCAAGGTTTTGCAGCTAAAGCCATAAGAATTTAAAAAAAAGGTAATATATATATATGCATTCAAAAACAAACACTATATGAATAAACAACAAATAACAAATGCAGATGACACAAGGGGAACAGGGGAAATGGGTAAGTCTGTGGAGTTGTGTGTACAAATAAATAAATCCCTTCCCTTCACCTGTGGCACAGTCAAGGATTTTAGAGGGTGGAGAGGAGAAAGCTGCAGACAAGTTTAAACAAAGCTGTAGTGTTAGAGAAAGTTGGGCTGTTTATTCTGGAGTGATGGTGATTCTGAAGGTTAATTACAACTTTAACCTTTCCACCTTCCTTTTCCACCTCCCATTATTTCTCCCTCATCTTCCTCCCCCACTCACTTCATTTCATCTTGCTGGCTTTGAAGGCACACAGGAATACCAGGAGTAAGACCTAATATGACAGACTGCCCTCCTCTACACGTCCTCTATCAAATTACTTTGTTCATTACATCTTCCTTTAGATATTCAACTTCTGTCCCTTCACCACCACCACCACCTCCTCTCCCTGCGCTGCTTCCTCTAGTGCAGTTATTTGCAATCTCTCAATCCTTTTGTTTGTCATATATTTGTTTACCGCCTCTCTTTTCTCTCTTGGCCTGGCTGTTATTCTCCTATAGAACAATAACATCACACACATATATGTGTGTGTGTGTGTGTGTGTGTGTGTGTGTGTGTACTTGAACATGAATTAGTCACAATTCTCTTTATTACTTTATCCCAGTGCAGCTCTAAAGTGCTGCAATGAATGCACTCTTTTGTAGGAATATAAGCCTCACCTCCTTCCCTCCTATTGTTCTTTGTAGAAAATACTGGCAGCATTGTGGAAAAAACTCTCTTTTGCGTGGATGAAGACCAGATGGAACTGATGTACATTATCCATTTGAATAAAACAGCAAACGTTTTAGAACCCTGTTGGTTGAAAATGACTTGAAGATGTCAGGAATGGATGTGAATTCATAAGAAAACATTCACTTGTGTTTCTTGTTGTGGATCACATATACTGTCCTACAATCTATGCAGTAATTGTCTCAAGAAACTATCATCTCTGCCTTATGATGCAGAAAATGTTTGAAGTTAATTTGCTTATGCTTACTGAGACACGCATGTCCACGAGGCTATGTGAGCCATCTGCCTTTCGAAAGTTTAATACTGCGCACCATCACCACCCCAGAATTAACTACCACCGTGCCAGCTAGCCACTAGCCTGACTCAACGGCGGCTAGCCGCCTGCTAGCTAGCCACCTGCCAGTTTCCTGCTTGGCTAGCACCCCGGCAGTTAGTCATCTCCTTCAACGGCTAATCCCCCGGCGGCTAGCCACCTCCTCACCCCACCTGCCTCATTCTGCCTGCCTACCTGACCCAACACCTCCCAGGGCAGGGATATTCATTACACCCCAAGGACTAAGGCACTTCCATTTCCCTTTTGGACTTTTTAGCGAACTGTGCTGCTAGAACAGAGAGTTCTCTAAAGGTTCCATAACCAGCTAGCTACCAGCCTGCAACCATGTCGGCTAGCTATCAGCCAGCTATCCTCTGCTTACCTGATTCTGCTAGCTGCCTGTTAGCTAGCATCCACGAGCTGCTCCTAATCCTCCATTGGTGGTCCAACCGACACAACCTCCATTGGGGGTCCAACCGATTCCTGATCCTCTTCCGTTTTCTGTAAATCTTTCCCTGTGTGTTTCCGTATGCTTTACTTCCTGTGTAATTTTGTAGTGATCAGTTTTCATGTGTCCCGGTAAAGCTTTATTTCCTGTTGTTTGATTACCTGATGTGTTTAATCTGTGCGCGCCCTCCTTGCTCGTTTGCCCCTGTATTTAATGTGCTATTTACATATAGTTCTATTTACTCTTGTTGTGTCCTTGTCGCATGTGAGTGTATTCAATAAACCTTTTTGAACTGCATCCTCCTCGCCAGTGTCTGCCTTTGGGTCCACACCTGCCACTCCATATCCTGCCACTGCATTATGACAAGCTTACTTTCTGTGATGAGCAGATCATTGGAAAGGTAGAGCACCATGTACGCACAAAATAAGAAAAATAAACACACTTATTAAGAGAATGTAATTTATTAACCAATGTTTAGTTGTAAAACGGTTTTCTATATGTGAAGAATCCCCACCCCAATCCACATTTCAGCCCTCAACCAGCACCCATAAACAGCCTCCAAAGCATATCGTTTAGGAAGATATTGATGAGGCCGAACACTCAGGCCGTCAGCGCTTTGACTGCTCTGACAATGTCCATCCCTGGCTAGAGGAGCCGGAGACGGGCTACAGGCTTTGGTGAGGTCAATGAATCCAAGTTGTCCCAAAGCAGAGAAGCCGGGGAGTGAGGAGGAGAGCACTGAAGGAGTGATGCGCACCTGATTAAAAGAAAAAATTAAGTAAGTAAGTAAAGTATATTTAAAATAGCACCCTCCACAGAACAATTCAGAAGGTGCTTTACAATGATATAAAGCAGCAACAATAAAACAGTAGTCAGGCAATCATACATAAGCATCATCATTAAACCATAAAGGCATTTATGGATATTAAAGAGCACATGAGTATTTGCATTTAAAAGTTTATGATGAGACAAAGGCCTGCTTAAATGAAAGAGTCTTCAGCTGATTTTTAAATGCTTCAACTGAGACCCCAGAGGTCAGGTCTGAGGGAAGACCATTCCACAGTGTTGGTGCTACTTGGAATGCATTTGGAAACCTCTAGTTTTGAGACGTGCACGCGACAGCTAGTAGGCCTTGGTCTGAGGATCTTAGTGGCCTAGTGGTGGTATACAGTGCAACAGGTCTGAGATGTACCTGGGTGCCGTACCACGCAGCGCTCTGTAAAACGAGCACTTTGAACTGAATCCTGAACTTGACAGGGAGCCAATTTAATGACCACAGGATGGGTGTTAAGTGAGTTCTCCAGCTAGACCTGGTCAACAGCCTTGCAGCAGCATCTTAGACCATTTGTAGATGTAGTAGTCCAGGGACGACTTGCTGAGAGAGGTCAAATGGGAGTTACAATAATCTAACCAGGAAAAAATTAAAGCATGAATCATCATCTCAAGTTCTTTGAGACAACAGATTTGAGCTTGACAATGTTTCTTAAATGAAATAAACATGAACCAGTCAAAGATCTGACATGTTGATCAAAATTACACCCATATTACTAAAGTTTGTTTGTACTGCTGATCCAAGTGATCCAATATGCTGATTGTGGGAGCTATGCTATCAGGTGCAACAAGTCTTGTCTTTGTTCAGCTGTAAGAGGTTTTTAGCCATCCAGCCTTTAATGGCTGTGAGGCAGGCCAAAAGTGACATGTAGCTGGACAGAAAGAAATGCCCATGAAATTTCTAGTGATGTGACCTAAGGGGAGCATATACAATGAAAATAAAGTCGGCCCAACACAGAACCCTGCGGCACACCACAGGATAGAGCATACGTTTCGGACATGTAATTATCCAGTGACACATAAAAGCTCTTTCCTTGAGAAGTAGGAAGAGAGCCAGTCGAAGGCAATCAGAGATACCCACCCACTTCCTAAGCTGTACCTATAAATCAGGATGTTGTGGTCTATGGTATCGAAAACTGCACTAAGATCAAGTAGCACCCAAACAGAGCATTTGCGAGATTCAGTGTTGGAGGTCGGTTCATTTTACGAGTTGGTAAGCCTTTTGTGTCATATCCCACTACAGGGGTCAGGGTCATCCTTCTTTAATCCTCAGTAATTTTGTTTTAAAAGTTCAACCGCTACATTCATAGTTTAAAAGTATGTGTAGATGAAAAACCAAGTCAATCATGGTCAGATCAGTGTGATCAGCATACTTGCCAGCCTCCAGACATCATAGCCTTAATTGGACCAACCCTAACCATGTATTTGGGAGTCTTTCCCCCAGAATCTGTGTCAAACCAGAGACTTTATTTCTTTGCGTATGAGATAATGTATAGAGTATTAAAGTTCACAATAAGCAGGAGCGTCAGTTTTCCTTTAGCAATGTAGGGGCCACTTATTTAGCAGTGGTCGGGGGGGGGGGGGCTACCTCAGCATAGTTTTAGCATTAAACACTTACTTTCATGCATTCTGGTGAAAGTTTCTGCACTAAAAAAAAAAAAAGGCTTTCAAGCATTTTGTTTTTCCTTCATGATTTAGTCTTCCCTCCTCTTTGTGGCTTTGTTTGGGGAAGTAACCTCTTTAATTGTGGCACCTTTTCACATCAAGTATAATTTATTGTATGTTAGGATTTTGCAGTGTGTGAGCAAGGTTGAGGACCAAAACGCAGGACACCAGAGCTTAGCAGGTTCAGTTCAATATTTAATTAACTGAAGGCGTACTCATAACCATGGCAGATACAACTAGTCCAATGAAAACCAAGTAGTCCATTTTGAGGTAGATGTGCCCCCACTGCGACACATCCAATGTGTCCCTGCGCAAGACACTTAACCCCTAGTTGCTTGGGAGGCATGCGACCTGACATAAATAGCAATTGTAAGTTGCTTTGGATAAAAGTGTCAGCTAAATGAATAAATGTATTGTAATGAACCACAAATCCACAAGAAGCTAGGGAGCAGACAACATGCAACAAACCACAACGATCCAACACAGACTGAACAGAACACAGGCATTAAAGTAGTGAGGCAAACGAGCGGGGCGGGAACATAAAACAGGTGGATCACATCAAGGAGAACAGAACGCAAAGCTAGACAAGAACACCAGGCATAGAAGATTACAAAATAAAACAGAAAGTAAAGTGTACGGGAACACACCAGGCCACATCTACCAAAGTAAAACAAGATATGGAAAGACTGCAAAATCAGGGCATGGACTGAGACCAGACAGGACTACACTAAAACATGGAGACATAGGACTAAGGACTCAAACTCGAGCTATTTAAAAATGATACAATGTTCTTCGTGTGGTTCATCAACGGTGATAAATTATCCGAAGTCCCGCAAGGTGCGGACAACTCGGCACAACAACGGTGAAGCTGGGCCTCCGGAGGGCAGAGCAACTGTGGAAATCTACTAAGCTACACGTTTACCGCCTTTATAGGGACCTTTTAACAACCCCAATCCACCATCCCATTTTTTTCTTCCAGCAAACAAAAACCTGAAAGTCCTGTTTGACACAATTAACATTGTAAACACAGCACTTCCTGATGATCCTATTGTTTCTTTCGCTTGTTCTTTGTGGACAAGATTACAGATATCAGGGCTAGCATCATCCGCTCCACTACACTCTGCTTGTCTTGGAATATTTCAGTCTTGTTTCCCCAAAAAGAGCTCATTGATGTGGCAGCCAGTATGAAATCCTCCTCAAGCCCTGTAGATATTTTACCCACCTCCTGTTAAGGTTTGTCTGTAGGACTCAGATGCAAGGCTCAGCACACAGAGACAGAAGTGGCGAGTAACTTAGTTTAATGACAAGAGACTTAAGGTGCAGGGAAGGGGGCAAGCGATCCGAGGGACAGTCCAGGGACAGGTCCAGTGGGGGGGGGCGGGGAGTCCAGAATCTGGACGGAGCAGAGCGGAACGAAAACGGGAGTCAAGGTCCAGCGGGGAGTCTGTACACAAAAACACAACAGCGTTTGGCAAGGTTCAGTAGCACAAGAGCAAAAGGTAGACGGCTAGAAAGGAGACTGACAGAGCAGTTTTAGACTACAATCTGGCGATGAGTTGCAGGGATGACTGGGTATATATCAGCAGGCTAGATGAGATGATGGCGAGCAGCTGGGCTTGACTCCCATGCACCTGGCTCCACTCCTGTAATCAGATACACACACACACACACACACACACACACACACACACAGGGAGGCAGGCTCACAGGACTGCAGACCTAACACCTCCTTGCTCAAAAACGTTGTTGGGACTGGGTCATGTTTGGTCTCTATCACCAACAAGAGCTAACAAGTCACGCAATTGACACTTTTCACATACCCTCACACCGCACATAAATTTTCACATGCACTGGAAAAACAAACTTGTGAACTTGTATAACTTATAAGGTCGACTCTACGTGTATCAACTCTGCCGAGCTGATGCGACACCGATATACACTGTGACAGTAATCAAGTGAACCCGCTCTCGCTCAGTTAGTGGCAGACAGTTTTTGACCGAGTGGTGACCACGTAGCTGTTAGAATTTTGCAATATAAAAATGTAAAAACTGAAGCGCAGCCTTGCTCTGTTTGGGACTGTGAGCTGCACAGAACTGCTGAAATTAAGATACGTAGATTTTTGGTGAGATTTCTGCTGAAGTGTTTTCATGCATGGGTCTCACCCATACAGTGCCAAATGGGTTCTGTCTGAAGGTAGCCTGGTTTCATAACAGAGCAAGTAATGAGCAGCAGAGCAGACTTTGAAAAATATTATAAATTGTGATTAAATGATAAAATTATTCTCATAATAATATTTCTGTATTTCTGTAATGTTAGATTACACAGATATGTGGGATAGAATTTTAAAGTGCAAAAAGTTTTGAACGTCCAGTCCAGGAGTTTCTAACTAAATTACAATGTTAGTTTTGTTTAGTTTTGGGTTATGTTTGTGTTGTATTTTTTCCCTGTGTGTTTTTGGTTTTGCCGTTGTTTCATGTGTATGTCTATTTGCCTCTGTTCTCTCGTTTCTTGTCCCTAGTTATTTATGTCTTGTCTCTTATCTTAGGTCTTAGTCCAGCATTTTAGTTGTTTGCCTCAGTTCTTAGTCCAGTGTCTTAGTTCTTAGTTCTGTGCTTTAGTTCATGTTAATGTTATTCCTGGTCTGTGTATTTCTGTGTTTCATTATTTGATCTTGTCTTGTTTAGGGTTTTGTAGCTTAGTTTATTCTTTTGTTTATCTGCATGCTACTTGAAATAGACCCGCGAGGAACCGCGATGTGCATGCAGTTGTCGGCAGCACGGCGTGCATGCAAGACTCACACAAGACCGGTGAATGACAGGAGAGAGAGAGAGAGAGAGAAAAGGGTCAACAATAAGTGCCAGTTTAGCTGGAAATTTACAGTGTAAGTTGAATGAATAGCAACTGCAGCTCTGTAGCTTTTCAAGATTAAAGTGGCGCCACCATGTGTTACCCCCCCCTCGCAATTGCCGCGCACAAAAACACACATGGTTCGACTATAGGCAGGACTTGACGATTCTGATTTGACTATGTAAATCCTTAGTCAGGGACAGCTCTAGTAGTGATATTTACTTTGTTGGGTATCCTCCCTATTTTTTGCTTGCAGATAAATAGTCATACCCTGTATTCCTCTGCCTAAGTCTGTCAGTATGTGAAGTATGCTCACAGACAATCACATACCCCCTTCTCGCACCTGGATCCTTATCTCTTTAGGCATGCAGCAACCACAGCAAGGTCCTTTAATATCTTAGAGTGCAAACTCATCATGATAGCTTTGTATTTGGTTAAAGATCATTTTACAGAGTGAATAATTTAAATCTATGTACTACACTTTAAAGCTTGCTTATGTAAGATTGGAGTGAAGACTGATCATGCAGAAAGTCATTTTTAAAACTTAAAACATTAAAACTCATAATGCATGACATAATTTATAATGATGCTTCAAAAAGCAAGATATACCAAGAAATACTCAACAAAACCTCTTAAGTCATTGTGAACCTTTCTCCCTGTCTTTGTCCCTGCCTGCTCTATGTATTAAGTTCTGTTATTTTCTGTTTTATTTTAATGTTTAGGGTTAGGGTTAGATTTTTCTGCCTCTTGTGTCTGTGTGCTCCCTGATTTTCTGAATATTTTTATCTTGTTTCTAGTCATCCTGCCAACCATCTCACGTTATGCTTCCTGATTGGGTCTTATCAGCCATGCAAAGCAAAAACACAAAGCTACAGTGTTTTTGTCTTGGTATTTTATTAAAATATTTTGTACTATGCAAATAACACTATTTTCCAGCGACTCTCAGTCTGTTTTCCGCTGCTTGTACTCCCGTATTACTTTCAGTAACTATTCCACCTCGCTGTCGGCAAAAAAAATCTCTGGTGTGGTTCTTCGCCATTGCTAGTCTTCTTTCGTCTCTAGTAGTATGGTCAGTACGGTCTTCGTTAACTGAATCTTCTGCAACTGCAGAGTAGACAATCTGCTTCGTGTTTACACCGGCATGCATGTGAATGGCCACTTGATGTGCGTTTTCAGTCGTTTTAATATAGATATCAATTCTGATATGCGGCTACAATGCTGGCGTGGACATAGATGATTTTGTTTTAAAACTCCATTTTAAAAACAAAAACATAGCGTAAGAATAAAGTTAGTTACAACTTTAATGCTTTCATGTTTAAAAGCTTGGCCTCATCAGTTGTTGAAAGACATTAAACACATATTATATGAATAATAGAAGATCCACTTTGCAATAAGTAGTCTTAGTAATATAATGCTAATCCAGGTGTGAGGCAAACAACCCTTCACAAATTTCTGCTTTGACAGCATCACCTTTTTGGCGAGAGGAAGTTAATTTAGTTTTGGATTCCAACAGCCTAATGATAATACCTGTTTAAGAGTTCCACCTTAGGCACTTCACTGCTCCATAGGCATCTCACTTCCATCAGATAATGTAATTGAATGTCATTAACATAGAGTAGCTGACACTGTCCTGTGAGGTAAATGAACAGCAGGATTCTGGGACCTTGGAATCCAGGTCACTCAAGCTCACGCCTCTAAACTTTTGGCTGTGTCTCACAGGGGTTGTAACAGAGTATGACTTAATAGCTTACCGTCCCAGGTGATGATCAATGTCTTTGGACAATCTAATCGCAGCCGTTAGATTGAACATATCATGCACTGGAGCAGCATAAGAAACTTGCTGCTGTGGCTGTCACCTGTGACATAGGTGAGGTTCAGAAGTAGTAGTTCAGAAGTTCAGCTCAGAAGTATGTTCCTCCTTACAATCTAGGTCTTTACACAGATGAGTGGGTTTACAATATGAACTTTCATTATGAACCTCAAGACACCTCTTACATGCCAGACACATGTAATCTTTACCTCTCCTAACTTATCCTATGTTGTCTGTGAAAGTAGCAATTTACAGAGTCTGTCTCCTGTGATAATGTAAGGTGTAGTTACACTGAAATTGTAAGATGTCTTTTTCCACTTCTCTCTACCTTGGCTCTGCACCTCTTCTGGAGGACACCGGTCGGTCTCGACGGCACAGTGGCCTCCAAGCTTGGCCTGCTCAGACTGAACACCAAGCAGAACACTGTGATCTTACAGCTGCAACACAAGGTCCCGTTTAAGATATCTGAACCCATTTCAGTTAACACAGAGAACAGACAGAGCAGCCAGATACTCTCATCTGTATCACAACACAGGACAAGACTGTAAAATTCAAAACTGATAAATTCCAAATTATTAGTGTTGTATATTTAATGAGACTGAATTAGGTAACTGGCTATCAATTTCTTATTTCAAAAGTGGTGCCCCGAGGTGAATATAACTTTAAGTTGTATTCAAATATTATTCATTAAATAATAGTAATAATAAGACACAGAGATTTCCACTGCAGGGAAATGGCCAAGAAAATAGCAAACCTCCTAATGTTAGACCCAGAAGAGAAACTGGCAGTTCTTCTGGGGTGAAGGGACAGCAGCTTCACTGGCAGCTAAACATATATCTGCCTGTGAAATTAGGGATTTGTATAGAAATAATTGTATTATAATTCCATTGTCACTCTCCACTCTCCTTCTGTCGCTTTCTGCAGGTATTTCTGCCTCTGGAGGTGCTATTATTATTATCATCAATACTACTGCTACCATTAGTACTATTATTAATATTACCACTACCAATAATATTATTTTACATCTCTATGTGATAGGCTTTCTCTATCCTCCTTCTTTTTGTCCCCCCATCCAAACCAGTTGGCAGATGGCTGTCTAACCTTAGTCTAGGGTCTGCTCGAGGTTTCTGCCTGTTAAATATGAGTTTTTCCTTGCCACTGTGGCCAAGTGCTTGCTCATGGTGGGAAATGTTGGGTCTCTCTAAGTAATATTACAAAAAAACAGTCTAGACCTTTCTATGACAAGGAAAATTTCCAACTCAAGCGAATTTTCTCATTGCCTTCTCGCGTTGTGTGTGACCACTTGCAGCGAATGTACTCATGCGAGGAAAGTGTCGTGAGGATTAAATTCGCGTTTGGTCTGAAAGCACTGGAATCGGAAGGCCAGATTGAAATTTTCAGTACAGAGATGAGCTGCAAAAGTTCTGGAACACAATCTATATGAAAAGTGCAAAGAGAAAACTAGGGTTGGGTATTGTTTAAAATTTTTATGATACCAGTACCAAAACCAGTAAAGTGATACCGATACCAATAGAGTACTTCATACAAAGACCATACAAATAGTAATTTTTGCAGCAATCTGGTTACAAAAAGTGTCGATTGAGGTACTGGTTTGACTGGAGACGTTTTGATTTCTACTCAATGCTGGGCTGTTTCGGTCGATACCATAAAGGTATCGAGTAGTGATACCCATCCCTAGAGATAACTTAATAAATTTTATTTTATTGAAATTGTATGAAATTGTATAGCTATCAAAGAATGGACTGCATCAGTATAACACAGCACCTGCATGGGACACTTTGTCCCATATGTAATATGTAATATATGTACATTTTCAGTAGACTGCTTTGGCAACAACATGTTTTTGTTCACGGCAATATAGCTATTTTAGTTGAAAATTGGGAGACGAGAGAAAGAATGGAAAGTGTTTTTGTACAGCAGCTGTTCCCTTTCTCCAGAAATCTTCCATTTCCAGGCTGTTGTCTTATGTTTAAACCAAAGCCCAGAGGACACTCTCCTTCTTTGTTCTATGGCCCTGGAGATACACTGTTCTCCATGCTGTTCTCCATGCTGCTTTGGATCTGTCACTATATGTCTTGATTGGCTGTGTAATCAGTTCAGTTGTCTACTTCCATATCTACAAATGGATGATGTGTGTTGTAGTGTGTGTTGCTCTGCCTCTGTCATCCGATAGTGAATCAGTGGTTATGTCAGCCTGCAGTTTATTCTTTTTGTTTCTGTTTGTATGTGAGTCTTTGTGGTTTCTTTCTCGGCCCAGTGGGACCAGTTAGCAGCTGCCTGGCTCTGAAAACAGACTGTCTAGACCATCCTTCCACAGAAAAACGTTAGAAAGTCAGTGACACAGTGAGCTTCATTGGGGTGGGGGTAGAGTTGGTACACAAGGGGTGGTGTAGAACCCAAGCACCTATGGAATGCCATTATGTCAGCCCGTCCTCACCAGAAAAATGGCCGTATAAGTCAATTGTGCAGCAGCTTATTGAGAGTCATATTTACAGTTAGGTTGCAACCTCTAGTCCAGTAACAAAGGAGGAAGTCTGGTGATATAGTATTAACAGCGACAAAGTCCTGCTAAGGAGGTGGTTAGTGTGGATGGATGAGTCGAACAAACACCAAAATTCCACTAAGGGGACCAAAGTTTGAGTCTCATGTTAAACCAAGTCCATTGACATATTTTAAAAATTTGTCAAATAAAGTTATGTAGGTGATTTACACGACATGAATTAAGTCACGTGGGGTTGTTTTCCAAGATCATCAATACTGCTGGCTCGTTAGTGCTACTGCTGCCAGGTCTGAACGACCATCGTTGGTATCTTCACCTGAGGCCAAAAGTAAACATTTGTTAAGTTTCCTGGGAAGTGATGAAAGGACAACATTGTAAATGGGGGATTAGTAGTGGCGTAGATTTCCTGTTAAAGATGGCTTCTAAATCTGGGTGGAAATGGCTTCCTTGATACCTCTTTCAAAACATCCATCCAAAAATAGAGGTGTCAAGGAAGCCATTTACACTCCCAGGAAACTTAAACGTTAAACGCTACTCTTTTGTTAAATCTTCTGCAACTACGGAGTTGACAATCTGCTTCCCGTTTACACCGGCAATAAGCTAAAAAGAAAATAAAAGGAGGCAAATCAACTATAACTGAGAGGCAAGACAGTGGAGAGAGGCCGATATAAATTTTAAATAGTATATTTAGATTTTTACATTATTAGTACTCACTGTATTTAATTTTAAGGAGTCAGTTTTGATCACAATGTTGGAACATTTCAAAGTAATGTAAAGACACATGGTTAACATTGATATTAATCAAAGTGTCATATTTTACAATATAACGTCTGCGGGCATGTAGGTGGGATTTTAACACAGACAAATGTTGATAGTACAGGGGCTGTGGGAACATCCTTTGCTGTATACATACATTTGCATGTCTTTGTCATCTCAGGAAGAGAGTGTATGCTAAAACTCCTGACAAAATCAACATTTGTCTGTGATTACCATTTGCTGTTGTGTTTGTACTTGAGAAGAGTATTTAACGAGAGAAATACTGCATATCAAGAGAGGACCATTGTGACTCTCCGTGGCCACATAAAGAATTGACTCAGAAATTTAGTTTCACGAAATATGGAGCTCAGGTTAGCTCTCCTACAACTGAATCACAACCATGAACACTGCATACAACACGCTGGAACCTACTGGGTAGCGGAGGAAGACAGACATATTGCTCAGAGAAGGCAAAACCTCCCACACACATTTGCATGGGGACGCCAGAGAGACAGGGCATACCCAGCCCTAGCACCACGGTCGAAAAAACTAACCACCTGCGACAGAACAAACAGAGCTAGCAGCCTAACTGCTCCCCCCACCAACGCAGATGATTGACATTGTAATGTTAGCCAGTTCTGAAATGGGTTGGCCATCGCTCTGCTGCTTTGCTGGTGTCCGTCTGACTGGGTATGGTAGCTGGTGATGCGGCAGGTGACTGATCAGTCCTATTATGGATGAAGACCCCTGAAAGACCTGGCTCCACAGGGGCCTGGAAGAGTGGGCTGGGTCAGTAGGAGTTCACATGCTGGTCATTCTTCCGGCGCTCTGCCGCTGCCCTCTTAGCACCTTCAAAAGCTGTCTTAGGCCAGCACAGGGGCAGTGGTAAGCTTAGTCTTAAAGGCCTCGAAACTGTGGTTGCACTCCACCATACAACTCCCCCAACACTCTGCTCCAGTCTCCCTCTGGATTAGGTACCTCCAAGCTCAGCCATCAGTCTGTGCAAAGGCACCACCAAAGCCTGCAACACTGACTCATGGGCCTCAGCTACTGAGGGTGAATCAAATAACGCCAGGCCATGCTGGATACAACTGTAGTCCTTCTCTACCTTCAATGAGTACAAGCTCCTCTTCACAGACTTCTTGTTGTACACCTAGCCATACCTGGTAATGCAGAAAGGAGTATCGGCTTAGTGAAAATTTTGCAATACCTGACATTGTTGTCTTATACATATAACATACAGTATTTTTCCCTTCTGGTAATATAATTCATGGCATAGGAGCACTAATTACACTAAAAAAAGCAAAAAAAAAAAAAAATGCTAAAAACAAAAACAAAAGCACACAGCTACATCACAACATTGTAAAATGTCTTGTTCAGAGATATAACAGAGTAACATACAGTCAAATAACACTTGCAGACAAAAGATATTATTAAACGCAGAAACAGATTAGATATACGGTAAAATAAGTGTAAACATCCATCCATCCATCGTCAACCGCTCATCCTGCGTACAGGATCGCAGGGAAGTGTAAACATTATATAACAATAAACATGAAGGTGAATAACTAAACCGTCACTGCACCTACATTGTCTTACCTAATGTTAGCGTCGGCAAACTTCTTCAAGACAGTGCTCAGCTATGCTGCTGTTTTACAACGCAGCTGCAGCCACAGATAATTAATTGTCTCTACTCTGGCTTGCTACACCAGCCCGCACCTACACTGTGAGGACTACAGACACCTGATTTTTATACTCTCTTTTTCAGAGCACCTAACTTTTTAATATGTATTGTTATATAAAGATAAATATGACAAAATGTGTTTTAGAAACAAATATCTACTGTACCTTTAAGTAGGATTTAAACCTGTTTAGTACCCGACTGAAATCCCAACCAGTTTTCCAGTCTGTCTAAGTAATATAGTCGCCTCCAAAAGCATTGGAAAGGTAAGGTAAATTTGTTTTTGTTGTTTACTGAAGACATTTGGGTTTAAGATCAAAAGATGAGTATGAGACAAGAGTTCAGAATTTCAGCTCTTGTTTCCTGGTATTCACATCTAGATGTGTTAAACAACTCAGGACATACCACCCTTTATTTGAACCCACCCATTTTTCAAGTGAGCAAAACTATTGGAACATGTGACTGACAGATGTTTCTTGTTGCCCGGGTGTTGCCTTTTAGGTTGATTGTCCAAACATTAAATAGCTCTGCATGACTAGTCTAAGTTTTCACCCTTGGTTCAAACTTATAAAGACTGCATTTCCTGTTAGAGGATAAACCAACATGAAGACCAGAGAGCTGTCTATGGGAGAAAAGCAAGCCACTGTCAAGCTGAAAAAAGAAGGAAAATCGAGCAGAGCCATTGGACAAACATTGGGCACAGCAAGCACAACAATTTGGACACCATCCCCATCAAATTAAAGTTCCTTCACTCACGGTTTCAGTAGTAAACTTTCAAATAGTTTCAAATGCCTGCGTAATTTTTCGTTCTTGATTTAATGGGAATTTCATACTTTGGCTCAAGTACGCTAAGAAGACGACGAAAGCCAGTATTATCTACAACTGACAACGGCTGGTCATCAAGTGCAATGAACTGGGTAAGAGCTTCTGTTATTTTTACCGACCGTGGGTTGTCTCTGGACATTTTCTCTCTCTTCTCCAGCGTTTGCTCCAACGTTGGTTGTCGTAGTTTCCCGCTGCTAGCATTAGCAAACCCCTTGAACTCTGTGGTATGTTGGTTCTTTAGATGTTTAATCAAATTGCTTGTGTTAAAGGAGCTATTTTTCACCCCTCCTCTCGACAATTTAGCAGAGCATATTTTGCAGTCTGCTCTAGTTTTGTCATCGTCACTTAAAGAATCTCCAAACGGCTGATATTGCTTCTCTTCCGACGTTACCTGCTCATCTGAGGAGACATTAATGTTAGCTCACGCGAAAGGAGGACGACATCTCAATGCCGAACCGCTAACTCCCAAGACTGGGCCAGGATGAGCCAGTCGCCGATGTAGTTCAATATGCGGATGCCCTGGAGCCTCAGCAGGGCCAGAGCTGCATCCATGCATTTGGTGAACATGCGGGGAGAGAGTGCTAGGCCGAACGGAAGAACCCGATACTGGTAAGCCACGCCCCCGAAGGCAAACCTCCTGTGAGAGGGACGGCTGGAGACTGGAAATAAGCGTCTTGACAAACCAATCCTCGGAACTGATGATGGCGGGGATGGTGAGCATCCTAAACCTGAATCTCCTCAGAGATTCGTTCAGGGACCGCAGATCCAAAATCGGACGCAACCCATCCGTCCTTCTTGGGAACTATGGAGTACCGGCTGTAGAACCCGGACTCCCTGACTGGCGGGGAAATAAGCTCTCTGGCCCCGTTTTCCAGCAGAGAGCGAACTTCTTGTCCCAACACCTGGCTCTGCCCTGCGTGTACCGGAGTCCAGACCACCCCGTTGAACTTCTGTGGGGGGTGTACCCGGAACTGCAGCCTGTAGCCATCCACTACGGTGCGCAGGACCCACTGGGAATTGTTTGCAAGGCCCCGCCATGCTTCTACAAAATCCGCTAAGGGAACCAACCCTCGGGGCTGGTGGCCGGTGTTATGCATAGGTCCCCGGTGGCTGATTTACACAACTCATTGTGTAAATCAGGAAAGAATGGGGAGGATCAACGCGGGGGTGGCGCTCGGGCTGCAGAAGCTCATTGAGGTTACTGCTGGCCCGCGCCTCTCATAGCTGGACTGATGACGTCGGCCCGGCTCCCGGAAGTCATCCTCCATGATGCTAAGCACGTCTAGCTCCTCAGAATCAGACTGTGCAAGCCTCTCCAAACTCATACCTCGGGCGGGAGAAGCCAAGAAACGGGCTCTTGAACGGGGAAGAGAGGAGGCGGAGTCAGCAGATGAGGACCGGAAAAAGGCCTCAGCCGTCCCGACGCCCTCGGAGATATCACGCTGCGATCCCCATGACCGTAGCCGGCGCAACACCTCAGCAAACGCGGGGCCTGAGCCACGGGGAGAGCGCATCCAACAGTCCTACAGACCTCACCACCCTCAGGGACCGGGCCTCACCATGGCCGCAGGCAGCCCCCTCAAGAGCTGCCTGGGCGTGTGACATACCCCAACAGGTGGGCATGAAAAAACACATTGTCGGAACTGATTACCAGACATGGTCTCTGCTGCTTCGTCAGGACTTCCAGGTAAGACAACAACTTTCTCGATAGTGGAGCTTCCAAACATACTCAGAGTGCCTGCTGAATAGAAAGAAGCTAATGTGTCCTGTATGCCGGCGTGCTTATATATGCCGGCGTCACACGCTACCGTTCTAGCAACACCAACAGGATTGGAGTAGTTTCATTCATAGTTCAGAGGCGTTCCTATAGTGTCGTCACCGACGCAGTTCGAGTTCTCTTGAAGGGGAACTGTTGAAAATGACCTGGATCGTACTATTAAAGACATTCTGGATCAAAAGACTTTAGATCTTCATGAAAAAGCAAAAAAATATAAATACAAGTCCCTTTGTATCTCCTAAAATACGATTGAGTGATTGGATAACGTTTTAATAGTATATCGTTATTGATTTTAAATAAATACATAAGAGACATAACTTTATCATTTCAAAGTGTTTTTATTTATATCACCATAATAACAAAAAACATTGTCGTACACGTTTCAATCTATAAATCATTTTGATAATGAATGGCACACAACTTCTAATATTATTATACACATTTAAAAGAATCTGATACTTGGACACACTGGTTACATTTTGCATAATTATTTTGACCACACTCAACTGAGGGTCGTATTTTTTTCACAAATTTGCACACCATAAAATCATTGCATGACCGTTTATTACTATATTTAGTCATTACATTGTCATAAGATAACCCTCTATCCATGTGGTAAAGAAAAAAACACACAATGCTGACCACACACTAAAGAACACACATCTTGCACTTTTCTAACGGACTGTTGCGTGGACAATTACTGTCCACCGACCGAAAGACCGAAAAGGATTCAGGAAAATGTGAGTATACCGAAGAGTTCCCAAAACTGTCAAAGAATGATCCCACACCCTGCTTGTCAATATAGATAGCGACCCAGTGTTGTCCTCCCAGGTGGGAGGGGTCTGTGTTTACCACCAACATGGCGGGTCTCTTTATAATAACTGATTTAGGAAGCTGGTCACTAGCAAATACTCCAAGAAAGACGCCTTGCTTCACTACCTTATCAAGTACTTTTGACAGTTATATCGTATTCATACAATCGTTTGTTAAAGTTAGAAAAAGTCAATGAGAACCTGTGTTCTTGATGATATCTCAATTATAGAATCATATGTGGCATAAATACCCGCATTTATTGTGCGCTGAATTTCTAAAACGAGCCTCTAATCTAACACTACCGTTTTTAATGAGCGACATATGGTCTCCCCATCCTTCATCAGGGCTCAAGTTAAAACAGAACAGACTATATCCATTACAAAACTCGTCGCGGGTTATGGCCATAGCGTTGTTTTTAAGATACTTTACTGTTGCCGAGTACAATTGATGATACTCCCTGATGGCATTCCCTCTGGTAAAGTTGGGTTGAAAGGGTTTTGAAGGATATTGTTGGCCATCAACGTATAAACATAAAAACTCTATATCATAATGGTTAAATGTAAATGGATTACGCGCATAACTACCTGTAAATGCCTCATGATCTACAAATCCTACGACAATAAATTTAGGTATTTGTCCCAAGAATACATTTTCTTGATTACAAACACGAGTGCCCGTTGGGACGCTAAAATTTAAAAGACAGACTCTAGCCGTGTCTCAATTCAGGGACCGCATCCTTCGAAGGCTGCATTTGAAGACCGAATACGTCACAGTCGATGCGACTAGGCTGTCCCATTTCGAAGGCTCCTTCAAATGCGGCCGACAAATGCAGCCTTCTTTTCGTCCGTTTGGAGGATCCAACAGCTGGATCCTTCGCAGCCCCAGGTATCCTGATATTCATTACGCACCGGTTGATTGTCCCAGCGTAAATAATGGCATCGGCTGTGGGTGTGGATTTTACCTATAAATGTAAGTATTGGATTTCAACTCACACAAAAGCCAACTACACAAATGTAAAAATAACAAGAGGCATAAAAGCGCAATGTGTCGTTTAAAGTTTTGTGGAAGAAGTTAACGTGAGTTAAGTGATTAACTGGCGAGCTAACGTTACCTGAGGTTATTGATGTGCTGACATTAACATTAAGTTAAACTCGGCTGGGCAAGTTACAATCTCAAAAATAAAGCCTTTAACGTCTTAACTTAAAATCGAAGAGGTTCAGAGTCAGACCTGCGTGTTACCGAGATTGTCGCGATATTATACATCACTTATACTTAATATTATGTACATGAAAATAACGTTACCACGTAACGTTAGACTAATTTAACGTTAGACAGGTTGTGAACCCTGCTTGGTTTTCAGACAGTTAACGTTAGTAACGGTTACAAAAACCTTGGGATATAGTACATGGTTAATGTAACTAGGTTATTTTGCGATTTATGCTGTTTACTCTTTGGTGATGTGAAGCAAAAAAACTTACTTGAACATGTCGTTTTGTTTTAGGGAGCAAGGAGCAAACTGCCCTGTTCATTAAACTGAGGGGAGAGAGCGACCACCTCTTCACTGGGGCAAAGCTTTCTGCCAATGTGGCTTGGAGATAATTAAAGTATCAAAAGCCCTTTTGTAATATCTGCATTTAATCATCTTGTACTTACAGTTACAGTTAAATGAGCCCCCATCCTATTCAAAGCCTTTAACAATAAGAAAACCAGTAGATGGGGCAGCCCTTTGTTGTGTTTTTGTGTCTCTGTCCTGTCACCTTTTCCAGTCTTCACAAAATTACCATTTCTTTTGTTGCTCTGTGATAGGGCAATTTTGGAGAAAATGGGCCTGTGGGGGAAGGTGACTTCCCTCCAAGCAAAAAAAAGTGGGACAATTAAAAAAAAAAAAAAAATACAAAGTATGTATGTGTGATTTGAAACATATATATTCTGCATACATTTTTTTTATAATTACATTGAAACATATATATTCTGTATACATTTTTTTTATAATTACATTGAAACATATATTCTGTATACATTTTTTTTATAATTACATTGAAACATATATATTCTGTATACATTTTTTTATAATAACATTGAAACATATATATTCTGTATACATTTTTTTTATAATAACATTGAAACATATATATTCTGTATACATTTTTTTTATAATAACATTGAAACATATAGATTCTGTATACATTTTTCTTTTATAATTTTTGTATAAATCGTTCACTGTGTAGCATAAAGGGAACTACAAACTGCATTCATCTTACAACCCTGTTTTAATATAATACATACATTTACCTTGTACGTTGTATATTCATTTAATTCATTTTAGTCATGCACGTTAATAAACACAGTTGCTGAAATTTGTTTTTCTGCTGTTGTTATTTACCATGATTGATTTCCTGTGCCTTAGGATTGCAAGTGTCCAGGGTCAGGAGAGGGTGTAGGGGGGAAGCCCACTGCTGCAACTTGGCCCTGTTTTGTCCTCATGGATGAGGTGTTGGGACAGAGGCATTCCACCACCCCACCTGTCGTAATTGCCTCTATCCATGAGGACACACCAGGGCCAAGTGCTGCAGTGGGTGACCAGGAGGAGGAGGAAGAAGAAGAGGAGGAGGAGAGGCAGCCGAGAAAGAGAAAGAGGGACAGAGAGGATGAGCTGCTTCAGCTTCTCAAGGAAGACATGAGGTTGCAGAGAGAGGCAGAGGAGAGGAGAGCACAGGAGAGCAGAGAGAGGATGGACAGGCTGTCCTCTCTACTAGAGGGACTTGCAGAAAAATAAATCCCTAAATAATATATACAATATTTATTAATTAATTCAAATAAAATATTTGTTAAATAAATTATTTCATTTTCTGTGGAAAAGATTCTGTCTCTTTCTTTATAACTATTAGTATTTACAACATATTTACAACATTTATTCTGCTGAGCAGGGAGACCCTGGTGATGCTGCTGGATGGGCTGCCACAATAAAGACCCTGGTGTATTCTGTCAGCAGGACATCATCTGGGGTGGTCTCCAGAGTGTGTCGCATCGTCCATCAGTGGGTTTGCAGGGCTGGTTCAATCGACGGCTGCCAAGATGTTTTAGTAAGAGGCAAGAATAATAAGCTGTGCACATAAAATACTAATTCACAATCTTACTTGGACAAAATATATCTCTACAAAATATTTCAACAGGCAAAATTGTTAGGATATGAATAGGAATTTACCGATCTTTTACTTGCCTGCTAAAAATATTGGTGGTCAGGGGGCACCTCCTCCAGGGCAGACTCCTCTGCAGACAGCTGGTCACGCCAGGGAGCACCACTGACTGTCTCCAAACCGTTCTCCCCCTCATCCTCTGCCACATCCTCCTCAGGCTCATCCTCTGGGGCCACAATGTCACCAGCCCCAAGGCAGATGTTGTGGAGGATGGCACATGCTGTTATGACCTGAAATGGTTAAAAATATATTTCATTCTAAAAAAATTTTTTTATGGTTTTTGATGAATCAGTCTGTTGATTTACTCATTAGTATAATTTAAAAAAATACTCGTGAGGTACAAAGGTGTGGTGCACCTCCAGCGCTTGCAGGAAGATGGCCCGGAACCTGGTCTTCATCATCCCAAAAGCACGCTCTATAATGGAGCGTGCCCTGGAGTGATGGCTGTTGAAGCGCTGGGCTCCCACACCTTGTATTGGCCTCTTGTAGGGAGTGATGAGGGGGAGTGGGTGTTGGAGACACGGGTACCCTCTGTCTGCAAGGATGAAATGCCCTGGAGGAGGGTAGAGTGAAATCCTGTACAGTGGGCTGTAGCGGAGCACTCTGGAGTCTCAGACCGACCCAGGCCAGCCCACGTAGGTGTCAGTGAAGCAGCCCTGATGGTCACAGACAGCCTGCAGGATGATGGATGGAAACAGTTTCCTGTTCCCGTAGCACTGACCATCAGGGCCGCTCGGTGGCTTGATGCGGACATGGCAGCCGTCGATTGCTCCAGCTGCTTTAAAAAAGGCTCTGTGTCTTGCCAGCCCTGCAAACCCACGGGATATCGGTTGTAACTCATCCTGGTTCTTCGGTAGGTGGATGACCTTGTGGCGAATGGCCACCACCTCCTCAGTGACTCTGTGGACGATGCGGTGGACAGTGGATCGAGGCATTGCAAACACTCTGGAGACCACCCTGTATGATGCCCCACTTGCCAGCCACAAGAGAAACACCAGGGTCTCAATCGTGGCACCCCATCCGTGTCTCCGTTCCTGGTTTAGGAGGCCTAGTAGCACTCCCAGGGCCTCCCTGCTCAACCGGAAATCCGGCCGTGTGTCCTGCTGGCTAAAAAACCTGTCTAGCACAGGCACACTCAGATTTATCCTGCAGTACAGGGGCCGGGCTGGTTTAGGGATACAAGGAGAAGAACAAGTGTAGAGAGCTTAGTTAAATAAGGATTGTATATCTTTCTATTCAACTTGCTTTAGCTGATCAATGACAAAAACAGTGTCAATATTTTAATATTAAAGTAAGGTTAGGTTTTCTTGAAATTATATTGTTAAAGTGAAATGGCAGTAGCAATAAACTACGTTAACTGTGGTTACCATCACTGTTAGCTTTAGGAAGCCTATAGTACCTAAATACATATAAAATGTAACGTTTCTTACGTTACTTTCCCTGGTATTTACCTGGCCAGGGTCCTCTCTCAGCCTGACATACATCATGCGGTGGCGCCGGCGGTGAAGTACCTCTAGTTCCTCTATTAAGATGTAAAATATCAAAATTTAAATATTCGTCTCCATGCCGGTGGACCGCAGCTGTGAAGGTTGCTAGGCGACAGCAGCGGCGCTTCCCCATGCATGGGTAAGGGCGGGGTCAGTTGATGACGCAACAGAAGGTCCTCCGTAGACCAGACCGTCTCATTTAACAACAGTCGGTTCGGCCTTCTGCGGCCGCATGCCTTCGTTGACCGCGAAGGCCACGCCCTCCGAAGGATGCAGTCCCTGAATTGAGACACAGCTTCTGTCTATGGGATATTTAACGTTGCCGTGTGTTAATGCCTTAGCGTGTGCTAGCTTAGAGATATGGTGACTTTCTTTACAAACAGGCTTGCTGACATAATGTTTACCCAAAAGTCGTCTACAGTGTTGCGCATTAAGCAAAATTCGTTTTTAGATCTTATGAATTTTATCTTGAGGTCTACTCCATTTATCATTAACTTGTCTTGAAAACACAATTCAGAATGTAAAGGGTATATTAACTCCCAGTACGCGGCCGCCTTGTGTGTACTCCATTCTTTTAACTAGTCCTCCAGCCGTAGCGTCGTCCATATGACCTGCTGTATCCATGCAAAATAGTCCGGATCCAAACTGTGTCTGCAGAGCGTCCTTTCCATAGTTCAAAAGGCACTCTATTATACCCCTGTAAGGATATGTGTTTGATGATTGCGTTATGAGTCGGTCCCCCAACGATATGTCGACCTGTGAAAATATTGTACATCCAGGGTAGTTGATGTTGGAAGACCCATTTAACACCATGTTCCGGCCCCGTCATAGTCTTTTAACCTGTAAAAAGGAGGGTCCCATGACACGCATTCCTTTACAGTGAAATATTCATCAGTATAATTTTGCAAGGGCCACGCAGTTTTGAAATTCTTACAGTATCACCCACCTCATATTAAAAACGAATTACTCTTTTATCTTTTGTTTTTTATAAGTTGTTAAATACGATATCTTCATTGTCTTTTGTTACATCAATCGGTTTCATTTTAATACTATGATGATAACTATGATTGTAGGAGGTGACTAAATCCTGCAATATATCTACGTATCGTTTAGAATTATTGGCTGTTAAATAACGCCACATTTTAGATTTCAGAGTCCTGATAAAGCGTTCTACTACAGATGCCTTAGTCTCATTTGATGTGGTAAAGTATATGATACTATTAATTTTCATTAATGCCTCGAAATCTTTTCCCTCGTCTGTTTGAATTTTATGCGGTATTCTACCTTCAGCTAAGATATCTTTAAAGGACGCTGTGACGCATTTACCACTCTTATTTTTTATACAACGCACCCATGCGTATTTTGAAAACAACTCTATACACGTTAATTAATAGTGTAGCCCATCATTTTCAGTAGAATAAGCGGACATGTCAACTAGATCTAGCTGGAATTGCCAATCTATTGAATTCACTAAAACTTATTTCTCTTGAAATGCACTGGAGCCATCTTGTGTAGAGTATAGGCATCTTGCTTCATGAGCCAATTTTCTACGTCTGAATCTGCATACCGAACCCCAGTAGTGCCTTTTAAAGTTTTTGCTTGCCCCTGTAACCACCTGCATTTTCTGTCGCATAGTATATATTCCTCATCACCTCCTCCATGATCTTTGTTCAAGTATTTTATTTCCAACGACATACGCAATATATCCGTCAGCAATGATTACAAGTATACACTTTTCAGAAAATCAGTACAAGCACCTATGTTTTTACAAACCAAAGATTCAGTTAAGCAATACATCACATCAGTAACATCGACATGTTGTTTTCTGGTTAGCATTAAAACACACAAATCAATGCTAATAGTACAAAAACAAAACACATGCCACATATGAAACTCATTATCATTCACAGGAAAAACATTTGCTATATCGAGTAGAGTAGATTTCACATCTGCATATTTATCCGCTGTCATTTCCACCATGGTACGCCATCCAAAGGTCATTCGTCTGACACATTCTGTCTGTTTGTCAAATCTAGAACAACATAGTGTCCTATCTGTGTCACATATTGCATCGTTAACAGCTTCACACAACAGTGTTCTCATCTTATATACAATGTATTTAGTAGACTAGACACAGTCCCCATTGTTTTTAGTGTTGTTCCCCCTTCCATATGTCCAGAGATTCCTTAACTATTGTGCTCACACTGTCCTCCACTCTAACTACCCGTTTAAGCAAAGCAAAGAGAAAAGAGTTCCTCAATCAAATCTGTAGAGCAGCTGCTGCAATAACTCGAATACTGCATTTACACGTTGGCACCAACCCAAGACCGTGTAGTACATACTTTTGAGCATCAGCGAAATTATTTGTTAAAAAGCTTTTGCGTAATTTCTCTCTTATGGCCTTTGATATAAAAGAAGGGCAGCGTGTCAATGCATGTGTGAGGTTGTTTTCTGCTCCATTCGTCTGTATAAGCGCAGTACACACATGTTTGTATAGCTTTATGCTGCAGTAAATCGTATAAATAATAAGCTACGGTTACCTGTATAATACCGCTAGCAGTAGTGTTAGGAGATGTGTTCTTGTCGCAACAATCCAGAATGTCCAAACATGCACCCTTAAACGGCTTGACCCTGCTCTTGGCCTCTTCTGCTTTTTTCTTCAGGAAAGAGAAATGTTAAATTTCTTTTCCCCAGTTCTTTGCCATAGTCATCCACCCATGAGTTATCATCATCCTGTAGTAATGGAAAATATTTAGGGCTGCTCGATAGATCCTCACCCGCTGCACATGTCCTCGTACCTGCACAAAACATTTTAATTAGAACAATGTCACCGTCAGCCACGTCGTGGAGGTCTTTGAGGTTGTCTGTGGTGTTGTTTGTTGTTCATCTTGCTTGTCCTCAGGACCAAAAAGTTTTCTTTTAATCCCTACATAGCTAACATAAGGTTTATACCATCTGAATAATTTATCAATGTGTGAGAAGACTTCAAGGGTTCTATCCCATTCTCCCCACTGGACCACAAAGCCGGTGCTGAACCACATCTCCCACTCTTTAGACGTGATGGGGTAGCCTTTTTGTTGCTCTGGGGTTCCCATCCTTGCCTTTTGAATGATAGAATCGTCCTTGCACGATCTAAAAAAGGATTTTGGGTCGTAGACTTCAAGGTCTGTCTCTACATGGTAGAGCTCTCCTGGCACAGACCCGCGCCATTGTGTGGTATAGACTCCTTTTGAAGCACTCGTATCTTTACAGACTTTGTTTCTGAAGTAATTCCAGTCTTTGGCTGAAAAACTAATGTGCGGTGTACTATCATGAAGAAAAATTTCATCAAGCTCTCTTGTATAAAGATGAACTGATCCGTGCTTAAACAAGAATCCCGACATTCAAACTGAGGCGCCCAAGCCTTTCGGTCCAGAAAATCAGCCAATGTTGTAGGGGGAAGTCTTTCTAGAAGCCATACTCATTGCAACGGGATCTACAATTATACTTCGTTTTGGAGTCGTTACTCCTAATTGATTACCTGTTACGTCCATGATTGTGAGTGTGCTGCAAAGATGGCGCTGTTCTTCTGCACGAAAATAGCTCTTTCCGATACGGATTTACCCAAATATCAGTCACACTGTTCCACGCTCTCGGTCAGATGTAGGTCAAAAAACTAGCCCGCTATATATACACAACCGATTGCTAAAGCCACTCCCAAACATCCGCTTTTAGAGGATAAGACCGGACAATCTGTATACACAAACGCCCTCTTTTCACACCCGTCTTCACCTTTTGGTGATTGACTCCCACCCCCACTAATAGAGGATGAGGCAATACAAACACCCATTTTCACACCCCCATGTCTTTGTTGTTCAACCTTGCTATGACCCCAATCTTTTTTATTTTTTTATTATTATTTTTTTGTATTAATTTTTATAATAATAATAATTAAGTTTTTATATAATTTTAATAAATTTTTGATTAATTAGTTTTAGATTAATTTTTTTAAATCAAAATTTTATTCACGTGGGACACGACTGTTATGCGCATCATGCGCGTGAACGTTCACATGCACGTGCTTTGCTGGCCTTTATTTACTACTGTCACTCTGTAGCTATAGAGCGGAGCGTACTACACATAGGGTGAAAAGAGGAGCTGCACCAATGTGCAGTATGAGGAAAATATGGTGTTTTTTGAAAATTAAACAATGTAAACCTGTTCTGGTATAGCCCCATAATAGGATTTTGAACCTGATTAATGACATGTCTAGATTGTTCTCTTTTAAGAGACTGCAGTTTTCACATTTGTGTGAAATTTTGTCATAGTTTACTGCATCGTCAGTGACTTTTGACAACCAAAATCCTTGAATCCAAGCGGACGTTTGTGCCAATTTTAAGATATTCCCTCAGGTCGTTCCTGAAAGATCATATTCAACTGCCAATCTCACAGTCGAAGCTTCGCAACGGCATTATGAAACGAGGATAATGCCATTTTGGCGATACGGGGGTGTTCAATGTCTGATTTTACATAGAATCAGAATCAGAAGAAGCTTTATTGCCAAGTAGTGTATAACACATACGAGGAATTTGCTTTGGTGATAAGGAGCTACATGTAGACAAACATACAGTTGACATAAATAAATGTAGAAATATATAAATATGGAATAGACAATTCAAGTTATATAAGAACATTAAAAAGAGAAAAACAATACATCTATTTTACAGAAACATGTGCATTATTCTGGGTTTGTGTTGTACAGACGTATTGCAACAAAATATATAAATTGACAATATAAAAATATACAGCAACAAAGATTAAACATTAACAACAAGTGTGTGCTATATGCCAGGTTTGTTCATGATATGAAATAAAATAGTGTTTACATGTGCAGAGACATTTGTATTATTTGCAAGGAGGGAGTGTCAGTGGGGGACCAGGGCCTTGTTAATGAGGCTGCAGATGGGAAGAAGCTGTTTTTGTGGTGAGAGGTTTTGGTCCTGATGGACCGCAGCCTCCTGCCAGAGGGGAGAGTCTGAAACAGTTTGTGTCCAGGGTGGGAGGAGTCAGCTACAATCTTTCCTGCTCGTCCTCCAGGTGTACAGGTCCTGAAGTGATGGAAGTGATGCAGCCAGTCACCTTCTCTGCAGAGCGAATGATACGCTGCAGCCTGCCCTTGTCCCTTGCTGGGCTCTTCCTGAAGTCCACGACCATCTCCACTGTCTTCAGAGCATTGAGCTCCAGACTGTTCGGGCCACAAAGGTCACCAGATGGTCGATCTCCCACCTGTAGGCAGACTCATCCCCACCTGAGATGAGCCCAATGAGGGTGGTGTCATCCGCAAACTTCAGGAGCTTTACAGACTGGTGACTGGAGGTGCAGCTGCAACAAAGCCTTGAGGGGAACCGGTACTGATGGTCCTGGAATACCAATTCTGATTCGACTATGTAAATCCTTAGTCGGGGACAGTCCTTGTTCATGAGAATGGTACAGACAAACGGACAACCCAAAAACATAATGCCTCCGGCCACTATCATCCGCACCGAGGCAAAAAAAGTGAAGAAAAGACTAATGGGAATAAGTAAGTGAGAAAGTGCCTGTGTGTGTGTGTGTGTGCGTGTGTGAGTGAGTGTGTGTGAGAGAGAGGGGGAGGGGATCTGAGTGTGAAGCAGCCAGTGCCAGTAAGTGGACATTGCTCTTCAGCCAAGAACCTCTTTATACATAATGCTGCAGAAGCAGCTCTCCTGGCATCCATCATCTGCACACACACACACTCTAAATTATACACCACAGATTCCCCTATGATCACAAAACAGAACCCCTATCACAGAGACTAAAACTACTGACACAGACACAGCTTGGAGGGAAAAAAGGAGTCTTGGGCCTGGCTAGCAGTGCAGGTTTCCATTCATATGGCTGATGAGCTAAAGTGAAAGCTGCTCTATCAGGGCTGGCAGGAGGACAAGACTGAACATCAACACCTGCACTGTCAGTACAAAATATCCAGTCGTATCTTTACACATATTGCCTCAATTTATGCCTTTCACTGTGTCACACTGCAGATACAGTCTGGTTTGGTACATTTTCTGTTGGTTTCTCTTGTCTGATTTTCTGTAAATATACTCCTTCTATACATTAATATATCACAGTCAAAAATATCTTTCACCAAAGAAAAAAATAATTACAGACCTTATCTCGTAATTATGAGAAAAGATCTTGTAATTACAAGAAAAGATGTGATAATTTTGAGAAAATAAGTTGTAATTACAATGCATCTTTTCTCTATCAGGATCTCGTAATTTGAGGAAAGTTAAGGAAGCTTATTAAGGGTACCAGTTATCACTGACCTACACTAAAAGTGGACAACAACTGTACTATTGGATTTAATCTGCTTTTCTTTCCTTCTTTCCTCCGTCAACATTGCACTGGTATCTTAAATGTTGACTGCGTCAGAGTCCTTAATGTCTCTGACTGCCGTGTCACAGCAGATTTCAAAATAAAAGTGAGCTTCTGGTGAACATAATGTAACATTCAATAGGTGTGGCAGACATGAAAGATGAAATGAAATAATTAAATAAATAAATGATTAAGACTACACAAGTATCTAAGTATGAGTTTCGCTGACTCATTGGGCATCTGTGACTCAGAAGGTAGAGTGGGTCGTCCACTATTCAGAAGGTTGGTGGTTCAATCCCCGGCTCATCTAGTCTTCACGTCTGCATGTCCTTGGTAAAGATACTGAACCCCAAATTGCTTCCATTGGGGTATGAATGTATTAGTTTCTGTTTCTGATTAGCAGTTGGATGTGACAGTATGTGAATGTGACATAAGATAAAGTGCTTTCAGTCTGATCCTCTCTGTTGCTTTGTTTAGACACAACTGACAAACATATGGAATAAGTACGGAATTGAAGCACTGAAGCTATTTCTAATAATTATAATGGAGGGGCAGATTTTGATATATCATGTGGAGGACTCCAGGAGAACAGCTTTGAGAGGGGCAGGGAAATCAAAAGGAATGGAAAACATGGGACGCATTTTTCATTTATAAGAATCAGATCATTGATATCATATATAATATTTAATTTATATTCTCAGTGTTTTCATGTCAGATTTGCTTGCAGCATGCGAAAGAAATAGAACGCTGAAACTATCACTGTAGATCGTGAGCTGACACCAAAAGGAAGCGGATGGTTTCCAAAAAGTGAAGCCAATGTATAAGAGCCTTAAACCTGCATTTGTTCTAATGGCTAGCAGGGGAAGTCTGATTGCATTTAAGTCTATGACAAAATTAGCCTATTTCTCACTTGATTATTTACCTCAGTAAAAACTTTCCTAATGAGTTAACAAACTCAATTGTTAGTTCCAAGTCTTCTTCAACACGGCATGATGTTCATTTAGTAAATTAAGGTTCCCATTTAGAGGAAAATAGATGATAAATAGGGGGAGGCTCTGGGGCGGGGCTCCCTTAGGATTGACAATTCGTTTCTCACCATTGACCATTACATCCTATTACAGAGACTGGAACATTTAATTGTCATCAAAGTAACCATGCTAAACTTCCAGCAAGAAGTTATTGTACACCTCTGAGATGCATTATCTAAAGATATATTCTTCCCCAGCAGCTCCAGCACCATCGTGAGGAATTTCTGAGTTATCTCCCACATAAAACAAACTTCAAGGACCGCCTTCTTTTTTTTTACCTACGTAACATTGCAAAAATCAGGTACTGCTTTTATTGTAGTTCTGTGACTCCTGTATGACATCTTTGCATGATTCAAAGTTCAAAAAATATTTTTTTTCTCCTTATACTGACTCTTCATGTAGGCCTTTATTTCTCCTCTGTCTGAACAAGCTGTAGATGCTCCTGTCTCTTTAAGCCCACCCCCCCCTCCTCAAAGTCCACTGTCTTCTGATTGGCCAAGACCTGAAGCACGTTACCAGGTTGTTGTTGTTGCTGGGGGGAACAGGCAGACTGAGCGTCGCTGTGCAGTTAGTGTGGGAGCACATGACCATATATGGCTCCATCTGGCTCGGTATTACGTAGAACGGAGCCTTTGGTAGAAAAAGCAGTTCAAAACAGAACGTTCAAAACTGGAGGAAATCTGAGAATGAGATGAATCAACTCAGCCCAGCTGATGTGACACCGGCATAAGCTGTGATACTAATCAAGTGCACCTCGCGCTGTGAGTCCAGACAGTTGTGACGAGTGTTAATGTAACTGGTAAAGTTTTGCAATATAAACCATATTTTTGACTCAGCTGTTTATAAATACATGCTAAAATTGTGAGGCGGGGTGTGGTGGTGGGGCTTATAGAAAATAATGAAAAGGTAAAAACAAGAAAGAAGATCACCGACCCATCTTGCTTCTTGTTGTATCCCAGTTTTGTTGCTGCAATGACCCAATTTCTTTAAATGTACCATTAGTTTCATCCTGTGTTAAAATTAGACAAAGGAGAACAGAATGACAGAAAGTAGAAAAGATATAGATTAAACATAAGAAACAAAGAGAGCATTTGTTTGTCTGTACTTTTAACAGACCATGGGGAATAGCAAGTCAGAGCAATTTGCAAACCACTTTAAAACGCGGACAAATATTGGAAAAACTGATTTTGGCTTATACAGCCAAAATAAAGTATAAGATCATTCTTACTGTTGACTTGGTAGACATAAAGTGCAAAATGACACAACCATTGGTGCCGTCAGTCTGGGTTTGCCTGCATTTGTTGCTGTTGATGCTTCTTTTTGAATTTAACTTGCAGTTTAACTTTTTAGACATGGATGGTAACCCATTATGTATTCTACCCAAGGATTACCAATGCGTCAAAGCTGGTCACAGGCCCTCAGGGGCTCCAGAAATCCTAGATTCACTACCAGTAATATCACACTATAATCACACAGTAACAACGAGCTATGTGCTGTTCTCCCATTCTCACTCTGTATTTACACAAACATCAAGGCGTGTAAGGGGAAATATAAAAAGGTATATTCTATTATTTTTGGTTTATTTTCTGTGTTGCTTTCCTACTTCTTCTTTTTACCCTCCACTGACAAGATGCCAGTGGTGACCACATCATGCTACCTCCTCTTTCTTCTTCGGTTTCTGGTAATAAAAATAATTGTCACTGGTTAAGTGCAGCTAACTTTAAATTGACTCCACCACCACACATAAAACATGGCTTAATAACAATCACATTTAACATAAGCATAAAATTCGGCTTAATAATAACTATCAAGATTATTAGCTTAGCCTATGGCATTTTACGGAGCATATATTAGCCTAGTCCGCGACCCTGTACGCAGGATAAGCGGTTGACGATGGATGGATGGATGGATATTAGCCTAGTGGCTAGCGGACTTTTCCATTCCTCATAGCTTAACAAATTACATGTATTATTTATACTGTGTCCTACTCACCGCTGGCAAAGTCGCTGCATCCCCCGACACAACACCACGGATGAATTTTCAGCCTGAACGTACGTTTTGTACAGCATCTGCTCGTAGTGAGAGCAACAAGCTGGAGGACTGCAGAGTCGTTTTCAGGAGGCAGAAGCGTAGCTCAGCTGCTGGGCGCATGATGTAAACACGTAAGTGCGAGCTCTACCGGAACCCATAGAGATTGCATTGCAGCGGCAGCAGCTCGAAAAAAAACTGCCTTTACATGAAAGTCTATGAGAGAGATCTGGGCGATTTACAACCAAAAGCACCAAAAGAGGCGGGACTCCCCGGAACACGACTTGACGCTGATTGGACAGCAATATTCAGAGACAAACTGTCTTTCTTTTAAAGTGTGCGATTTAACAACAAGCTTTTAGTGTTTTTCTGAATTGAAGTTGAACTGAGAAATATAATATATATGCATAGACATGAAATTGATATATATATATATATTGAAATAATCTTCTGATATATCTCTCTTTCCTATAATATTGCCCTTTGCAATTTAAAGGTTCAATGTGTAAGATTTAGTGGCATCTGGCGGTGAAGTTGTGAATTGTAATCATCTGTCCAGTCTACCACTGCCCCCTACCCTTTTAAAGAGCGTAGGACAGCTACAGTAGCTGACACAGCACAAAAGGTGTCTCTTCTGAGACAGCAGAGAGTAGCCAGTCAAGAAATGAGTTTTCATTAGGTAGATATATTAAGAAATTATTAGGGCTGACCCCAAATAGTCGAAGATTTGATGCAATCTCGAAGCATCGCAGTGAAACAAGGATCACGCCATTTTGGCTATATGGGGGTGCTCAACGTCTGATTTACATAGAACTACCAGTTTTCTCCCAATAAGTTAATATACAGCCTATTACAATATACATTTCAACGTTTAATGCTGTAAATAAACGTGAAAAGAATAAAACTTTAAATAAATGTTTTTGAAGTGCGTAATAATTTATCACCGTTGATGAATCACGTCAAAAATATTTTTTATCGTTTTTAAATAGCCGGTTGCTTGAAATAGAACCGCGGGGATGTGGGTCAAACACTGGAACACACACACTGCATATGCTGTAATGTGAGCCTGAGAAACATTTGCTGCAGAATCCATTTGTCATCCAAAAAAAACAGAAGTTTCAAACATGCAACCGAGGTGAGAGACCTTGTACTTGTATCTTTAAGAACAATTACCACATCACACATTGGCTTCCTCACGTTAGGGTTTATAATGTCAGTTTTAGTGTTGATAGTATACTTGTATACTGTATACTTGCTTCTTCACATAAAATATACAGTAGAAATGATACGTCCCACATCATGAGCCTCTTTTGTCTCTCTCTTTTCTCACTCTGGGTTCTTGTCTATATAGTTATGAAATGCCATCAGTTACAGGTCAAGTACTGACCAGGTCAAATTCAATGTATGATCCAAATGATCAGAGGTGTTGTAGCTCTGCCCATTTTACCCAGGATGCTTTGGAAGCTGACTTCTGTGTGAACTTATACAAGTATCCCATCATGCATTTCGTGTTAAAATAGAAAACAGCATCCTCTCCTTTTAAAAAAACATGATTAAGTAAAAGCAGTAATACTGCCTCATTGACTAAATGTTACTAGCCAATACTGCTTGTCATTGCTAACTACAAACCTGATGGATGAACTGACCTGATCTCATCGATCAATTAAGCTTACGGTTGCAACTAGAAAGATTTTGTCTCCAGTTCTTTGGAGAATTTTGCAAGGATTTTATTTTTATCCCATTCCAATGTATGGTTTTCCATCTAAAAGCATCTGTTTGTGTATTGGGGAAGAGAACTGTGAGGATTAGAACATGCTGAATCAGTTTTCTGCTTCTGCACTGTCAGGGACAGAATAATGTCTGTAAGGCTTCACTGTTTTATCAGCCACTGCTGCTGTTTAAAAGAACAGTACGCCTCAAAATGAAAATGCAGTGATTATCTACTTTCTGCATGTCAGGTGAAATTCCTTTGAAGAAGGTAGGACCAATAAAACAGGGAGTTTATACCCATGATTCCAACTCTTTATCACAAGCTACTGAAGTTAACAGGACCACTTTCCCACAGGCACACAAAGGTGTAAAATATCCATCAAATTACTGCAACAGCTTGTGCAGCATAATTCAAGAATTATGTGTTCAAATTATTACTAAAGTCTACCTTCTGTTGTCGAGGTGCTAGAGGTACAAGCTCATAAGATCATTTCACCCTCTTACATTTTAGATGTGATCTTGCATTCACAGATTGTTTGGCCACTTGGGGCAGCAGAAACAAGATTCACCTTTGGACTATGATAAGTCAAAATGTAGTTCCAACTTTGTGCAGCCAGAGAAAAGCAACTGCGGTTGCTAGACTCAGCGACTGCAGCCGCCTTGCTCCCACGAGTTTTTAATGTCATGTGACATGGTGAAGTTCTGCAGTCGGACACAATTTCTAACCAGCATGCCTTATGTTAAGTTCAGTATGCATCATGTTAAGTCAGTGCTGCAAAGTGCCGCATGAAGACAAACGTACCTAATGCCTCTCCTTTTTTCTCTGTTTTGTCCTCCACCTAATCTTGAGAGAATGAATTGGCTCTTTAGCTCCACAGCTAGTTGCTAATTGTGTCTGTTTCTAGTTTAGTGCTGGGCAGGTAGCATTCATCAGGTTTTAGAGCTTTTTTGCTTAAAACAGTTGCCTGCTCAATCTGAAAACAACATTGATGAGGGTGAACCAAAACACTAAAGTTACAGTCCAAACCCCCCCCTAAAAGTGAAAGACTCTCTTGAGAAACAGCAACTTTGCTTAAAGATTATCCCCTACCTGTCATGTTGGGTCAAGTCTGTCCACATTTCCCTGTGTTTTTCCCTCTCCCTGTTTCTGTCTCCCCTGTCTGTTCTCTCTGTGTGTTTATGTCTTTGTTGGCGTGGCTTCCCCCTGCCACCTCTCCTGGCTCTTGGCTTCACACACCTGTTTGCTATCTGCCAATCATCCTGCTCAGCCTACTCACCTGCCACCAGTCTTCATGCTGTACATCCACTCCGGCTTACCTTCCACTCTCCGCAAGATTGTTTTTCATCCCTAGCGGTAGTTGCTCTGCCAAAATTCTTGCTCTCTCATGAGTTTTGTTTGTTTTTGGCTTGCTGGTGCTTGACCTGCCTGCCAACCTGTGTCTCCTGTGTTCCAGGATCACCACCTGCCTGTTTGCATCCTGTTTGCTCCACGCCAGCCTGTGAGCTCCACATGCCTCCATTTCCTTCAACCATGCCACCTTCACCACCATCACCTCCACTCCCTTTGCCTCCCCTTGATTCCCTAGCCCTGCCGTTCATTTCTCTCCGGTTTACAATAAAAATACTTTTTTCAATTAACTGTAACCTGTGTTTGGGTCCAGCCAGTTAGAGACCCTGACACTGCCTTTTATAGGTAAAAGAGAAAGTGAGTGCACCCTTAATGTCACTAATCTTCCCTCACTGCACAAGAAAAATGTGTTTGCGTACAACTACTGCAAGTAGTAGGTCACTGTTGGAGCAAGAAGTCAACTGTGATAGATGTTTACAATGCACAGTTTAGATAATTATTTTACAACCTGTTGTTGAAAACCTTTCTCATGTTTCTTACCGCCTTGGAAGCAATTTCACCGTGTAGAATACAATAATACCCGTGGTCAGAACTACTAAACCTTCCTTTTCCTTTAATTAAGTTCATTTCAAATATTGATATTTCAGTGAGTGAGCTCATGTGGATTGAATTATATTGTAAATGTGCACAGCATTTTTGTTTGCTGTGTAGGCTCTGACCTCATCACTCCCCTGCAGGGAACCATCAGGCTGTTCAGTGCAGGGAGTGGGGAGCGACTTCTCCAGGCACCTTTTTCCAGACGCCTAAAATAACATACCCAAAATGAATCAGGAATAACTCCTCAACCATTTGGCCTAGATGCATAATTCTGAAAAGTCAGAACCTAAGGAATATAAATCCATTGTATATTAATATATTTATTTTACCATTACAGACTACATGGAGATGCTATTATGATATTTTCATCCTCGCCTGGTAAAAAAAGCTATATTTTAATGCAATAAACCATCAAAAACATCATAAGGAAGCTCATAATGAAACTGAATATCTTCTAATACACTCAGAATGCAATTGTAACTGTAAATCTGATGAAAATAAGCTAAAGTACAACAGTTATCATACATTTTCAAAATATACCAGGTGAATTTTCCATATTTTGGTTAGAATGTTGACTTTTATTGGTAGATATCTTTAAAACACTTTTTCTGTCCATACAACCACGTTCCAAATAAGAAAACATTGAAATATTGATAAAAACAGTGAGCATTTATCAACATTTCTGTCACCAATGGCACACCTACGCTTTACAGGCCTGCAGATTGAGAACGGAACATCCTACAGTGATGGGGGGGGGGGGCATGTCTATGTATCTCCAACGGGTCGGCCACAAAATGGCGAAAAACACCGTGTGTTCTCAAGCTCCTCTCTGCAGAAATGTCGAGAGCAGGCAGGCAGCTCGCAGGCATTGCACAATAATCAAGATTGCGCCCGCTTACACTCAGAGCAACAACATCGGCAGGTTTTGGAGTTAAAACGGCGGAAAAAATATTTCAATCAGTAATTTCACCCACAGCACCGTTGCTGTTTTCAACAGTTTAAGTTTGACTTACGCCGGGAATCTACTGACTCCGTCTACGGCAGGTTACGGCTGTGCCAATGGCTGTAGCAACCTAAGGGTCAGGCCCGGTGCAGCGCCGTGATTTCTAAAGCTCTATTTTTTTTCTAGCAAACTTTCGTTGAATTTGTCTTTTTCTTTTGTTTGTAAAGTCATCTTATTTTCTTTTCGTTGAAGTTATCAGACCGTTAAGTCACACAATTTTAATTCCAAAACGACCAAGTTCTTTTAAGCTTTATTTCATCGAGCTAAGGCCAGCCACGTGGTTAGTTAAGAGAGCAGTAACAAAGGACAATGAAACCGACAACCTGAGCCAAGGGTAGCAGTCTATTCCTGCAAGTTATCTTCAATAAGCCGACCAAGGGGGACCCAGGACAACCTGCTAGTAAAAACGCCAAGGCCCAAGCGCCGACCGGCAACCCGGCTGGGAGAAACAACAAGCAGTCAGGCTAAAACCCTGCATTCTGTGGAGTTGATGTCCAATAGTCTGTTAATCCATTATCTTTGATCCTTAATCATTCCAGCCTAAAACTCCTAGACAAATTGAACAGAGTTAGTATCATATAACCTGTGTTTATGAGTTCTCTTTCTCCCTATGAATCAAATTCTCCCCACAATAGAACAACTCAATTTACATTGAACTCCACTACATTCTCATTGTTTGCATTCTGTCTGTTTAGTCATTGTGTATGTCTTTGATATATTTAACCGGTTAATTTCCGGTGGTGCCCTAATGAGGATTTATGGATTAATATTTCGGAAATAGTAATATTCATAATTTGTATTAAAAGTCATACGTAAATATGCTACAACATGTTTAGATTTTGTTGATTTGGCAATCAGTGTTTGCATTTTGTGCTTCTACTGTGATTAAGTAGGCTACGTAGTTAAATGACTTCCTTTTGTGTCCATTTAACCGTGTTTATTGTTGTTATATGACCGGGAGTCTCCACAGGGTGTTTTATTTTGGGGCAGCTAAACAAACTATTGTCGGGCAGTTATTGGGATTTTCCATAATTCTGTGAGCACTAATGATCTGACTTTATGCTGCACACAACATGAGTCTGCGAACAGCAAAAGTGAAAGGAGATGGTTACCTGGCTGAGAAGGTGGAGAAGACCTTGGCTATTGTACACAAAACATTGATTTTGCCTCCACCCCTTTGGCTCATCCAGTAATCAACACCTGCACTGAAATAGTCTTCTTCCACTCCTCGCCAGTTCGTCAGTTTATCTTCTGTGGTACAAATGCCACCGAATAAAGAGCACTAAATTGCGTGTGCATTCTAAAATATTGCACATTTAATTGTAGTAGTCTGTTGTCTGTTATGGGTGATTAATTAAGAATTATTGCGTATATGACAACAGGAGCAAACACAATGGAAGTAGCAGTATTTAAATGAGGGTTTTGCGTGTTTTAATGGTTTCCGCCATGGAGAGTCAGGAGGGAATGCAGCCACTGCGTAAAAATCTTGGTTTGCTTCATTCAGTGCGTTCCTCGTATGTGGAAATTGTCTGTACCTGCCCATCCTGATTGCACTAAGTACTTGGGACAGCACCCCTAAAAACTGCTTTGGGAAACGCCAGCAGAAACAGCTACAGTGTGCTGGAATGACCCAGACGTGAGGAAATGCCAGCAGATCGTGCTTCATCCAGCCAGAGGGAACAATCACTGACCGTCCGCACAGTACCTGTCGCTCCTGGCCCTGTACGCCCCAACGCCCCATTCCCTCTCTCATACCTACAATGGTTTTGTGTTGCTATTATGACCGGCACACTGTGAACAGCTGGTGATCGTTCCCTCTGGCTGGATGAATTTTACGTGTGATCCATGCTGCAGATGGGGGCTCTCTGCAGTGCCACGCAACTTTCTAAATTCTTCCATCTCACAGAGAAAAGAAGTCAGGTCGAAACAAAATTTGCTTTATTGGCATGAATGTTAATACAACAGTATTGCCAAAGCTAAAGGAAAATACAAAAAACTATTCAATTCATATAGTTCATTGAATAAATAAAATATAATAATTTATTTATATATATTGGATATAATATTATTATAATATTATCAAATATTTTTAATTTCTCTTTGTGTTCTTTCGGTTTGCACCTTCCTTTCAAACGTATTAAATCCAGATGCTGTTGCACTCACATGAAATTGCTTTTAGGCTTGGTAGATCACATTGTGTGTAGTAAATAAAGGTATCTGCATGTTACCCTCCCATTGCTTTGTACAATAAAACTGAAATGCAAAAATAGTAAATGAACAACAGGTACTATCTTGCACTTTTGAAAGACGTCATTCTGGGTGCACGTCGTCAGTGGATCAGCTTACATGTTAATGTAAGCTGATCCACACGTTTGCACATGTTTTTACTCACGCAAACCTTTAGTAAATCTGCCCCCTAGAATCTAGTCTTGTTGTGTTTTTTTCGCGATCAGCAAATTACATTTTGTCTCTGTTTGCTCTAGTTACCACCCATGTTTTGAGACGCTGGCTGCCTGCCTGTCAGTCTGCCTGCCCGGAACTGTGTTCTGAGGACGCCACGCGTGGAATTCCCTGCTCGCTCCCACTCATAAGTTCTTCACTGTGCACATTTTTTGTGTTCTTCTGCCTTGGTTCCGGTCCTGAATCCTTTAGTGAAACCTAACACTAACCGGACGTTGTATATTTATTGTTGCTAATCACTGCTAACTTGACAGGGGTGCCCTAAATGTCGAAAAACAACGCTAAAGGTGTACCCAGGGCTTAAACAAGCAACAGCAAGGGGTCTTGACCAAGTGTCCGTATATGACAAGTTGGGAGTGACAATGTCTTGGTTTTTCCAGCAAGGTAAAGTCTTTCACCCTGATGGTGTGTTTGAGCTAGTCACAAACCGCAGTAAAGACCAAACAGGACCACAGTAGCGCAGCTTGGTGCAGCTGACCCCTGCTGTGAAGCTGTAGTGGAAAGGCATGTCATCCTGGCTTTGCTGGGTAGTGTGGCTAAAGCGGGCCGAAGCAGGGGCCCATGGAAAAACACATGAAATCCTGTGTAGAACAGCTGTAAAGCCTGATACATATTTAGACTGTTTCTATCCCATCGGTCTCCACCAACTAACTTCAGTGATTTCTTCATCTATGGATGCCTCCCAACTAGGCTGCTTAAAGTCAGTTTATCCTAAGTTAGCACTTTTTCTAGATATGATAAATCTGTCCATATTAACAGGCTATGTACCACAGTACTTGGAAGTAGCTTAAATTAAAGCTCTTCTCAAAAAGCCCACACTTGATCCACAGTTTTTAGCCAACTGTAGGTCTACATCTCACCTTCCCTTTCTCTCTAAGATCTAGTGTTGTAATACTCGAGACGGGTCTAAGCTTACATATGTATACTGTATATTTCACTTCATTTCATACTTCATTTTTTAAAAGACTGAAAAAAGATTTTACTTAATTGAACTCATGCATTTTTTGAAAACAGATTATATCCTAATATTTTTGAATGTTCTACATCAGATTTTTTGAAGTGATCCACTGTTTGGCACCAAGTGTTTGTTCTGACCAAAACAAAAAGCTTAAAACCACAGTTACCATCTGCCTTTAAATTTGACAGAAATAATGGTTTGGCATTTATCGTGTTAATTATTGATATCGAATGATATGACATTTCTTATTGTGATAACATTTTTGACCATATCGCTCAGCCCTAGAGTTAAGTGTATGGCAAACATGGAAAAAGAGTGTTGAATAAAGATGCTTTAAAGTTGATTTCAGCTCTTAGTGTTTGTAAGTGGGTGTTTTTATGGGAATGTGGATCTTTCAGATCAGTTTGAGAAGTGGGGAGCTGGACTTGGTCTTGACTCGGTCCCGCCTTCCCTCAGTCTTAAAAGTCTTGGTTTTGTCTTGGTCTTGACTTGGTTTTGGTTTGGGCGGTCTTGAATACAACACTACTAAGATCCTTGTGAAAGCAGTCACCAAACAGTTGTTTGACATTCCACATTGCTAATTGCATCAGACAAAGGACTTGTCTCTGTAATTTAAGCCCTATTTATCGGATTGATCTCAGTTTGTACATGTTAACGATGAATGCTCAGTGCATGCCAAAGTTAATCATGGCGCTACAAGGTTCGGTGCTTGGACCAATACTGTTCACCTTACGCTTCCTTTAGGCAAAATTAGCAGGAAACACTCCATAAACCTTCATTGTTATGTCGATGATACTTATCTATCAAGCCAAATGAAACCAGTTAGCTAAACTTCAGGCGCGCATTAAGGGTGTAAAAACCTGGACAACCTGCAATTTTCTTATTATTTATTTACTTCTTATTATTAAAAGTTATTATTACACATCTGAGACACATTATGTAAAGATATACTGGTAGTTACTCTAAATGGCATTGTCCTGTCACTGTCTCTGCAGGTGTTTCTGGCTCTGGAACTGTAGAGTCTGGATCTGGGGTTGTGGGCTTCCTGCTGCCGTCATGTTCCAGCTTTAAACCTGCTGCTTCAGTTATTATTGTTATTAGTCATATTATTATTATCATCATTAATATTGTGGTTATTACCACTACCATTACTATCTGGTACATCATACATCAGCGCTACATCATAATCTGCTGGGTATTTCCCAGGTGTAGAACACCTTTTACTCTGCTGTGTACATGTATGACTGAAATATTGCTGTGTGTGTGTTCTATCTAGATTACAATCCATTAGCTGTGGGCTGTAGCCTGTGCTGAATGGAGGCTTTTGTTTATCAGGCGTTTAAATGAAAAAGAAATCTAACTCTGGAATAACCTTGCTAATGAGATGTTGTTATTAGTACAAGCACAAATTGCCCTCTGATCTACTTTATGGTTGTTATTATTAAAATATTCTTTAAGTGTGTGTGTGTGTGTTTGTTTGTGCCATTTATTTTTTCCACAGAGAGACTGTAAGATGTAAGAGTAAGATGTAATGTCCAAGATTAGATTATTTTCACAATTTGTGTCCCATCTGCTTTACATCACAACTGAAGGTGACCTGCTTTGAATCCTCCTGCCTCAAAATTAAGGCAGAGACAAAGTAGACATCCATTACAATCTAACACTCCCCTCCTTCCCAGTGAAGTGACAACCACATGTTTACACTGTTATATTTTACTGTGTAATCTCAATACATAATTAAAAAGTGTTGACAAAAAGAATAGTATTTTAGATTTCATGTATTCTGGTAGAAAATTCAATTATCTAATATTCAATATATTAAAGCCATTGCTTAAATTCACATCACATTATGATCCAAATATTCAAGTCAAGTCAAAACATCAAGTTAATACAGGTTACCAAGGTCAGGATACTTCTTTCTCTTGAATGTTAGGCAGATTAGATGATTGGATCACATCACTGACACAACCTTATGTGATAGGACATATAGGTCTGATTGACCTCTGATGTGTGTAGTGACATACAGATTAAAATGTCCCTAGATAATCCAAAACTATCTACATGGCTAGAAACTACGTATGTGGAAAATATGCCTATTTGTAATTTGGGTAAAGTGACTCTGAAAAGTTCTCACCAGAGAAATTACATTATACATACATACTTTCTTCTGTCATTTTCACTGTTTAATGTTGCTTGATGTTGTCCTATCATCATCATCATCTATGTGAGCTGTGCCTCCCTGTACTTTGATTAGTTTGTATACAGGCATGCGCCTGATGTTGACGTGTTGTCAATTCAGCAGGTAGCCTTTTAATGCAGTTAGAATGAATAGAGAAATAAATATGAACAGATTATTAATACTATAATAGTAATTGTAAATAAGCATTTGGTCTACTCCTCTTCCCATGTGCTTCTGCGCCTCATTTTGTTTCATGCCTTCTCTTTCCTGTTTCTAGGAACGATAGCAGTTCTTGTAAATGGTACGAAAGTTGGAACCATCCCAAAAAATTTTTACACTAGAAACAATCTGAACCCCAGTTGAGTTTGACCCAGACTGAGAACATCTCTTTTTACCAGACCAAGGTTCCCCTGGTAGGTTGAGAAAGTTCACACAATAGTCTCCTATTCGATAATGAGGCAAGGTGAACTTTCACACTGTCAGTCTTTATCTCATTGTGATAAAGAGTGACAGTGTGAAGGTTCGCCTATATAAATTGAGGTAACATTTTATTTTAAGGTGCTTGTAATAAGCAGTAATTAAAAAAATAATAAAACACTTATAAGACCTTATAAGATGCTTATAAATGCAGATAAGTCCATGTATGTGTTAATTAAAGCACAATTAACAAATTAACACTCCGGGTCGGATTCAGCCCTGTGCACGCTCCCGAGCCTCTCTCTGACTACAGTGACAACACGGCAGCTAACGACATGCAGTCCACTAACACCTTAAAACAACCGGCTCCCAGCTGTGTTGGCAAAACACAGGCTCCACGTAAGGATACAAAACAACAGTAAAGGTTTATGTGCTGAAGCCCACCAGACCAAACAGGTTCAGATGATTTCGAGTAAGAACAAAGTGAGCATTAGTAAAGCTGGAGAAACACAGAGAAAGTCACGTTAGCTTGCCGGCTAACACCGAGCAGTTGCTAATGCAATCCGATCGCTTTCCACATTAATTCACCAACTAACGCGACCCATATTACTATCCTGTGTACCACAGATATTATGTCAAAGTGTCAAAGCCCGCAAGAAATGCTGTAACGGTAAAAAGCAAATGTGGAACGATTTATTTACTATCCTATGGTGGCCAGGAGCAGCCAGCTAATGCTACATTAGCTCGGACCTGACGTAACGTTCAATTTAGATTTATTGCCTTTTACCGATACTCAGGTACAGCTTCTCCACCTCTCAGTCGCTGTAACTAACATGACCCACATAATATACAACCCAGAGTAAGAGCCATCCACTGACACTACGTTAAATTTACTTAGTGTGGTCTTATTATTATAAAGTGTGACACAATCTCATTATAATATTCAGTCCAGCTCACTACCCGTTTCGCTATCATCAATACATTTAGCTGTGCTGACATTGCTGAGCCTCCGGTAAAAGATACACAGATAATAAAGATAAGCAAGCTAATGATGTAGCACGTCGGCTAAATGCAGTAAATGTACTGTGATCATGTAACGATTAGTTCAACCTGCAGCTGATAAAACTATTACTGTATAGCCCCAACGTTGCAGAAACAGACAGAAAACTAACATTCACACACATTCATACACTGGCGGCACAGCCACCAGGGGCAGTTTGGGGTTCAGTATCTTGCCCATGGACACTTCGACATGCAGCCTGGGGGAGGTGGGATTGAACCGCCAAGTTAACAGCCAACCCGCTCTACCCCCTGAGCCACAGCCGCGCTGAATGATGTAACGTTAAGGAGCTGCCTCTGAGACAGAGCCTGAACATGTCTGTGTGAAAAGCCACAGCCTGCATGCAGGTGTTTCTGCGTTTATTGCAGGATTTCTGTATGAAAGTGGTAGTGTTTCGGATTATGTTCGCTCATGAGTTCAAGCGAGCACGCGTATGAACACATACCTGGTTGCAATTTTAAAACCGCACCGCTAGTGGCCGCTGAAAACTACATAATGCCCCTTTAACAAAAAAATGTTGAGTTTGTACATGTTGTACATGTCATAGACTACAGCAAAAGTTTCAGAATAGTGAGTTATTAATCTGTAACAAATGCATCTTTCATCCATAAAATTTTAACAGAGCTCTGTCTCTACATCACAGTAACAACTTTATGTCCACTGACTGCCTGGAGGGTAGCTAGTGTTTGGAAGGGAGAGGAGAGCTGTGCTGTGGCTCAGTGTTTTTCCACCGGTGTTTTGGAGGGCGTGTCGGAGTAGCCGCTTGGCGAGCGTTATATGAGGTGCATTTAGCTTTCATCCCTTTGACATCACAGGGATGGAAGGGAAACGGCTGCCGTTCAGAAGTTCAGCTTGCCAAAGACAATGATGGTGCACTTCTACACCGCCATCATTGAGTCCATCCTCACCTCCTCCATCACCATCTGGTACGCAGCGCATCATTTGCTCTGCAGAGAAGGCGACTGGCTGCAATCTTCCTTCTCTTCTGGACCTGTATGCCTCGAGGACTCTGAGGCGTGCAGGAAAGATTGCAGCTGACTCCTCCCACCCTGGACACAAACTGTTTCAGACTCTCCCCTTTGGCAGGAGGCTGTGGTCCGTCAGGACCAAAACCTCTCGCCACAAAAACAGCTTCTTCCCGTCTGCAGCTATGCTCATTAACAAGGCCCGGGTCCCCCACTGACACTCCCCCCTTGCAAATGATGCAAACGTCTCTGCATATGTAAATACTGTTTCATCTCGTGTCGTGCACAGACCTGGCACATCGCACATATTTGTTGTTGATTGTTGATCTTTGTTGTTGTATATTTTTATGTTGTCAGTTTATATATTTATATGTACACAATATTCTCTTCCGTTGCATTACTTCTGCATGGCACAGACCCAGAATAATGCACATCTGCAACGTTGTTCTTCTATTCCATATTTATATATTTCTAAATTTATTTATGTCAACTGTGTGTTTGTCTACGTGTAGCACCTTATCGCCACAGCAAATTCCTCGTATGTGTAAAACACTACTTGGCAATAAAGCTCCTTCTGATTCTGATTATAATAGCTAGCCCTGAAGCATACTCTGTTTTATGGTCAATTTTCCTCTAAATGGGTCCATAATTTACTAAATGAACATCATGTTATATTGATGAAGACACGAAACTAGTGATTGAGACAATAAACTCATTAGGAAAGTGTTTACTGAGGTAATTATTCAGCTGAGAAGTAGGGTAATTTTACCATTATTTCTAAAGGAGCCAGACTTCTTTTGGCAACCAGAAGAGTTGCCCCCTGCTGGCTGTTCAATAGAATGCAGGTTTAAGGGACTTCCGCGCTCCCATCAGTTTGCTCACCGGTTAGTATATTAACTACCTCCTGGGCCAGGGTGGCAGTTTCTAGGGTTACTTTTTCTTTGTATTCTCTTTCCCTGTGTCTCTAATTCTTTTCCCTCAGTATATCATGATGTTTCTCTTTCTCTCTTGGTCTCTTTCTCAGATCAAGGAAGAATTCGGGAGGATCAGACTGAAGTCACTTCAGTCCACATTCCCAGGGAAGTTGGACAAACACATGTAGATTGGAAGGAAGGAGCTGATGGGAAGAAACTTGATGAGACCCTTGACATCATAAACTATATGATGCTATATTCATTCTTAACATTAGCGAAAGACCAGTAGGTTTAATTCTCTCTGGTATATTTCACAGGTTTGTGATGACAACAATGCTTCAGCCATCCAAGAGGCCCTCACTTCATTTGTACTTAAAATCTTTGCGGTCAGGAAAACTAAGGGAGTGAGGTCTTAAGGCTTGCACCTAATTAATGGACCTTATTTATGGCTTGGTACTAAACTATCAAAAGAAACTGAAATACACCTTTTAAGGTAGGCGTGTGGATGGGCAGGGAGATCCCAGAACAAAGCCATACTGCCAAACATAACTCCGCAATATCAGTATTTGATGAAAGTTGTCTTGACTGAACTGATTTTTTACAATAAAAAAATGACAATGTACAGAATTTTTTCAATACAAGTGTTTTTTCTCCTGCACACGAACACACGTGGGCTCACATGCACGATCAGTGGCAAGCGCAGAGATAGGTTGAGGACATGTTGAAATGAAGGTAACTCCAAGCCACTGCAGTATGTGCAACAAAACCTCAAGAGTAAAAGACAACTTCGTCAATATATCCATTAAATGAGCATAACATGTAGATGGGGTTAATTGATCCGCTCTGAACACGTCTGTCATCCTCTGTTATTTAAAGCACACCACACTAACGTTAGCTTGGCAAGCTAGATGTACAACAAGCTAAATCAAAGCTGTCCTGCTTACGTGCAGTGAATCACGCGGAGACATAGGGACGGAGGACAGTAGCTAGCTACCTGAACTGCGTCTGTGTGGCTCTATCCGTGCACAGTGACATGACGCCCGGAGCGCGACAGTGTGGCGGCACATGTTAGCATGTTTGATTCTATTCGTCCAAATTAATTCCCCGATATGCACGATTAGCCAATACTTATTGGATGGATAATTATTGTGCATCCCTATCAGATACAGTCTGAAAGGTGGAGCTGGGGTGGCGACGGGTTATGAGCTTTTGCATAGGAAGCAACGAGGACGGGCAGGTAGGCTACAGCAGCTTAAATAGGCACCTTGTCTGGAATTGCCAATGAATGCTGATAGAGGAATCTGCTGAGCTGTCAGCTGATGTGCTGCTGAAGATGGCTGCTATCACCGATAATGAGCGGGGCTTGACTTTGTTGCCAGCCTGAACTACGCTATGCTTGATTTGTCATACAAAATATTTTCATCATGTTGTTTACAGTTAAAGAAAACATTTTTAATTGCACTTTTTTTGAGTGGTAGTTTAATATAATGTTCTTTTTCTTGTTGCGTTTAGTCGAAAGTTATGAAACAGCTATGAAATGTTAATTTTCCACAAAAGGTTTTGTGCTTCACAACAATACACAACACAATACAATAACACTAACTTTTTAAATATTTTTACACATCCTTCTTGTATTAGTTACATTACATGTACGTGTATATATATATAGAGAGAGAGAGAGAATATAGAGCTATCTCAACCACTGCCACTCAAATGCCACTGACTTTGGTACGGGTGATCGTGGGTTTGAGTCATACCGGCTCAGATGTCATCGGGGTCAACAAGATGACAAATGGGCTACTGGTAACAAGACTTTCATGAACTAGAGCAGAAAATATGGATCTGATACAATGCTACTATACAAGCAATCCTGGTGAGGGAGGTTATATGCTATTATGGGATATATGGAAGCTTAGGGACCCACCATCAACACTGACAAAGAAACAACTCCTAGCTCAGTGCATCATCCGCAAACGGCAACTGCTATCACAACTAGAGATTGATGAAGTACAACAAATATGCTACGGCAAGGGGGAGCCAGGACAACAGGTCAGCGGGGAGATATTATCATCATCCTCCCCACTCTCAGTGATTGGGTCCCAAGCCCCAATAACAACAAACCCTTTCGGTTCAGAATCACTCAACATAAGGGCGACTGACCTATGATTGAAGATCATAACCAAGCTGGACCCCCAAGTACAACGACCAAGATTGCCAAGGCTAAGTGACAAAGTACCCTCTGAAAGTCTGCTAGAATATGTGAATGCAGCACTACATACTATCCCTACTAAGACCAATGAGCTGATGTACGCCAAAGCAAAAGTGATCCTAGAGATGCTTGGCTATAAGATGAGCACCACAAGCCACAAAGAGCATTACGCCCCATGGAGGAGAAGGCTAGAGGCAAAGACCAAGGCAACATGAAGAGAGGTTAGTCAGCTGTCAGAGCTACAGAAAGGTGCAAGGATAGGGCTACCTAAGAAATACAACAAGCTGTCGATACCTGAGGCTCTGGAGACTGCCAAACAAAGACTTACCGTTTTGGCTACCCGTCTAAAGAGATACAAGGGAGAGGCAGAAGCCAGGAGAATAAACGTTCTCCACCGAACCATCCAAAGTGTACTCTCAGTGGCAGGGTAATAACACAAGATCAGATCCACCCAGAGAGTGTGAACAGTACTGGAAGAACATATGGGAGAAAGAGGCATCCCACAACACCAATTCTCAGTGGCTAGTGGATCTAAGAACAGATCACAGCAATCTCCCAGAACAAGATCCAGTAACCATTACAACGGCAGACATCCAAGAAAGAGTGGCAGGTATGAAGAGCTAGACAGCACCAGGCCCTGACATGATCCACACCTACTGGCTGAAGGAACTAACTGCACTCCATGAACGCCTGGCAACACAAATGAACCAACTGCTGATGGATGGGACCCACCCAGAATTAACCCAAGGACGGACAGTCTTGATCACGAAGGATCCCCAGAAGGGAACAATCCCATCCAACTACTGGCCAATAACCTGCCTCTGCACAACATCGAAGCTCCTGTCAGACATCATAGCAGCTAAGATGAATAGGCACATGGCTCAATACATGGACAGGGCCCAGAAGGGAATGGGCAGAAATACCAGGGGAGCCAAGCACCGGCCACTGGTTGATAGAGCAGTCACTTGAAACTGCAAGACCAGGCAGACCAATCTGTGCACCACCTGGATTGACTACAAGAAAGCCTATGACTCAATGCCACATACATGGATACTGGAATGCTTGGAAATGTACAAGATCAACAGGACACTAATAGCCTTCAGCAAGAACTCAACGGAGCTTTGGAAAACAAGTCTGGAAGCCAACTCAAAGTCATTTGCACAAGTCACCATCAAGTGCGGCATATACCAAGGCGATGCACTATCCCCGCTGTTCTGCGTCGGCCTGAACCCCCTTAGCCAGATCATCACAAAGACTGGCTACAGATACCGGTAACAAAGTGTAAAAACCTTCAGTCAACGCCTCTACATGGATGGCATCAAGCTGTATGCCAGAAATGAGAGACATCGACTCACTGATCCACACTACCAGGATCTACAGCAATGACATTGGAAGCCGTTTGGACTGGACAAGTGTGGTCGCATGGTATCAAAAAGAGGGAAGATGATCAGAACCGAGGGGGTTGAACTACCAGAAGGCCACATTGCAGATGTTCAGGAAAGCTACAAATACCTTGGAGTGCCGCAGGTTAACGGAAACCAAAAGGAGGCAGCAAGGAAGTCTTCCACAGCCAAATACCTACAGAGAGTAAGGCAGGTCCTGAAAAGTCAGCTGAATGGGAAGATCCGAGTCATCAACACATACGCCCTGCCAGTATTCACATACCCCGCTGATATAATAAACATGAATTATAAACACGAGATAGTTCAGGTAGCTGCAAAAGAGCATTGCTAATGGTTAATAAGTGCATAAATAAGGATATATTAGCCTTTATAAGGCAGTAATATAAACCTCTTACAGTCTGATTACTGTCATTAAACATCCCAATAACATTGATAACTGGTCTAATTATGCTTTAATTAACCCTTATATTTATGTTTATAAGCATCGTACAAGGTTTTATAAGTGTCTTATTAACTGTTAATTACTGCTTATTCCAAACACCTTAAAATAAAGTGTAACCTAAATTGGATATAAGTACAATTACTAGGCAGTATACCAAAAAGACTATGTAGCCTGAGCATGTTCACTGCATCCATCTAGTGCTGTAGTAGTGCTATCAGAGGCCAAGAATCAAAACCAATGCCATAGATACCTTCTTTTTGCTCAAGTTAAAACATTTTCTAGTAAGGATGTAGTGGTCAGGATGGGTGTGTATTCTAGTAGGTTTTATTTATATACCCCAATATCAGAAATTAAACCAAATTTCCCTCTGGAGGCTTTACAATCTGTACAGCATATGACACCCTCTGTCCTCAGAGCTTTCATTCAGATAAGGAAAAACTCCCCATAAAAACCAACAAAGGAGGGACAGACATGAAATACATGTCGTATTTACAGAATTGACCATAATAATGAATAAATTGTAACATATTGTGTATGAACAATGGATCTGGGAGGACATCGACGCAGAGCAAGAGAGAGAAAAGACGGGAAGATCCAGATCCAAAACATCTGGAGAGAGGCACCGACAGCCGGGAGACAGAGAGCGGTTCCAGGATGGACGAGAAGCCTGAGTGAAAAAAGAGAAAACAAGGAGCAGAAACTAGGGAGAGATGTAAATGCTCCAGACTGCTATTTGTATAGCACCTTTCTAGTCTTTTCGACCACTCAAACCGCTTTTACACTACATTTTTACTACATGAATGCTTTTACACCATTCATTCACTGAGCCTAAGTGCTCAAACATAAACTAACACTGGCGGAACATCCACCAGAGGCAATTCGGGGTTCAGTATCTTGCCCAAGGACACTTCAACATGCAGCCCAGGGGAGCTGGGGATTGAAACAACCGGCCTTCCGATTAACGGGCAACCCACTCTACCTCCTGAGCCACAGCCGCCCCGAGAGAGAGGGAGAGGGAGGTAGGCAAACAGCTGTGCTTGTGGGACTAAAACAGACAGAGGTTTACAGAGATGCAGTGGCTTTCATAAATTTTACAGTCTACAGGTACAAGGAAATCAAGAACAGCAGAGGGATGAAGGACACAACATATTGCAGATGTAGTCAGGCAGGTTCAGCCATTTATTATCAAGTGACACAACTTAAATACAGTTACAAGCTTTTCTTTTCTTACCTGTTGAAAACGAAACACATGTTAGCAGCCACCATAAAATTGGGCCAGCTGAAAACGGGGAAGACTGGGATCCAAACCAGGTCGGCGGAGGAGGCGTTGACTCCCCCCCTCCCCCGGGGATAGGGTGACGGATGACCTTAAACAACAGGAAAGAAAACTGGCCCACACTAACATATTACACAGAACTGTAACCCGCCGACACATCTCATGCCAGTTAGTGATGTTTTGAGTCAGGATGCTTTCTATTACTCCTCTGTAAAAGCTGACAAGAACTGGGCACAGGAATTTGGCCTTCTTAAGCTTCCTCAAGAAATACAGTTGTTTCTGAGCTTTCTTCACCAGCGTGGAGATGTGAGACGATCATGTCAGGTTCTCTGTGAAACTTCACAACAGAGTTCTCTTCATGTTGGGGGATGCAGTCGTGGGTGTACAACGTGAACAGGAGGGGGCTGAACACACAGCCATGGGAGGCTCCAGTGTTGAGCACTAGAGTGCAGGAGGTGTGTCTGCCAATCTGAACTGACTGGGGTCTGTTTGTGAGGAAGTCACATATCATGGTGCAAGGGCCCGTCCAACGCTGCTTGCAGCTTTTATTAGGGGTCCAAGCCCGAGTGGGCTGGGAACGGTCCCAGTACCAGCAAAGCGACTGGGAACACTATTGTAATCGTTCTCGTTTTTGTTTTGTTTTTTCTTCCGTCGCTAATTCCACTACTGCAGCCTAGACGGTACCTGCCAGGGACGCCAAACTCATAGGGTAGGTACAAGCCCCTGCAAGTAACTCAGGGGCAAAAATCCGCACACTTCTACCTCTAGGGGGCGCAATAAGCAAGGTCAATGCATGTGGGCTTGGAACTCCCACTCACGAAGGTGGATATCCAAAAACCTGAGCTGATTTCTGCCCATTTCCGCCTAAACTTTTTTTTCGCTACATCGCGAAAACTGAAAAACCTATTTTAACTAACTCCTCCGAAGCCGCAAATCCGAATAATACCAAACTTGGCACAGATAGTCTTTGGACCAAGCTGATGAAAGTTTGTAGAGGAAATTTTGATCCGACAAAAATTTTCCCAATAATAGGCTAAAGATTTTTTGCGAAAAACGCTGTAAACAGGAAATGATGTCATATCTTTGCTGATCGACACCAAATTTGGACCATGAATGTGGGACGCCCCCCTGAGGGCCTGTGCAAAATTTGGTGCAACTCGCCCCTAGGTGGTGTTATTTAATCCAAGAAAATTGTTCCTCTATAACCACAAATCACATTGACATGAAACTACAGCCGAATTGTTCACCATGGTCCACTTACAACAGGCACCAAAATTCACTAAGTTATGCCAATAGGTGGCGCTGTTATTGCAGATTAAAGATGTAAAAAAAAATCCCATTGATTTACATACATTTTATATCTCCATAACTACAAGTCCGATTGATACCAAATTTGGACCAATTGTTCCCCATGGGGCCCTGATGACACCTGACATTTTGTGCAATTCAGCCTAAAGGTAGCGCTATAATCAAAGCTCAAATACCGTCAGACAATCCCATTCATTTCAATGTCTATGAAGATTCTCAGTCATCCAGGTCATAGTTATCCAATGAAGGTTAAAATCAAGGGCAACTGCACTTGGTTGAAGATACTGGAAGACGTTTCGTCCCTCATCCAAAGGACTTCTTCAGTTCTGACTGACTGGCAGGGAAACTCAGCTATTTAACCTCAGTGGGGTCGTTGGCCCGGGTCATCGATACCGCTGGTTCGTTAGTGTTCCTTGTTGCTGTGACGACAGTCGTTATAGTCGTTAAGACTACCTGTGGCCAAGACTGAACGACCATCGTTGGTATCTTCACCTGAGGCCAATAGGTTACGTTTGTTGAGTTTCCTGGGAAGTGATGAAAGGACAGCATTGTAAGTGGGGGATAAGTGGTAGCGTAGACCCCCTCCCCTGTTCAATGATGGCTTCTCGACCCTGGTGTAGATGGCTTCCTTGACACCTCTTTCAAACCATCCATCTTCTCTGTCTAAAATGTGCACCTGGTGGTCCTCAAACGAGTGTCCTCTGTCCTTCAGATGTAAGTAGACTGCAGAGTCTTGACCTGAGGAGTTGGCCCTTCTGTGTTGAGCCATGCGTTTGTGTAGTGGTTGTTTAGTCTCCCCAATATACAGGTCTGTGCATTCCTCACTGCATTGGACCGCATACACTAGATTGCTTTTCTTGTGTTTGGGTGTGTGGTCTTTGGGGTGGACCAGCATCTGTCTTAGTGTGTTCTTGGGTTTAAAAAACACAGGGATGTTATGTTTGTTGAAAATCCTCCTGAGTTTCTCTGATACTCCAGACACGTATGGAATCACAATGTTGTTGCGTTTGACCTTCTTTTCCTCCTCCCCTGTAGTTTTGTTCTTCTTGGATCTTGTGGCTGTTTTCACAAAGGTCCATTTAGGGTATCCACAGGCTGTAAGTGCCCCTTTCAGGTGGTTCTGTTCCTTCTCTCTGGCTTGGGCGCTTGTTGGTATGTTTTCCGCTCTGTGGTGCAGTGTTCTCATGACCCCTAGCTTGTGCTCCAGTGGGTGGTGTGAATCGAAGAGTAGATTTCAATGGGATTTTCAACCAAAGGACATTTTGCCTCATAACTACGGCCCACTATGTGGCACATTCATAAACCTTATGGCCATGTGGCTTGCGTTTGCAATGCCCGATCTACACCAAACTAGGGGACCTTATCTAGCATGCCCTCCCGAGTGCCTGTGTGAAATTTGGCGTCAATCGGCCTCTAGGTGGTGCTACTACTTGGAAATCAAATGACACTCCCATAGACAGCCCCCCGAGCCGTGGCGGGGTGCCCGGGCCGAATCGCGCACCCTCCGCGGGGCTAGGGGGGCAGCTTGTGCCGGGAGGCTTGGACCCCACTTAAAACTGCTTGCAGTTCTACTTTTAATTATTATTATTTTTTATTATCACTGTGCATCAGTCTGGCCCTTCACCGGATGCTCTTCTCATTTCAGTATTTATCACCCAGTCTCCTTTAGTACACGGTATAGGAGTGAGTTATGTCTACATACAGCACTCTACTTACTCACTCTGCAAGTACTGCATACACTGTATTATAATTACCAGTGGTGGAAAATTTGCTCAGATCTTCTACTTAAGTAGTAAAAGTACAAGTACAAAGAGTACAAAGTACTCTGTTACAAGTCCTCAAAATTTTACTTAAGTGAAAGTACAAAAGTATTAGTATAAAAAGTAAAGTACGCATCAGGTAGTATAGCCCATTTCAGCTAGTAGATGTGGAGTTTAAAGGTGTCAAATTAATGGAGTGCATTAAAAGTACAACATTTGCTTCTGAATTGTTGTTGAGTAGAAGTGGAAACTGGAATACTCAAGTAAATTACAATTACCTCAAAATGGTAAAAAGTACACTACTTGAGTGAATGCACTTAGTTACTATTTATTTTATGCCCTCCCTCCTAGCTTCCCCATCACATGAGTGATTACTTTGTGTTACCTTCTACTCATTTTCATTTGACAACATGCTGCAATAACACGTAAAACCATCTTTATCCCCACAGGAAGTTGTAATGTGCATGTGGCGTGTGTGTGTGTGTGTGTGTGTGTGTGTGTGTGTGCAAGACTGCTTGCAAGTGTATCTGTGTGTGTGTGAAAGGTGGAGACAGTGGTGATATTTCTCTCAGACACACTCTGCTCCAGCTCTCCGACCATATGGAGCCCATTACACCAATTTATGAACGTTCTACACAAGCTACGCATGCACACACACACACACACACACACACCACACACACACACACACACACACACACACACACACACACACACACACACACACAATACACTTGTACTCACATACACCAAAACAGACACGTTTGATGGCACGACTACGACGGAATAGAAGGAACATGTTATAAATAAGAGTGTCAACATTTACTCCTGCAGTCTGTTCAAGGTGTGTGTGTGTGTGTGTGTGTGTGTGACTGTATGTGTAAGTGAGTGTCCATGTGATTGTACATATGTTTGTGAGTGCCTAGTATGTTTTGTAGAGACCTGTCAGTGCGAGTCTTTATATCTGTGTTTTGTCCTGTGCACCTCACTGTGTCAATACTATCACATCCTTATCAGCTCACTGGCACCAAACCTCTCTGTCTCATTCCCCCCGCAAAGCCCTCCAACCCACCCTCACAAACACACACACAGCCTTGCTCTTTCTACTCCACTGTATCCCTTTTTTTGTTCTGTCTTTATGTATTTCTTAGGGAAAGTAAAGCCGATGGGCTGATACAGCGTTTTGCAAATAGGTCTGGGTATTAGGCTCATTCTTGAAACTGTGTGTGTGTGTGGACATGTGAAATGATATAAATTTTTACATTGTGGGGACCAGCATTTCTTTGGGGACAAAACACAAGTCGCCATGATGTAAACTATTAGTTTACGAGTTTGAGACTTGGTTTAGATTAGTGTATGGAAGATTTTATTGGACTTTAATATTTGCAACCCACGGAAAACAATCCACAAATGTGTTCTATGATGCAAAAATATTTCACTATCCACAAATGTGTAGTTTTACATTTGTGATGTGTAAATTCATATCCACAAAAATACAGAGTGACTCCTACAAACAAAACAGTTTTTGCACATTTGCAGATTGCTTCCTGTCAATTTGTAGGTCTTGTTACATTTGTAACTTTCTTTTTTATGCATTTGTGGAATTTTGTCCAATCTGTACCACAGAGGTAGCGACATTGCCTCCCATGAGTTGACAAGATATCCACTGCACTACTAGCGTCATCCTCATCTGTAGGAGACAACAAGGAAAAGGACTGTAGTCTCATGAGTAGGGTTTACATGACACCTCAACAGCTCTATAAGATAACAGAATATTGTCCTAGATTGGTATGGTGTCAGTGTTGAGCTCCCACTATATCCCAGAACCTGAAGTGGGAGCCCATCAAGAAGGGCCAGCTGAGAATGTTCTTCTGCTGCTGATCCACTTTTACACAGCCATCATCCAGTCTGTTGTCTGCACGTCCATCACTGTCTGGTTTGGATCTGCCACTAAGGACAGGAGCAGACTACAACGGACAGTCAGGACTGCAGAAAAGCTCATCGGTGCCAACCTGCCCTCCATTCAGGACTTCCAGAGTCAGGAAACGGCCAGGAAACATCACTGCAGATCCATCTCACCCCGGACACAACCTATTCCAGCTTCCCCTCTGGTAGGCGCTACAGAGCACTGTACGCCAAAACCAACTCAGGAACAGTTTCTTCCCACAAGCCATCACTCTGATGAACAGCAGATTTCTGACTCACAGTGTCGGGAAAAATTCTTGTGCAATAACCCAATAACTCTGTCTCTAATCAGCCACCTGTTTACTGGCTAACACTTATTAGTTATTCACCATTCTCTATTCTAGTGCTGTTCATACTGTTATATTGTCATATTGTAGATACTGTATACCTAATCCACCTACCTCAAGTACATAATACCCACACATAATTCTTATTTATTCCAGCATCCTTTGCACCATCGCATCGTATGTGTACCTGTATATCACATCTACCTCTGACATAATAATAATAATAATAATAATATTATTATTATTTACTCCTGCATCCTTTTCCCTTGTTTATGTTTTTTTTTATAGTGTGTAGATATGTGTTCTCTATACTGTAGCCTGTGTCTGATGATATTATTATTATTATTATTATTATTATTATTATTATTATTATTATTATTATTATTATTATTATTTACTCCTGCATCCTTTTCCCTATATTGTTATATTGTGGCTATATTGTTTATGTTTTTGTTTATAGTGTGTAGATATGTGTTCTCTATACTGTAGCCTGTGTCTGATTTTATTATTGTGTTATTATATTATTGTATGAGTAAGCACATCATGAGCAATGTACAATCCTGAGTCAAATTCCTCATATGTGTACACATACCTGGCAAATAAAGCTGATTATGACTCTGATTCTGATTTGAGACTGAAACATGGAGTCGTTCAGGACATGTGGATTTCTAGGGCAATACTGGAGATCTAGGGGGATCTATCTTGGGGTAGTGCTCCCAACCAACCCAACACTGACATTGCTGCGGGACCTATTAGACAACATAAGGGGCAATGTTCACTTTATCAGACTAGCCCTATTGGAGCTAATAAACGAATAGCCATTTGCTTGGTTTATGAAAACTGTTTGTACTGATTGTATTTTACCTTTTTTTGTGGGGACAAAAAGCTTAATAAAAAGTACACTCTAATCATCTCATGTCAAAATATGTTTCACTTAAATGAAATTCAGTATTCCTGTGTGGACTTTATAGAATACAGAACTTCTCTGCTTTTCATATACTTTTACAAGGCTTTCTTTCACTGCTCTAACAGGAAGGTGTAACATATAATAACAATATATTAAATAAATGCATCCTGCCTAGGATAATGATAATTTTGTGCTGGTCATTCAAACTGTCCTAGTCTACTGATTCCATCACAAAATTCCACAAATGCGTGAAAAGGAAGTTACAAATGTAACATGACCAACAAATTGACAGGAAGCAATCTGCAAAAACTGTTTGTGTGTAGAAGTCCCTCTGTATTTTTGTGAATATAATTTTCCACATCACAAATGTATAGTGAAATATTTGCACATCATAGTACACATTTGTGGATTGTTTCTGTGGGTTACAAATATTAAAGTCCAATTAAATCTACCATAAATAGTGTCATTAGGGTGGGTTGTCTCCAGGAAATCAATTATGAAAATATGACTTTGTGTGTGTGTGTGGGGGGGGGGGGGGGGGGGGGGTTTCGGGTTGTTTTGTTTGTTTCCTCTATGTACTCATAAGACTCGGCTGCTCTTTTGTGCTTCACTTCCTACATCTTTCGTGCCAAGGAGTCCTGATGCCAAGCTCTGTGTGTGTGTGTGTGTGTGTGTGTGTGTGTGTGTGTGTGTGAGTGAGAGAGAGAGAGAGAGGAAAAGAGATAGAGAGAGTGATACGTTGGGTTGTGTTGGTGTGAAGTTTCCACTGTGTCATCACTGTACAGTTCAACACCTGGGGACACAAGCATGCAAGCTCTTGAGTGCGCACACACACACACACACACATACACAACCTGTAGAGATTTTTTTTTTAATAACCCTACCTTAACTATTGTAATACAGCACCCCTTCATTTTTAGCAGGACTGTTTAAAATTTACATATCTTAATAATATAGATACTAATATAATATAATGTAGATGTAAAGCTGAATGTCTTGCCATATAAATGTGTCAAATGTGTCTCAATGCATTACTCACATACCATGTGTACATTAAAAGAGTTATTTGTTGCTGTAATCATTCCCCCTCTCTGTAAAAGAGATGCGGACACAAATCACATGACTTGGACTCATGTCAGACTCATGAACCTGACGGCTTTAGGCTCGACTTGACTGATCTGATTTTTTATAACAGTGTGAACAGGCCAAGTCACATGGAATATGATCTTTTCCAGTTCAGATTTGGGCCACTTTCACATGTGGTCCAAATCCAATATAGAATGGATCTTTTGAAATGCAACCTCAGTCTGGATGGTCAGATCGGTATTGATGCAACTCTGACATCACTCTAGAGCAGCTGTGAGCGAGAGAGAGGTGTGGGGTATATGCGTTGTGTAGCCAGAAACAGTAATGATTAAAGGACAGAAAGTTGTAAACATTTGTCATAATTTGGGAGAGATGTGACCCGGGAGTAAACTGGGAGAATACGGGAGTGTTAGCAAGTATGAGCTAACTGGACCTAACCTCTGTGGCTCCTTGTTTACTTCTGTATGACAGCGTGCTGCGCGTGGCGTTGTTTTATTCTTCAGCGCATACCGGTCACAAATTTCAGATGGGAATCACATGATACAGATATATTTTGTACTTAATTCTGATTAATCGTTCATTAACCCTTAGGTTTAATGAATTTGATGAAAGCAGATCCATGGATGAAAAGCATATTGGTATTGTAATGTTCCATGATCTAGACAAAAATCAGTTAAAGGGATAGTAAGTGATCGTAATTCTATACATGTGTACATTGGAAGGGGCTGGACTCCAGGCACTGTGAAGGCGAGATGACCAAGGAACAGCCAAAGAGGAAAGGTTAGAGAAGAAAGTTTTATGATCAGGCAAGGGCTAAGGCGTTTCAACGCTGGAAAAACCTCAGAGATTCTGAGGGAGCACTGAAGGAAGGGGTGTATTTGTTTTGAGTTCAAATATCAGCAATCCTTCTGCAGCATGACTTACTCTCCCTTTAAGAAAAGGCCCAATATAAGAAACAGGAGGAAGGGAAAGTAATGTTAACTCCTCATTCAGAAGGACTCTAATTCAAACTCTTCATCATCACGATGTCAAGCACTGCACCAACATCATGTTTGGATGCATGCCAGTTAGCAACATTTGCCAGCTATAAAGGGGCCTGTCTGAAACAACAAAGTGAGTGTTTTCAGTTTTCAAAGAGACAACTTCAGCTTCTGCGACTGAACTAAATGAGCATCAGTCAACTGTAAAACTGTCAAGGTAGACAGACTGAAGAATCAGGTCCTTGTTCAGGAGATGTTCATGTTATTTTGTCTACCTCCTGTCAGTCTGCCTTCAGACCAACATATCAGTTTAAACCTTGCCTGATTGGTCTGCTGTAAAGAATGAAACCTTGATATTGACAGACCTGAGCTGTTCAGTGCACGGCAGGTGTGTATTCTTTGAGCAACACCAAGTATCATGCCACCAACCCACATTTTTTACTCGTACTCTCACTTGATTGGCTGGCTAATTGATTGACTGTCAAGGTGAAGGATGGTGTTCATGTCAAACATATCCAAGGTAATGTACTGATGCGACACTCAAAAGCTCCCCAATCAGCATTTCTCAGTGAACAGAAGAGCCGTGTGTTCATCCATCATTCTGATAGTAACTGATACAGCTCCCCTGGGTCTCACAGTTGACCTCATTCAAACCGTCTATTAGTGAAACTGTACTTTCGCGACACACGATTGATGTGTGAGCTTCTCTGACCTTCTCATGTAGGCTAATGGAACTCCGTAATAACCTGCCCACTTATTATATGGTTGACTCACATTGGTTGAAATGACATGAACTGTATTCCATCTTCACCATCATACACAACATTATTTCAGCATTCATACTTTATACATGCATTTTCTGGGATCAATGACATTTCCCACAAAATTCACACTTGCACAAATTAGACACAGCAGAGACAAAGCACAGGGAAATAGAAATGATGCAGAATATCAGGTAAGGAGCAACAACGATCAAGCAGGGGTTGACTGGAGAACCGGGGTAGAAGTACTGTCTGAGATGAGGCTGACTGCTGGCAGGTGTGGCAGGCAGAGGAGGAGGCTGACGAGGTGCAGGTGTGGGTCGTTGGCTGGGCTCAGGAGCGGAGGGAGAGAGAGAGAGAGAGAGAGAGAGAGGGAGAGCACACGCTGGCGAGGAGACACAAGGAGGCAGGCAGAGTATAGGAAAACACCAGGGGAAAACAGAATCACAAGCAAAAAAAGGAGAAATAAACAGGACACTCACCGTCAGCCGGGCTGCCACCACAACAACAGGTTGTCTTCTTCATTCTGTGAGAACCCCACAGGGAGATTTACGTAAATAGTCTGAGATGTAAAAAAAGGAACCGAAGAAACAGAGATAAAGTAAGTGGAAGGCAACACATTATTGTCCAGGGCAAGTACAGTTCAATAAATGTGAGGTTGCGATGTCTAACCTGGTCCCACTGCACCACACTACACTACTGTACGAACTGTGCTGCACCCCCACCTCCATGGGCCCCTACTACACACTGCATCCCACTGCGGACTATGCACATCACGATCATATACTACTGTACATATCTCATATTATCTCACATTTGTGTCCACTACAGTGGTTCAAGCTGTTCACGACACTTCCACACTGTACATACTGTTGTTACTCCTGGTTTTTATTTAAGCCTTGCTATTATTCAACTTACTCCCGCTACTGGCATAGTCCTTCTGATGCTGCTGCTACTTTTGTCACTATTACTACTTTTGCCATAATTACTTCTGACGCTGCTATTTTAACTATAGATTCAGATAGGGATTGCACTTTGCAATGCTCCAGGCACAACATGCTCACTCACACACATTACAGAAATAGATCTGTTCTTTTTTGTCTTTTCTAGTGTAGTTACTGTGTTATGTTGTATGGTGCCTTGTCTTGTAAGCCGATTATTGTGATCTGTTTTTTAGCACTATGGACTGTGGCATTTTGTTCATTTGCGTATTTTGATATGTGGATAATAAACAACAATAAACGTACTTGAACGTGTCGTTTTTTACATGATGGTTTTTGTGTTGTTGTTGTTGAAACAAACAATAAATAACATGGTATTCAGTGAGCTTTAGAGGTGCTGCCATGTTGTTTTTTTAACCTCTTTTAACCTCCACATGCTATGCTAAACTACTGTATTTTGTTGCATACAGACACCGAGAGTGGTATCAGTTTCTAAATCTAAGTAGCCAGATGGTTGAACAGCAAAATCCACAATCCCAGAATCACGGCCACCTCACGCAGTGATTGGCCAGGTGTGTGAAGGTGAGATGGTTGCAGGAAGCATCAGCAGCATCTACTTACCATGTACTTTGCACACCCTAGTGAAATATGTAGTGCTGGAAGCTTGATGGCATTATGGCCACAAGCAGGACATGCAGTGGCTACCGCTGGTTGTGGCTTGTTTTCTTCTTGGTAAAATGGGCTGAGTAAAAATGCTTGTTGTTACTTCCTTGGAGCATAACATTCACTAGGGACAGGGACTTTTTTAATTCAGTGAAGTTGCGGTAGATCTCTAGCATCCAATATTTTGATGTTAGGCCACATGATTAGACTGCTACCATCTGGTTACAAATGTGCTTATTTTACATTAATTTGATAGCAAACTCCGCACAGCTGATGCGATGGTCAGCGTACACCAGGATCAAGTGGACCCAGTCTCACACTGTGAGTCGCAGACAGTTTGTGAACGAGTGGTGATGTTACTGACAGAGTTTTGCTATAGAGAAATATTTCAATGAAGCAAGGCCAACAACAGCAAGTTTGATGAATTGATTGTCTTTTACCATCTTAATATGTAAAAGTTAAATATGGGTACATGAAGGGAAGAAGGATTATGTTCCATGAGTCATTACATTTAAGAAAATGAGATGGTGTCTATACAGTGGTATTTATAAACTAGAAAGGCATGTATTTTGAGATACTGTGAGATGGTATTTCATAATGTACTTCTCATGATAAAGAGTGCTAGACTCAGGACTTGAACATAAAAAAATCTTACACATTCATTTACAGTGATCCTGATCAAACTATTGACGGTGTGTGGCGTCTTTTCATATTTTGATAAATGTCTTATATGTTTGATTGAAGTTCCAAATGTATCATTATCTGTTGATAGAGCCATAAATAATGTGCCATGTATTTACCAGTCCTGTTCTTCACTGTATAATCGACGTAATCACGGCATGTGAGGTCCAGTAGGGTTCTGGGTAAAACATGCAATGAGAAAGAAGCTTTTTCTGATGTAGAATGATTCAACAAAGCATGATAGTCATTTTAACCATAATGTGTTGTAGCTAGGAATATGGTAATTTACCTGCACCCCTCTGCTCCAGTGTCACTTTTATAATGGATGTTACACCCCTGGTGGCGTCACAATCAGCACAGCAGGGTTTTATAAAAATGGATAGTGCAACAAAGTCAATGTGAGAGCTTAACTCACCTTGGACTCTCATGTTCTCTGTGCCCCTTTTTTAGGGTAAGTAATGGAGACACACCCTGATCTACAGTAAGTAACACCAGGTGAAATATTTGCAGGGCAAAGAGTGTTTGAGGATTACGCTTTTATGTTGAGGCAGTGGCAGGATAGTCATCTGTAAAGACATTGCTAGTTGACTCTGGAAATTGGAATTGTGGTAACAGTCTTACTGTCACAAAATATGTTAGCAGCAGACCAAATTCCCATAAACCGGTGTTGAACTGTCAGATTGAGGCTTTTCCCTAACCCGGCTGGCTCTTCGGAGTATTACGGTAGGAGGCGGGTCCTGCTGGAGCGTGGCTGGCCAGCTGGGCGTGTTTTTATCTTTGTGTTGTTGTCCACTCGTCATACTGTCGGGCTCCTGTCAGCTCTGGCACGGCACGGCACGGCTCAGCGTCACAGGCACACGTACAGGGGGAGAGGGAGGGACTGTGAGCTGCATCCGCGCTGCCGCTGCGCACAAAACAAACATCCGTGTGTCAACAGACAGCGTCCCCCCGCCCCCTCGGTGCAGCTGGATTTACTGTGGCGTCTGCTGCAGCTGCAAGGAGGTAGACTGGAGCTGGAAGAGACACTGCAACAGGAAGGTCAGGAGAGGAGGACTGAGTCCGCGGAGGCAGAGAGGCACCGGGACCCCGTCCGAACACCGGGACCCGCCCGGCCGCAGCTTCCCCGCTGCGCTGGTTCTCACCGTCCGTCACAGCTGTCATCCAGGTAACATCACGGAGGGCTGAAGCGCGGCTGTGGCAGTGAGTTCTGCGATGTCCCGTGTAATGTCATCCAGCATACTGCTATCAGGTCCGCCTTTAGTGTTAATTCACTAAATTATTGGCAGCAGTAGGCTACATTCACTTATGGACTACGTCAGACCAGTAAATTCACAGCCTAAGTTTCTACAGGCTATGTTGTTATGACATTTCTGTCCAACTATTGTCTATTTTATTATAAAAACGAAATAATTATTGATATATTTCTTCACATTAGTATTCCTAATCTGCTATTATTTGAAATGTTTTTGATTAATTGTTTTGATTGAAAATTTATCAGCAAACATTTTGGTAATGATTAGTTGTTTGAATATTTTCTCATACAAGAATGCCAATAATTCACTTCCCAGCTTCATATCATATCTGGGATGGGCATTTTTTTTTAAATTATTTTCTGAGACCAAACAATTGATGGGGAAATTATTTGTAGACAAAACACCAACAACAACAAAAAATGAACAAGAAACAAACAACATCTGGCTTTTTCTCAACAGTTCCTCCACTACCATATATTTTGTTTCCTGTACTTCCAACCATAGACTAATTTTAGGAATGCAGTTAGTGTCCCTCAATTTGACAGTGTTGCAGTCAGTCTAAAGTAGTTGTTAGTGTTACACTGATATCCTTACTGACTATGGTCAAGCTCAGGTAGCGACCTCCCATCGCCCTAATTGTCTAGGGAGGAAATGATGCTGAAGCAACGACCCCCCTGTGGGTTCTCATTGCTCCTTGGTAATTCATTGAAAGCAGCTGGAGTCCAATTGTTTGGCTGTCAAAAAATCATCATTACTAGTTAGTTTAGTTTATCCGTAGTACAGAATAGCCTAGTAAGTTTATTGCAACCCTGTGGAACTTACTTGGTATTTTTTGTGCCTTTTATAGTCTTTATCCCCTACCACAGAGTAATGCTTTCTCAAGGGACTTCTTCCTGGCTGATAATGGAGCCTCTGTTTTAGTGCTGTTAATGAACCACTGGTCCCTGTTATCTCAGCAGCCATAAAGTGATCCTGGTAATAAGTGAGTTTGATAATGCTGGGGAGGAGAGGAGGGTTGGAGTGGGGAGTGGAGGTTACCCAGGCTGAGGGATGAATCTTGCTTACATTAGAACATAGTAGCTAAATGAACATGAGGACAGTGCATACCTGCCTGGTTATGCCAATGGTGAAGGTATTAGCGTAAATCTGTCCTTAAGAGTGTGTGTGTGTGTGTGTGTGTGTGTGTGTGTGTGTGTGTATTATATGGACACTGTGGAGGAAAACGCAGCTTGTATCCTTGGTGAACTAGAACTGTAACCTCCATGGCCTGCATTGGCTATGTTTTATGAGCATTTCCTTTGCTAATGGATCTGTTGTCACGGTTGTGTGTGTATCTATAGTGCTAATGGTGCACACACACAAATGCACACTAATAGTGAAGCTGTCTAGTTTGAATGACGGCTCACACTGAACATTCATCAGTGTATCCTAAATGGTGTACATGCTCTTACATGATTTGTATTCTGGTGTGTGTGTGTGTGTGTGTGTGTGTGTGTGTGTATGTGTGTTGATGTGGCTCAGTCTCTCGATGAATGAGGAGAGAGGGGAAAAGGATGGGGGGAGGACAGAGGAGAAGGAGGAAGAGGAGGGAGACTTCTCTCCAGTGTTTTTTCCTACACTAATTTGCCTTGACAGCTGCTCCATGGGCTCAGGCTCTGAACAAGCATTGTTGCGTTGTATAGGAGGGAGAGAGACACTAAGTATTCCTACTGTCTCTCTAACGAGGTTTAATTGGTGATGCTACAGTAGCTACAGTCAGACCTGGTGCTGTTCTGTTGTTTCACTACAGACTCTGTTGTAGTTTCTCCTCTTGCTAATTATCCAATCCTTGTGTATGATAAACAGACCCGATACATAACTTGTTTTCTGTGAGACAGCAGATTTTATTTTGTATTTTCTAAGCAGTCATTGTCACAAGAGGACTCTGGTTTCTGTACTGCCAGTCTCCCCTGCTGCCAGCAGGACAACAACATTTTGGTGAAAATCAGTCAAAACTCATATTCTTCTTTTACAGTTTTTTGTAAAATCAGTAAAAAACAAAAAGCAAAATCTTTGTCTGCTTTTGGTCTTTATGCTAAGCTAGGCTAACTGCCTCTTGACTCCAGTTCCGTACTTAATATGCACATGAGATTGATATTGATCTTCTCAGCTTACTCTCAGAAAGAAAGTAAGCGTATTTCCACAACAAAAAACCCTGCTACGCACATGGAAACTGTGACAGTTCACATCCATCCATCCATCCATCCATCCATCCATCGCCAACCGCTTATCCTGCGTACAGGGTCGCGGGGGGCTGGAGCCAATCCCAGCTGACATCGGGTGAAAGGTGGGGTACACCCTGGACAGGTCGCATAGACAAACAACCAGTTTGGACCAGTAAGGACAATTTAGGGTCACTAATCAACCTAGTCCGCATGTCGGTGGGAGGAACCCATGCAGACACAGGGAGAACATGCAAGCTCCACACAGAAAGGCCAGGGAACCTTCTTGCTGTGAGGCGACAGTGCTAACCACTGCACCGCTGCACTGCCCCCATTTACATCCACTGTCAAAAATTTTAGGAGCTTAGGAGCAGACACTACTAAAAACACCAGTGAGCCTCACTGCTGCACTGAGCGACATGCTCGTCATCACCACGAACACACACACTGTAGTTTATTGAGACTCAGTCGCACATACACCATCCTGCTGCCCCAAATACTCACTAGGGCACCACATGTGAATCCATCCGCCACTATTTCCTTCCTGTTTAAGTTAAGTTTGCTAAAAACTACGGCGACCAGCTGTTTTAGGAAATGATCAGTGTTAGGGAGTACCAACTCTATACCGTAAAACTACGATTAAAATCTGAGTCCTAAATAGACCCCTACCCCGATTACTGGCAAGGTGTGAGTACACATTTTGACAGATAAATGCACGTCTCGATTAAACGCCTGGCCTGCTTTTTATAGAAGTTCTTTGGATGTATAAAACCTCTTCAAACTCGACAGGTCGCACACTTTACTGAGCATCTTAGATTGTGACTACAAATATTTAGTGTACAAATATTAAGTTTAAACGTTTGTCAGTATGGACATGCTACACATCGTTAGATAAGTTAGATTCTTCATAATTCAGTCGTTGAGTACATTTTACATAAACAACGAGCCCCAACGTATAATTCATGCAGATTTACCGGCATGGTAAACAAGAGATGAAAAGAGAAAAAAAAGTGCTGACTCCCTGCCTTTGAAGCGCTAGTTAAATCCGAATGTGTCCATTTCTTGATTATTTATATTCCTTAAGTCTGTAAGGGTCCGCCAATCAAAAGAATCAAAACAACTTTTCATGTCATGTGACGTCCATTGCTCTCTGTCTGCCAACTTCTGCCACGTTTCTCTGCATCCTGCTCTGTGTTGTTGGTTATGCTTGTTTTCGTTACCTTGCTGCCTACAAAATAAAAATGCCTAAGCCGTCTGTCGGAGCTAGATCTAATGAATGATTTGATAAAATAATTTTTATACAAGCAATATTCATACTGGTTGAATAAACAGTATTTCAGTTTTGTGAGAAAGGAATTAAAAGCCGGGCCATGTAGCAAAGCCTCTAATGTTATTTCCTTGTAGCACTCGGATCATGTAGCTATATGCAAAATAATTTGACGTTATCTCTGGTGAGCTGTTTTTTTCCAATAAATAGCAGGTTAAATTGCAATACTTTGGGAATTTATTTTATTTTGTTTGTGTAATAATTGACATCACAAAATAATGAGTGAATTTGTTTATAATAATACTAAACACTGAATGTTTGTCTGAGTAACTTGTAGCGCTTGCTAGTGTTATGTAGCAAAGTGTTTCTGTGATGTAACTTCTTTTAAGGAGAAATAGTCTGTAGCTGCTCTAGCTACAGATTCAAAATAGTTAATTCCCTTAACACGGAAAATTAATGAACATCCTTTTGATGGGATTCGTTGTCAATAAGAAAAATATTGACACCAAAATGTCCAAATTCAAAGAATGCGACTAGTGTGCTCAGTCACCTGCCTGTGATGATACGTTACAAGTGTGTGTTTGTCTTGTCGGCCACACTATTATTTCAGCTTATTACAACTTGCAGCCTGTCTTTACATGCAGGTAAAGTGACAATTAGGATTTAGACAGAGCTCTGGTTTCTGATGTTTGCCAGACTTGTGTTAACATGCACACAAATGCGTGCACATACAGACATTTTCTTTCATTAGTGCGAAGGGATAGTACAAAAACACAGACAGAGGTAGTGATATTCAATACACAGAATTAGATGATGGGAGTGGTTTACAAGCATATACCATAACATGTTAAGTAGATGAAACACACAAAAAATAAAAACAAAATAAAAATTATACATAATAAAAAAAATGTAAGAATAATAATATGCAAGGCAGTTATTGTGGTTAGGGCACACTTGTGTGTGCGTATGAGTGTGTATGGATTTATGACAAATAGAGAAAGGACAGAGGAGTGAAGGAAGGCTGACCCAAAAAAAAAAAATTATAAATAAAATAAATAAATGCAAATGAATAAATACATAAATAAACACTTAAGTTGGCACCTCTGGGCACCATCCATAGCACCGCGGGGGTACTATGGCTCTGGCAGCGGGTTGGGCTGCTAGTCATACAGTTGTTCATTCTGCGGCGGTGGTAGCTATGGCCCATACACATACACACATTTCCAGTATAGGCTTTAGTCTAGCTAAAGCTGTATGTTTTATGACGATTTGGTTGTCTTCTCCATCTGCTTCTATTCAGCTACTTACACACTTTCTTTAGTGAGAGAAACGTAAATGTGTTTAAATTTATCTTTATGGTCAGAACATGACAAACGCTTGATGCCAAACAGTGGATCACTTAATAAATCTGAGGTAGAACATTCAAAACAAATATGCATGAGTAAAAATAAGTAAGTAAAATCTTTTTTTCAGTCTTTTTTCCTCAAGAAAATAAATGTGTTAACAGAAAAATGAAGTGCTAATCATTATTGTTTTATTGCCCAGCCCTACGTATACGAGTATATAAATGTGTGTATAAGTGTGTGTGTTTGCACATATGCTGTTCTTGGCATTAGGGGAGCAACACACACCTGGAGCAATGATACTATGAGGATGGAGGGGGAGCAGAGAGCAGAAGACAAGGGAATGACAGAATATTGTGACAGATAGCTACAGGACAGACAATAGTATGTCATCATGTAGTACCCTATGGGCGTCATATGTCAGCTATCACAGTAGTATGTATACCGTCTACCCTCCCAGCTGCAGTTCTTCTTCCACACTGAACAGTTTTCTAATGGAAATGGAAATTTGATTTCTGCTCAGTGTGTTGAAATTAAACTTCATTTTGACAGCACATTAGTTTTGAACTCTCTACTTAAACTGGAATCCTGATGCCTCTTATAGGCTGCCTCAGATAGATGACAACAAAAAAAACCATGGCAGGGTTGAACGCTAAGACTTTACATTGAAGCCCTTGCCAAATGAGTTCTCACAATTCTGGTGAGGGTTTTCACCGCTAGGTACATTATATTTCTCAGGATTCACAGTAAAGCTGAGATTTTAAATCAGTTGTCTGTGGCAACGTTCCCACGCTGGTGTTTTATGCCAACCAGCAATGATTTGTTTGCCAGAGCTGATGGGGTAGTATGGCTGAGCCTATACGTCATTAGCACGTGTCCACAGTGTTGTGTAATTATTCTCACTGTCAGGAGGGGAGACAGAAGTTCCCCTGCAGGTTCAAGTCTATTGGTCGTTAAATTGGCACAGTTAGTACATCAGTCCATGATATTTTATTTTTCTGATTTATTTGTCTGGATACAGTAGGACTACAGTCTTCTGGACTGGACTGTTGACCAATGGGTTTTCTGTGTGTCAGTGGTTGCTGTTATTCTGAGTTATTCTGAGTTTAATAATGTTGGACTCCAACCTGAGCTAAAAAGAGAGTGAATGTTGGACCAACAGTTGTGACCAGAAACACAACTCCAGATGAATGCTAATAGCTGAAAGCTCTGTGTTGCTAGATGTGGAAACTGGCTGCTGCAACAAAATCCAAATGGGCTAGAAACACAATTAGACAGACAACACATACGACTTCTTCACAAAGCCCTCTATCTGTCTTCCGTTTCTGCTTTGATAATTGTTTTTTTTTCCATTTCTTTTTAAATCTTTCATGCCTTCATCCTGGTTTTGTTCAGGCTTTTCCTTCATGCTCTATGGCATCCTGGACCATTTGTGGGGAATATTAGCGGCTGATTCTTTCTCATTCTTGATCTCGGGAACAGTGTGTGTGACAGAATAATCTCAACTGATAACAAGTTGTTGTAGATATTGATGTCAATTTAGTGATGGCTGTTAAATGTCAGTTCTGTGTAGTGTTGTAGCGTTACTTTGTAAGGAACTCTCCCTGACTGCTTGTTTTCATTTTATTTCCTTGTCAAGTTAACAAGCTCAGCAACTTAATTAAATGAATGAGTTAGTGGTTTTGTGTGAATGGATCATAATCAGTACAGACAGCTTCAAATGCAGCAGCTGGAGCGCCAACATCACTGTGTGTGTGTGTGTGTGTGTGTGTGTGAGAGAGAATCATGGGTACCGCCTGTTTTCTGTGTCTGGGGACTGGAGCTTCTGGGTGCAGTCTGGTTCTGGTTGACTGGCCTTGACAGAGAGAGAGAGAGAGAAGGAGATGGTCTGTAATTAGTGCTCAAGGCCAACAGACTGCCACATTCCACATCTGTAAATGACAGAGTGCAGGGTGGACTCTCTCTCTCTCTGTGCCTGTCTGTCTATGTCTCTTGCCCTCCTGCTCCAGTTTGGTCAGACAGTCTCCAGTTGTTTCCACATCATAGTGTTCAAACCTCCAGAGGAGCGAGTAGACAAGTCCTCCTCCTCTTGACACTACACCTTCATCTTCTTCAGTAATTCAGTTCAGAATTCAGGCTGAAACCTGGTTTTCTGACCTCACACAAGGTTACCATTCTGCCAGCTTGTGTGCTTCGGCAGACAACTGATGACCGTCAAAACCAAATTTCATTCATTAAGTTGAAACTTTTTACTGTTTCAATTATTATTTTTACAGAGTTATTACATTTAATTTAACATTAAGACTTTTATTAAAAACAATCTCCTCTTCCAGAAAAAGACCAGACATGTAACAGCAGAGAAAAGATCTGCGACTGATACTCTTTGCTCACGGGTCTGACCGGCCCACTCTTTCTATGGCTATCAGGTTCAAGCTTGTTGGTTTGTCTGAAGATGTGAATTTTTAAAAACATGTCACAAACATATAGTTTAATTTATAAAAAGTCAGTCATTCCCAAAACAGCTGACCACTGTACTTTCTCAAACAGGAGGAAAGAGTGCATTTGTTGGGGATTATTTTCAGCTGCGGATCACACACACACACACACACACACACACACACACACACACACACACACACACACACACACACTGTGCTTGAAACTTGGGTGGCCAACAAGTTAGCCAACAAAGCTAGACAGCAACCGACACAAGAGCACTTACAGTAATGTTACAAATGTCCGAGTGTGTTCTCAAGATTTGTAGCTAGTGGCTAAACCTCTGTCTGTGAAACCTCTGGCTTATTTTGCTCTAGTCACTATCTTTGCTAACACAGGCAAACATCAAAAAAGCAAAGGCAATGGCAAAGGTGTTAGCAAACCGTTTCCCATCTACATATCCAGAGATAGACTGTATATAAGAAGTGGACGTAGTCATTGTGACGTCACCCGTTGGTTTCTGGACTGCCGTTCTGAAGCCTTGAGTTTGGCTGTTAGGCCGCCACAATATTGATTTTTTGCAACCAGGGGCACCTGACGTGACCATATTTGGACGAGACGGTAGAGCCAACGGCTCCGTGTTTGGTTAGTAAGATTCATCTTTAATTCACATTAACTGTAATTTTTACCGGGATGAAAATTTTGTCTAGCGAAGAACAGGCTTAAAACAAAATGTACTCACCAGAGAAACTGAACAGACAACTTCTAATAAACTTTTTCAACTAAATTTGCCGTGGATGTCAGATGTATCTTGATTTAGTTTAAAACTTTACAACATTACTGAGAATTGAATGATTGAATAACTATTCCTGACAGCCCCCCCAAAGTATTACCCTAACCATCACAGGGTGTGTGCGTAAAGTTATTGATTGTGTGCATGTCGACCGGTTAACCCCACAGTGGCACTAGCAGATAGGGTTAACCTCCATTGTGTTGCTGTGCAGCCTCCGGTAACGTTACTGCAGCTATATAATATTGACACCCGTCGGCAAGGAAGGACTGGCATAAGAATTTGACTCGACCCCAGGCCACACAAAACCTTTTTATATACAGTCTATATGGAACAAACCCTATCTGTTGATGTAACAGGTACCAAACCAGGTATAGTCGTATGTACTAATACTAGTACTGCTACTCCCTGTCGGCACTTGGAGAGTTTTTCAGCTTCAAAAACGTCCGAAAACTGAACACATTTTTCATAAAACTGCCGATATTCTAAATCTACACCGTTGTGTTCCGTTGTTGGCCTCTAAAGAATAAAACGGTTTGCATTAGGATCTATACTGTACGTGAGCCAAGATTAACGTCATCACGTTTTGTGTGCGGTGTTTTCTGGGCCAAACCTTCCGTCAGATCTGCGGGCTGCTGCTGGATATACTTGAATAGGTGTGCATTTTCAGTCGTTTTGATGTAAACAGAGATCAACTCCAGAGATCGTATTCGTTTTAATTCTCCGTTTGTAAACTAAAACACAGTAGTGTGGATGGGGCCTAAGCTACCCTCCGAATACACAACCTGGCCAATCACAGCGCAATATAGGAATTGCTCTAACTGAAGTGCTAAATCTGACAGGTCTGCCGGTTGGTGCTGGTGAAGTAGTGCACAGAGGCTTTATGAGAGCGTCTTTCACTGAAAACAGCTGCCAGGTAGAGGGCATTAATAACTAAGAAGTACAAGCCTATAGTACAAGAAGAAGAAGAAGAACAATGTATAGCACAAGCCTAAAACCAGTTTACCAAAGCGACACAGTACCTTTAGCATCTTTCCTCATTAGCTATTTCCTCTGTGTTTCTTTTTGTAGGTGTGTATACACATTCATGTGTGTGGGCGGCTCGGCCAGCTGCAATTTGTTTGTTCCATCCTGCCTTTCCAGCACCAAAACATCTCTGTGAGTCCTGTCAGTACTGTTATGTCATGGCCTGTCACACTTTGACAGTTATGATGAGTGGGAGGGAGGTGGGCTGTGTGTTTGTGTGTATGTGATCACTGACCTTTATCTCTGAATGCTTTCACTTCTTGTGTGTTTGTGTTCTAGGGCTGGAAAGTCTCTGAAATAATGATACTGATATAAATCTGCTTTTGTGACTGAGTTGCAATGAAGCACTGGTCAATCACTATTACCATGATGAGGAATCCCATGCAGAGTAGTTATAGCATAATTGTACTGTTACAGTCCTACAACCGTTTCTGTTGCAGCATGGCCGCAGATAGGAGCGGAATTTAAAGGAACGTTCAGACACTTTGGGAAACATGCTGGTTTGTTTTTTTCACCTAGAGTCAGATGAGAAGATTAATAACTTTCATTTCCACAACAGCACAGCTTAGTGCAGAGGCTGGAATCAAAAGGAAACGGTTGGCATGTGTCAAGAGTGACAAAATAGACTGTCCAACTATGCTTATGAAAATATACTGTGTTATGTTTTGAGAATATGTGTATTTATTTTTTATTTTGTGGAAGCAATCCCTAACATCTTAGTAGTATTAGGCCAATTACATGTATTGTACCACAATTAGGTACAATTTTCATTTGCAAGATCTTCTATTTAGATTTTAGATGCTGCGATTCATAGATTCGATGGTGTCATTTGAAAATATGTGAAAATATATTGTGGTAAGACTAATATATAAATCCTGAAATACATATGTGAATCCTTCTATCTCTGTGTAGTTGCCACCTTGGGCATCCCGGTTGTAGACACTCATTACCTCAACTCAACTACTAATTCTCAAAAACATTCTGGTTCTTTGTACTAGTTTGTTTACATTGAAATTCAAAAGATAAACTTCCCCGAGCTAGTAAATATTTTGCATTTGCCACTAACACTGACAAGAAGCTAATGAGTATGCTTTTTTACTTTATGCTTTGCTTGTAATCAGCAGTTTGAATCAGTTGTTATTCAGATTCTATGTCAATTAGGGATGGATTGAGTAAACATGTTTTGTTTCTGACGGACACCTTTTATGCAGAGGCGATCTTCTAGCCTCTGTGACTTAGTGCAATGTTTCATTGAGGGATCCTTTTTAACTCTGTGGTTTATTATATATATTCAGAATTTGTATCTACTTTAGCGCTTGCTGTTGCTTCACTTAACAAAGTGAAATGGTTAAGTCATTTATTAGGCAGTATGCATATTTACTTCATCATAACTTTGTTGTCCAAGATATCCAACAAGGATCTCGCCAATGTGATCTTTACATCTTTTTAGCTGTAATCTCTGCTGGCACCCATGCTTGTCACCATTCATTTTTCACTTTTTTTTTATGAATGTAGCTACATATCTACAAAATGGGTTGTTCAATTGTATTTATCAGTAAACAACACTAGACCTATTGGAAGTCAGACATGTGGACAGCAACCCACCAACCCGCAAGAGGTCTAGAAGCAGGTATTTGAGGTAACTTTGTTATTCCAAAAGTGAATGGGGTTTTCTTAATTTTGGAACAGAACAGTAAGATCTAGTTTTACTTTGGCTTTCTATTGCAACAGAAGCCGTGGATAGCTTAGTGTCCAGAGCCATCAGAAAAAACATGATTTCTCTGAATTGACATGACATGACATGTTTTTTTAGAGTGGAGAAAAGTACTTCCAGAACTCGCAGCTCCTCCCACATTTTGCAGGGCCTTCAGGATCTAAAGGACAATATCTCACAGTCTATGACAACAGATATTTAAGCAGAGTTTTATTGATGATGGTTAATTACCTCTAATTTACTGAGTATAATTAATTTTGTCACCTTCTTGCTTTTGGAAATTCATGGAGTCTCAGTCTCATGTCACGCATCCTGTGATTTAAATTGAAACTGAGATAACGGGTGAGCATGACAGTTGGCTTGATGTCAACATCAATACGGACATCATTAATAATTAAAATGTTTTTGTATTAGATGAAACTCATAAAAAGTAATGGAAAGAAAGGCTGCCTGGAGACTGGGTGAGACAAGCAGCATTTTGAGGTAATGTAGAGGGGCAACTTTGCCAGAAACATTATATTTTATTTGTTTTGTTCCAAATGTCCATCCATGTTCCTGATAATGCTGACTCACTACTGTTGTCCAAATGCCTGCAGCTTAATAATCTTGAGCACTGGAGCTAAGCTACTGGTGAGAGACAGACCTCTCCTAGGCTTCTTTTATCTTAATTCAGGGTCTAGTAACAGATGATGTTATCCATGCCAAATGCACACATACACTGTGTGTTTATTCTGTATATTTATATGTTTGTGTGTATGTATGTGAGAGAGAGAGAGAGATGAACCAGTCAGCCAGTTTACCCAGAGGAAAGTCTGTCTGCGTCCAGGTCCAGCTTCACTGTTCTGGGATGAGAGAGTATCACAATATGGCCAACAGACATTTTTGCAGGAGGTGCAATATTTGTTAAAAGCAAAATCTGTGTCCAAAAAACATTTTAAATTAAATATTGACATGCTGTCCTGGCCTACACATCATATTCTAGAGACAAATATAACATATTTGTTTGGTATAGACCATTGCAAAAATCATTAAATATGTTTTTCAATTATAATTACAATATATATATTTGTGTGTATGTTTCTGCACATGCTCCATGAGTGTGTTTTTATGCACATACATTTGTGGGATTGGAAGGACCAAGGCCCAATAACGTGGTACAACAGTGTGACAGTGTGAATTTATGTAAGTGGTGGATTTGTTGCTCATTTAAACTAGTCGGCATAAAGGTTAAACTGTCACACTTGTAAACAAGGTTCTTGTCTCCAAAACCAATTTGCTGCTTGATTTTAACAGCAAATTAACATGAAGGTGGCTGATGGCAGCCAAATAGCTGAGGCTTAGTCTGCTGTTGCTGCTGCACTCGCTGTAAGTCACTCTACAGATGAGTGCCAGAGAAATGCCTGGAACTGATGGGTGGATGCTGCCCAATGAGCACTGCTGGCATCAGCCTGGTTTGCACAGGTGTGGCACTGTGGCAAGTGGAATCTGTACAGCATTCAGGTTCATTTAATCGTTTATACGTTTATTGGGTGCTTAGGAGATGCAGTTATTTTAGCAGGCTTGGCTCTGTGTTTGGTCCTTCATTTGTTTGTTGATCTCTAATAGGGATGTTACTGGGGTTGCACGATTTTGAGAAAAAGTTATACTGCCATTATTGTGGCCAATATTGCGATTGCGATATAATGGAGCAAATGGTACTATGAGTCTACTTGCTTGATAATCAAGGAAAATGCACAAAATACTGACATTTTGAAAATGTGTATTTCTCAGCTCAAACAAAATTAAAAGAACATAAGAAGAAATACACTACTGTACTGTATTCATTATAATGTAATATTGTACTATTTTACCAATGGTTGAATTTTAAATCCAGTTACCGCTGTTTCATTTCTATGGGTTATTTTTATTTATTGAATCCTTGTACAAACAAATACTAAGTACTAACTTAATCATGTTGTAAATCATGTTGTTCAACATTTAAAGATTTGCTGTAGGAAGTCAAACCTTTTTTTTAATGTCACTCCCCATCTAGGCTGTGATTGCTCGGTTGACGAAAAGTGACTGAGAAGCACATCGGCTTTATGAAAAGTTCAACATGTTGAACAACAAAAGGCACAGCTAACGTTAGATGGCTATCTAGCCAAACCCAAACCTTCCTCATCTTCTCCCTGTTTTCTTTAGGGGGGTCCCCAACTAAGGATTTACATAGTTGTGTAAATCTACTCCAGTTGTGATTATTTCTCTGATGCAGAGATATAATCACAACAGGAGTTTTCAGCATAAATATTATATAATATAATATATTACCTTAGAGTTTGTTTAATACCACATTTTTAGGAAATGTCAAGGACTGTCACGCTGAATCTTAGGGACAGCTGTGCATTCAGAAAAATGCTGACATCCGCATGCTAATGTGATTACTATGACAATGCTAATGACATTTTATAATTAGCACTGAAGTACAGCTGAGGCTGATGGGACATTATTAGGCCCCGTCCACACTACTGCGTTTTTGTTTTAAAACGGAGATCTTATGTTACGTTTGCACCTCCCATCCAGACTAAAATGGCAAAAACGAAGACCTAAAATGGAGAAGTTTCCGTCACAGCCGCTTTTAATTCCCATGTCACATTCAGTAAGAGTCCCAGCTCGTATTTGGTCCATGCAAAATAAAATTTGGTGTGGTTATTTATCTGCATTTCTTTATTCTTTCGCAAATTCTTCTGTAACTACGGAATAGACCATCTGCTTCATGTTTACACCAGCATGCGCATGCCCAGAGTACGTGAACGGCCACTAGACGTGCGTTGTTTTAATGTAGATGGAGATCATCTCCAAAATGCAGCTAAAACGCTACTGTGGATGGAGATGGTATTTGTTTTAATTCTCCGTTTGTAAACTAAAACGGAGTAGTGTGGATGGGGCCTTAGTTTTGCAGGCATTGGGCAAACTGACATTTTGAAACAATGATGGCACTAGATGAAAGGCCAATGATTACCAAAGTTGTTACAGTTCATTCTGATGGAGACATGAAAGTTTGTACCAAATGCAATCCATCGAAGGAGTAGCAAGGGAACTACTACAACTTAATCTCTTTAAACAACCCCTTGTTGTAAAATGATAAATAAATCTACGTTGTAATATTTGCTGAGACACTAAAGTCTGGACTAAAGCGGTGAACTGATTGGCTGTCATTGCCATGACTTAAGCCACACTGAAAAAGTGAACTGGGTACTTTTTATCTGTGATGTGTTATGAAATATAAAAGTCACATGTTTCATGTGACTTTGTGACTCTTACGTGACTCTTCAGCTAAGCATAAAAACATTTTTGCAATACTAATTTTCACTCTTTTTTAATGCACAAATTGAAAATGGTGGATGTAAATGCAATTAGTGAGTCAGAGAGGTGTAAAAAACATACTGTAGAGGAAGGGTTTATGGGGTTTTGGTGATATCTGTGTGTGTTTATGTGTACACGTGTCTGTGTGTGTCAGAAGCACATCAATACTCCAGCTTCATGTGAGGCTTTTGTGAAGCCCCAAGCATGTTTTATACCCACGTTGCGCAGGACCCAATTTGTATTGACACGTCTCTGGTCGGCTGCCCTGCCTGTTTCAGAGCAAGCAATGTCATGACAAGCTGCGAAATGAACATAATTGGCACTTTACTGTCACAGTCACTGTACTATACTATGTACTAAAATAGGCCATCATGTACTCACTCAATAATATACTACACACACACACACACACCATTTTTCACATTGTGACTTAGCTCTGTTCATTCATGGTCATATTGACCAAATCAAATCTCCTCTGTTGTAAATTATTGCTTAATTTTTTCCCAAAGTGACTTTGTTCTGTGGGTTGTCAAAATGCTCAGGTTTCTCTTTTTATTTAAACATGAATGTATCCACTGCGTCCACTCTGTAGGTCTAAAGAAAGCTGTTTATCAAGGCTTTCTTGTAATGTGTAAGATAAACATGAGTGTTTTTTTTTCTGTGAGTATATATGTGTGTGTGTGTGTGTGTGTGTGTGTGTGTGTGTATGGGTGTGTACTGCATGCATATATACTGGATTGGTCTGGATATGGCCCAGCTGTCCAGGGACGTGTTTGTGAGGGAGCGTGGGAGAGCAAGTTTGTGTGTGTGTGCTTATCCCTGCCGTTATCTGTGACAGATAGTTATGAGTAGACAGACTAGACATACTGACGCTTTCCCAAGTGTTAGCCTTGGGGCGGACAAGGGAGAGGCATGAGAGTGTGTGTGTGTGTGTGTGTGTGTGTGTGTGTGTGTGTGTGAGAGAGAGAGAGAGAGAGAGAGAGAGAGAAGGAAGGAAAAGATGAACATCTGAAATGCTCTGTTTCATCTCCATTCAACCCCCCACTTTTGGTTTTCTTACTTGTTCTTCATCATTGCTTATTGCCATTCTTTGCTGCTATCACTATAAAAATATTCCTCTTTATTCTTATATAGACAGTATCTTTCTTGTAGGAACAAGCCCATTTACTACAAGTTATTCAATTTCAGTTCTATTTTATCTTATTTTTATTGTGGCAAGTCGTAAAATAAGTTATCTCAGTTCACTTTCCATATAATTCAATTCAATTTAAATAAGCTTTTTTGGCATGGATGTATAACAACAATACTGCCAAAGCATCATACAAACTACCTAAGAACAATCAACCCCATACATTTCATTAGACAAGTAATTAAAGCATAAAGTAATTAAAGTGTATGTGTGTTTGTGTGTTTGTGTGTTAGAAAAATTCAAATATATTAAAAATTCAAATATATTAAAAATTCAAATATATTAAAAATTCAAATAAATAAATAAAACAGTAAGTGTGTGTTAAAAAAAACAAAACAAAACAAAAAAACGTACTCTTCCTAATAATATTAACAGAGACCCAACAATTCCCACCATGAACAAGCACTTTGCAAGTCAGGCAAGGAAAAACTTCCTTTTAGCAGGTAGAAACATTGAACCGAACCATGACCATGAGAAATCATTGAAGTTAGTTGGTGAAGATTGATGAGAGCAAAGCAGTCTAAATATATATCAGGTTTTTATAGCTATTTTTAAGGTTCTTTAGTTTAAAGATAAATTGGTAGCGGTTGAGGGCAGGAGATGATGGATTTTGTCTCTAATAATTAGAATTTTATCATTAAAGAAGCTCATGAAGTCGTTACTACTGAGGGGCTATAGGAATACATGGGCTAATAGAGCTGTGACTCTCTGTCAGCCTGCCTACAGTGCTGAAAAGAAACCTGGGGTTGTTCCTTTTTCCCTCTATTAATGGTGAATAATAGGCTACTCTGGTATTATGGTCATGCCTGCATTTAATTTTATTTTGCAATTATGCTAGATGTTGCTTCAAAAGATGTTAATCTGTAAAATATGACAAAAATAGTTTTTTGTCACACACCCCTAGAGCTGCAGCCACAACCACAAAGCATAACAGCACAAAACGGCAGTGAAAAAAACCCAACTTTTAGGAACCCCTGGAGCAGGCTAATTCAGCCATGGTTTCTTATAGAAACCACTTCCCATTCATATCAGAGCAAAACAAAAAGCTCCCTACAGTATAGAAACTTGCTTGGAATCAATCTAATCCAATTATTCTGTTTATGTACATGTTTTTTATCTCACTCTTGCTTTGGCATTGTAAAGGTCCGTTTCCCATGCCAATAAAGCCCCACTGAATTTAATTGAATTAGCTGAGATTACACATCAGATTTCTCTGAAATTTGTTTTGCATCACAATCCGTGTGTTTTGCAAACAGTACACAAGGGAGAAAATGTATCAAATGACTGTGTAATGGGGGCGGTGTGCAGTGGTTAGCACTGTCGCCTCACAGCAAGAAGGTCGTGGGTTTGAACCTTGGTTGTTCCAGGCCTCTCTCTGTGGAGTCTACGTGTGTTCTCACCGGGTGCTCCAGCTTCCTCCCACTGTCCAAAGACATGCAAGCTAGGTTAATTGGTAATTGTCCTTAGTTGTGAGTGTGACTGTTTTTTTGTCTATGTGTGGCCCTGCGATGGACTGCCGACCTGTCCAGGGTGACCCCGCCTTTCGCCCGATGTCAGCTGGGACTGGCACCAGCCCCCCCGCCACTCTGTACACAGGATAAGCGGTTGACGATGGATGGACTGTGTAATGTGAAAGAGGTTGGGCGTTTTTAGCCTCTTTCAGCTCATTGATTTGTTTAACTTAACTGTTTTGTTCACTCTTACTGCTCTCATTAATCTCCTTATCAGTAAACCCACTTTATTCCAACTGCTGAGCACCAAACAGCAGACACGATTACACAGAGTTACACAAAGACTAGCTGGTGAACATAGTGGAGTATTTAGCCACTGAAGAGACAGACATTTTTCTCAAAGGTTGGTGGAGATCAAAACAGCTAAGAAGATAATTAATATAGACTTATATTTGTTGATGGACCAGAGACAGGACACCAAATAAATACTAATTGTTGTCACCATAATTCCTGTACCTAGAAAATCGAGTCTGAACGACTACCACACAGTGGCTCTCACCTCCATTCTGATGAAGTACTTTGAGAAACTGGTTCTTCAACACATAAAGAACAACATCCCAGCCAGCCTGGATCCTCACCAGTTTGCTTTCAGAACCAACAGATCCACAGAGGACGCCGTCTCCACTGCCCTCCACTCAGCCCTCACACACCTTGAGAAAAACAACACCTACATCAGAAAGCTGTTTTCAGCTCAGCTTTCAACACAATCTCCCCATGAAACTGATCAGCAAACTCAGCACTCTGGGCTTAAACACAACACTCTGCAGCTGGATACTGGACTTCCTCACAAACAGACCCCAGTCAGTTTGGATTGGCAGACTCACCGGAGCCCCCCAGGGCTGTGTGTTCAGCCCTCTCCTGTTCACGCTGTACACCCACGACTGCATCCCCTGACATGAAGGGAACTCTGTTGTGAAGTTTGCGGACGACACCACCACCATCGGATGGATTTCAAACTATGATGAAACTTCATCTCTGAAGGAAATTGAGAATCTTATAGAGTGGTGCTTAGAGAACAACCTACTGCTCAACGTCAGCAAAACCAAGAAGACACACACTCCTGTCTACATCAGTGGAGCTGAGGTGGAGCAGGTGAACAGTTTTACATTCCTGAGCATCACAGAGAACTTGACATGGTCATCTCACAAGAAGGCTCAGAAAAGACTGTATTTCTTAAGGAAACTTAAGAATGCAAACTTCCCATGTGAAGCTCTTATTAACTTTTACACAACGCCCAAAACATCACAGACAGAAATCGCACACGTAACACATCCCTTGTGTGTTAATTACAGCCATTGGTGCTTCATTCCCATGGTCAGCTCATGAATAACAGCAAATGAGCAAGAAGCTGTAAAAAGAAATCAAAGAATGAAAACACCCAGCCAAGCATAGTTTGAGTTCAGAAAGAACACACTCCTTAATTTCTATTAAATCAAGCACAAACAACGATATCTGGCTGAAATTTAGCTTCTGTGCGAAAAATGAGCAACTAATAATAATACTGTTAATAAACACTTTTAACAGTACCTATACTGCTAATACACAACACACCATTACTAAATGTGGAATCCCTTCACAAGCAAGTAGGAAGCAGTGAAAAACAACAACTACCTTTTTGTTTCTTTTGCCTACAAAACAAGGGTTTAGCGTATGCTCCTAAATGAAAATAAGTAAATAAATAAAGTAACACAGAGTAAATTAACAAACTATTTATATATATATTTATATACATATACGCGTGTGCTCCTTCCCCTTGTGTGCAATTATGATGTGAAAACCAGTGGAGGACTATGGAAGTGAAGACCCTGGTATCTGTTGTCAAAGCTTTTCAAAATACTGAAACAGATTTTTTGAAAACTGCTTTTAAAACACTGATCACTCATCACATTGATGAGAGAAAACACTCATCACAGAAAACTACTGTGATTGAGGCATTGTAGCTTGTGGCATAAGGACTTGCAGTTTTTGAACCAGGGACGTACCATACACCAGCACCTTCTCTCTTATGTCCCAGCTCGTGATTTCATTTCCCTGCAGCATCACTTGTTCAAAATTACACTCTGAATTGTCTCTAAACTGAGCAAAGCTCTCTTTCACTCAGTTTGGTCGGTGCACCGACTGTATATATTTATTTTTAATTCTATTTTAATTTTAAATATGTGTCTGTTCTGTGTGTAGCGGGATCGGGGATACAACTTCAGTGCCATTGTGCAGCCCTGTATTGTAGAATGACAAATAAATGCACCTTGAACCTTGGTTTAGGTGTTGAGTATATGGGTTTGAGTGAAAAATGTGAGTGTGAGTCACCACTCAACTCTTTAAAGTAAGCAAAACTTTTGACACAGTACTGGGTTTGTGATGCTGGTGTAATGCTTTTATTTAAATCACTGGTAATATAGATGAGTAGATGGGAGAAAGTGAAACCTTTTGTCAGTGTCATACTGCACGAGGGTGTGGCTTTTTCCAGAGAGCAGTACATGCCAGTGCAGACTGGAAAAGATTTGTTACAATTTAAAGCAGCATTATGTAAGTTTAGTGGTTTGTGCCGCAGTCCCCTAATATGCCACATTTGCTCATTCATACTAAACAGGGCTGGACTGGGACAAAAAACCGGCCCTGGCATTTTGACCAAAATTGGTCGGACACCTCTTAGCCCACGAGACTTGACACTGCACAAATAGTGGGGCCACAACAACAAGACAACAATATATTTTAATACGCTTAGTATATGGGGAAAAAAATGCCGTGACGAAATAGTTGATAGGGGGGCCTGGGGGTCACACTTAAATTCCTACATTCTGGAGACATACTTGTATCAACCCTCAAATACTGCTACCTTGTTATGCCATTTGTCAAACTGGACCCTATAAATCATTGAGCTACATTTTAATTGTTAAATATCATAGACCATATAAATACATTTATTATGATATTTCTAATTAGTTCTGATAAAAAAAAATTGGGCTTTAAACACTTCATTTCCTGCATTCTGGTGAATTACTCTGCACCAATTCATTGAGGAAATGTCTTTATTTACACACAAAATTCAGGTGACAATTCAAAAAATAAAAATATAGTGTAAAGAGCTGCGAGGCTCTCAGGCATTCTGTATTGCTGTCAAATATGTTTCTCCTGTTTTTTTATTTTATTTCATCCCTGCTGAGTCAACACACATGCAGGCATGACTGAAGTAACCTAAAGTCTTTAAATGTGCATGTGGCACCTTTTCACCTCAATGATAAATTAATTCATTTTAATTCAGTATAAACCCCTGCACCTTAATAGCTCCTATGTTTCAGCAGCCTTTCTGCTCATGTTTAAAACTTTCTGCGCATTAAAAATCTCTCCCACATATCTGAGTTCTCCGACATTTGCACAATAACAATTTGAGATATAATATTAGTAGATATAATGAGAATGAAGTCATTATATTTTAACAAAATCTACCTGCTGTGCATTACCCTGCGTTATTGCTCTGCTGACCAACAACATTTATATTTAAATGTTTTGTTTACAATTTTGAAGCTGTGAGCAATGCGCTCTCTTCCAGGTAGTAACGGCGGGGGGGTCACGTTAAGTGAACTTAAGACAAAATTTAGCAATATTATTGCGAGTAGCCTCCGCTCTGTGAAGAGCTGTGAGAAATATTTTTATTGTTGTTGTTGAGTTACATTCTGGGCTACTGTCAAAACATTCGGGGCTAAAGCCCCGTAAAAATGACGCCGTGTCCCCAGTGTCCCCAGTGTAAATGAGCCTCCCTCCCTACAGGTTGAGCTACTCCTGCTTACAGCTTCACCTCCTCTCTCCTCCTGCTCTCTCTCTCACTCAGCCCTGTCACTCGCTAACACGCCTCCTCCTCTGCGGCCACGGCTCTCCTTTTCCCCTTCAGGTGCCTGTGTCTGCTCTACTCAGGGTCCTGCAGCTGATGTTGAAGCTACAGCAGCCCCGGTAGCAAACATATCGGTTGTTTCTCCGTCTGAAGAATTTCTTTAGGGGGGGGGATAAGGCAAGGAACAGAGAGCAGAGGGGGTGGGGGCCGCTGGTCGTTGGCCCATTTTAAAAAAAACTGTTATATAAATAAATAATCTACATTACACTGGCCCCAAAGGTGCATAGGCCAGATTACCATCCAGCCCTGATACTAAACCAATGTTTGCAGCATGATCCAGCAACCATGTGTGCTTTCCGGAACCAGCAGCGAAAAAGACTGACGTGTTATACAACACCGGCATACCTCTGCACCACCAAAGCATACTTTCAGATGTTCTGAAAACATTTTTAAATATTATTTGGTTTGAGCTTTTGCATTTATTCAAAGGCTGTAACAGAGAATACATTATAGGTTGAGAATTCTTCTTTGCAACGCACAGTATTTAAAAAGTTCATTAAAAAACTGTTTAAGAAACTATAATCAGGTTTTAAATAAATCTTAAATTGAAATGCAAATGTGTGCTTGTGGGTACACATACAATATGTGTGTGTACCATTGTGGAAAATAAGTACAGTGGTGTGTCACCTTAATAGGATAAGAGTATGGGCTGGTGTCACAGACAATGTGATAGAGGAATTACCAGGATGACAAATGGTAGAGGAAAGGATGGACGGTTTATGTGTGAGTGTGTGTGAGAGGGAGAGAGAGAGAGAGAAAGGGGGGGAGAGAGAGTGTGTTTGTTGGAAGGTGTTGCAGGGTGAAACTGGGTTAGAAAAGCTCAATTCGTCATACTGTACAGCTTGCTATCAATCATGCACAGACACACTCACAGCTACACCGTAAAATGCCAAAAGGATTGGTGGTGGAGTCAGTTTCATCATTGTTGGAACAAGGAAATTCAATCAGCCAATCAAACAATCATCGGAGTTACTTAGATTTTTTGCCAGCTCTCTTCCTCTCTCCCTTTGTTTTTGCTTGTCTCTTTTTCCCTGTTTTTCTCTCTCCCCATCTGTCTTTGTTTTCCCTCTTGATTTTCTTTCTTTCATTTTTCCTTCTTTCTTGATTTTTACAGCAGTTTGAGATGACGTGTAATCAGTTATCAAGGCTTCTCTTTTGACAGTGTAACAAAGCTTTGCGCAGTTAACCAAAACCTAAAAAGAGTTGGAAAGAGAAATATGCTTATTCCGCTGCTTTCAGAGAGTGAGATGAGAAAATCAATATTAGCCTGATTTCGCTGTGTTAAGGACGTAGCTTAGCATAAAGCGCTGAAGCAGGGGGAAACCGCTAGCTTGGCTCTGTCCACAGTTCTAAAGCTCTAGTTAAGTTTAATGTTTTGTTGCTTTGTTTAATCTGTACACAAAGAGAAATGTAAAAAGTCAGTTTGCGGTTTTAAAAGAAGCTGCATGCTCAAACTATTTCTTGCATGGGTCCAGACCTCTAAATACTTTGAACTTTTGAGTTTTTCAAAGTTTTCAAGTTTTTTGGCTTTACTTGATTATTGTGTTGATGCTTCTTCCTCTTTCAGCTGCTCACCACATCGGCTAATCTTTTTCCATCTCACTGGCAAACAGGGCCCAACCCAGCCTGGCATCAAAAATTGATGTTCTAGTCTGTCTGACTCTAGTACATGAATTAAGTGGTATCTTCAGTATCGAGCTGCAGTTGGCATGTACAGGAAGTGTCGAGGGCAGCTCAGTTTGTGACCAAAGTTACTCTAATGATCCTAGACAAGTAACGCTAACAGACATTACATAAACAAAAATGAGTCCCATCACATGAAACACATAAAAAACAAAGCTGTTTCAAACCATAACGTAACGTGCAATAAGATATTCTACCTACTGTATTTACAATGCTTCTTCTCCATGACTGCAGGCTTTCTGACCTGCCTTCGAGTCTGGTCTTTATAAAGATGGTTTTGGTTGTTTCTTTCACTTAGTCTCTGAGAAATGTTTCAACACTTTATCATCACATTCATGGTGGCATTAGCAACCCAGTCTGACTAAAACAGACCAGTGTGGAACTAACTGCAGCACAGTGAATCACTTCCTGTTGGTGTTTGGTGGCCTTCTGCAGCACCAGTATTACCTGGTGACTCATTCTTTGTCTTGCAGGTTAGCAGCTCTGCTGCAAAGTAACTTCACTAGCTGCTTAGCTTTACTTTGTTACATGTCCTTTGCAGTAAACTCTCAATGATACATATTTGCTTTAGATCACATCATGGTATACTTGGTTATACACTGAACATGACATGTTAGGTGATTTTTCGGGAGAGATGTATTTGCAGTTTGTATTACTATAAGATATATTACCATGAAAATTTGTATAGATATTCAGGTAGAGGGTAAACCCTATTGACTTTGGTGAGCCCCTGATTTTTGAAGAAGTTGGATCAGCACCTCTTATACAACTGCTCTGTACGATTTGCCCTGATATAACAAAATGTCATCATAACTTTATAGTGGTGCCAAAACTGCTCAGCAGTCAGTTCTAACAGCGTCTCACTGATGTTGCGCTGCCTTCCACTTGACTTGTCTTTTCATTTTCACTCTCCAAATCAGATAACCAGGAATGTAACAAGCTAATGACTGTGCTGTTGTGCAGAAAATATAGAAATATTGAAATGTGAATATGAAATGAGCTAGTTAACAAAGCAGTGTGTTTACATGGCAGTGTCTGCATAGCACTGGCTCCTGTGCATATCAGAATTTATCCAGGTTTTTAGAGAAATGGGCGGACAGAGACATAGACATAGATTTTGTCAAAATGATTGTATAGAGCTGGAAGTGAGAATGAAAGGAAAAGAGTGAGAGATGGAAAAAACAAATGGAATGAGTTAGTAAAAGGAACACTGAAAGAAGAAGAAAAGGGGAGACAGACATGGAGGAATAGGGGCTGATCGTCTGACTGATTTCATGAGTCACTTCTCTGCAGGCGAGAGGCTGGAGACACAGGTGCCTGTGTGTGTCCCCATGGCTCACTGTGTGTGTGTTGCAGTGATCTTATTAGTTTTGCAAGTGTGTGTGTCTAGATGCACAGAGATACTGACCAGATGTGATGTTTGATGTTCAAAAGTCTCAACCTGAGAAGGTTATACGCAGGAGAGCATAAAGGTCACAACACAGAAACACACACCCGTTTGTTGGCTGAAATGTAGTGGCTGCTAGACCAAAATTACACTGAACCAAATTAAAAGCCCGGATGTACACAATTTGAACAATGTTGAACCAACTGTATTATTTATCATTTTCATTCATTCAAACCTTTATTTATCCAGGATAAAAAAACTCCTGGCAAGTGCTGCCTATTATAGACGGGTTTGTTGTATACAAACACTACTGGATGTGAGCGCAGCCAGGGGGCTAAACCGCGTTAGTAGCCGCTCAGAAGACTGTAGTGAATCACTGTAATCAACTTAGATTTCGCATTATTTGTAAATTCTTGTTGACTTAATAATAAACTGCCATTTCACAGTTGGATCTGTTTGTTTGTGTTTGATTTGCATAATAATATAACATGCACGACTGCAATGCAGGTCAGCTTCACCAGATCTTATGTTGTTCAGCTGTTCAGCTGTTAGCCAAAAAGCTAAAGGAATAATGTAAAACGATGGAGAGAGGCGTTCTATCCACAGCCATAAGTACTGCCATTAGGCCGACTGTGTCACACTCAGAGATGCAAAGAACATTGTCTTCCGTTGTAAACTTTGTGCAACCAGCAAAAAGCTTTCAACCATGAGCAATTTTGTATTAAAGCATCTGCTAAAGTAGCAGAGCAACGTGAACCTTAGCCTGTAGAAAGAAAGTCCGGCAGCTACTGCCAGTGAAGCATCCACTCGGCAGAGGAGAGTGGTGTTAAGCAACGTTGTGTTTTGTAAAAGCAATGAATACTTCTCTTATAAATGCATGTGCAAAACAGTAACTTCAATTCAATTTTATTTATATAGCGCCAAATCACAACAACAGTTATCTCACAGCACTTTTCATAAAAGAGCAGGTCTAGACCGTACTCTGTGATGATATTTACAGAAGCCCAACAGTTCCCACCAAGAGCAGCACTAGGCGACAGAGGCAAGGAAAAACTTTATAATGATTATAATAACAATAGGACTAGTAACAATAGTTGTTGCAGCAGAGGGTGTCGAGCAGGAACACGGGGGCAGCAGGTGATCCGCAACCACAGATCCAGACTCCACAGCTCCAGAGCCAGAAAACCTGCAGGAAGTGATAGGAGGAGAGAGGAGAGAGACGAGAAAGCACAAGACTACCAGAAAGGGGAGAAGTTGTGTTAGTAACATGCAATAATGGGATGAGGTTGCGTACAGAGGGAGAGAAAGTAGAGGAGAGAGGAGCTCAGTGGATCATGGGAAATCCCCCGGCAGTCTAGGCCTATAGCAGCATAACTAAGGGATGGTTCAGGACTACCTGAGCCAGCCCTAACTATAAGCTTTATCAAAGAGGAAAGTCTTAAGCCTACTCTTAAATGTGGAGATGGTGTCTGCCTCCTGAACCCAAACTGGAACCTGGTTCCACAGGAGAGGAGCTTGATAGCTGAACGCTCTGGCTCCCATTCTACTTTCGGAGACTCTGGGAACCACAAGTAACCCTGCATTCTGGGAGCGCAGTGCTCTGGTGGGGTAGTAAGGTGCTATGAGCTCTTTAAGATAAGATGGTGCCTGACCATTAAGAGCTTTATAGGTAAGAAGAATGATTTTAAATTCTATTCTGGATTTTACTGGAAGCCAATGCAAAGAAGCTAAGACAGGAGAAATATGATCTGTTTTCCTGGTTCCTGTCAGAACACGTGCTGCAGCATTCTGGATCAGCTGAAGGACTGATTGGTCTTAATGGACTTTTTCAAGCAGCCTGATAATAAGGAATTGCAGTAATCCAGGCTAGAAGTAACAAATGCATGGACTAGTTTTTCTGCATCATTTTTAGACAGGATGTTCCTGATTTTTGCAATATTACGTAGGTGAAAAAAGGCGGTACTTGAAATTTGCTTAATGTGAGACTTAAACGACATGTCCTGATCAAAGATAACTCCAAGATTCCTCACAGTGGTGCTGGAGGCCAGGGCGATGCCATCCAGGGAAACTATATCTTTAGATAATGCGTCACGGAGGTGCTTAGGCCCCAGAACAATAACTTTTTCTGAGTTTAACATTAGAAAATTACAGGTCATCCAGGTTTTAACATCCTGAAGGCACATTTGAAGTTTAGCTAACTGATGAGTTTCATCTGGTTTGATTGATAGATATAACTGAGTATCATCTGCATAACAATGAAAGCTTATGGAATGTTTCCTGATAATATTGCCTAAAGGAAGCATATATAAAGTGAAGAGGATTGGTCCGAGGACAGATCCTTGAGGAACTCCATGACTAACTTTGGCATGCATGGAGGACTCATCGTTAACATGTACAAACTGAAATCGATCTGATAAATAGGACTTAAACCAGCTTAGAGCGGTTCCTTTAATGCCAATGAAATGTTCCAGTCTCTGCAATAGGATCTGATGGTCAGTGGTATCAAATGCAGCACTAAGATCTAATAAAACCAGTACAGAGACAAGTCCTTTGTCTGATGCAATAAGGAGGTTGTTATAGTATTTATAGTAATTTTCACCAGTGCTGTCTCTGTGCTATGATGAGCTCTAAATCCTGACTGAAAATCCTCAAAAAATCAGCAACTGCTTTCTCCAGGTCTATAGTTGGCTAAAACATCCGGATCAAGATTGATCATATCTAGTATAGAAGTGCTGACTAAGGGTAAAATATCTTTAAGCAACCTAGTCAGGGTGGGGTCTAAGAGGCAGGTTGATGGTTTAGATGAAGAAATTATTGATTGTTATTGTTAGTTGGTAAAGATTGAGGGAAGCAAAGCAGTCTAAATATATATCTGGTTTTACAGCTGTTTCTGAGGTTCCTGAGTTTAGAGATAAGTTGGTGCCAGTTGAGGGCAGGTCTTGGTGAATTTTGTTTCTAATAGTTAGAATTTTATCATTAAAGAAGCTCAAGAAGTCGTAACTACTGAGAGCTATGGGAATACTTGGCTCAATAGAGCTGTGACTCTCTGTCAGCCTGGCTACAGTGCTGAAAAGAAACCTGGGGTTGTTCCTATTTTCCTCTATTATTCCTATAAGTTTTAAGACTATCTTGCCAAATTAAACGAGAATTTTCCAGTTTGGTGGAACGCCAATTCCTCTCAAGTTTCCGCAATATTTGCTTTAATTTGTGAGTTTCAGTATTATACCATGGAGCTAACCGTCTTTGTTTTATTATTTTCTTTTTTAGAGGGGCAACAGAGTCGAGTGTCATTCGCAGCGAGCCTGCAGCACTATCAACAAGATGATCGATTTGGGAGGGACTGAAATTAGCATAGGAGTCCTCCGTTACTTTGTGACTTGATAATGAATTTAGAGCTGATGGAATCGCATCCTAAAATTTAGCTACAGCACTATCAGACAGACATCTTGTATAGAAATTTTTGCCCAATGGCGAGTAGTTCAGCAATACAAACTCAAAAGTTATCAAACAGTGGTCGGACAAAGAGGGATTCTGTGGAAACACTATTAAATGTTCAATTTCAATACCATACACCAAAACAAGGTCGAGGGTGTGGTTAAAACAGTGAGTCGGTTCATGAACACTCTGAGAGAAGCCAATGGAATCTAACAGAGAGATAAACGCAGTACTGAAGCTGTCATTCTCAACGTCCACATGAATATTAAAATCCCCTACAATAATAACTTTGTCCGTTTTAAGGACTAAAGTTGACAAAAACTCTGCAAATTCAGATAAGAATTCAGAGTACGGACCAGGTGCTCGGTACTCTATAACGAAGAGAATTGGTTGCAGTGATTTCCGACTTAGGTGCGAAAGACTAAGAACAAGGCTTTCAAATGAGTTATAATTTAGTTTAGGTTTAGAGCTGATTAGTAGGCTAGAGTCAAAGATAGCTGCAACTCCACCTCCTCGGCCTGTGCCTGTGTAACGTTAGTTCAAAAGTAATTACTGCGGTTATTTATATTTCAGCCAGTGGCGTTAAGAAACGTTATGTATTGTAAAAATTATACTCCTTGATGCTGTTATGAATATAAGATTAGTTAAAATGTCAGGACCTGCTTTGAATTTTTTCATTTTTAATTAGACTATATCCATAGCCTATATGAAACAGCATCCTCTGGTCTGAGAGGCTGCAGTGTTTTCAGTTCGGCTGGTTGTTGACTCCTCAGGTTAATTATTGTTCCAGTAAAGTGGATTCATTTCTAAAATGCTCTGCTGAACAGGTTTTCTGTCACTTTTAAAGATGGGGTGCGGTGGTTGAAAGTCATTGTAACGGAACAAGTAACATGACTATTTACTTTTAATACCCAGTAATAAGTAATATTACTTTTTAAATGAGTAATAAGTAAAAAATCCAGTTGGGTGGGGGGAATCCAGAATCCAGACAGAGCAGGAGTGGAGCAAAGACGGGAGGCAGTTTCCAGCAGGGAGTCTGTACACAAAAACAACAGCGTTAGGCAAGGTTCAGTAACATGGGGGTCACAAAGTACGGGGGCTAGAAAGGAGACTGACAGAACAGTTTTAGACTACAATCTGGCGATGAGTTGCAGGGATGACAGGGTATATATGAGCGGGCTAGATGAGATGATGAAGAGCAGCTAGGGTTGACTCCTGTGCACCTGGCTCCACTCCTGCAATCAGAGAGACACACACATACACACACAAGGAGGGGGGAAGAGAGACTCACAGGGGTGCAGACCTAAGACTTGGATCCCTCCACATCACCTCCACAAGAAAAGAAGTTGGCCATGACTTAACTCCTTGACTAACTGTTCATGACCCAGGAGCCAGGCACCAAGTCTGTAGCCAAAATGGCCGAGGAGAAGGTGGCTGTGCCTAGAACCTCTGTCCCTGGCGAGAGAGTATTTTCCGCTGCTGGTGACATTGTCTCATCAAGCAGATCTGTGTTGTCTCCAGAAAATGTGGACATGCTCATGTTTCTGGAGAAACAAAATTAGAAACACTATACATACATATAAAACAGAATTGTTTACAAAAAATTTTTTCATAAAGGAGCTGTTTTTGTTTTTGTTAGTCAAAAAAGATCATATTTTATGAAGGAAATCTCTCTCTGGCACTTTTTTCTGTATCAAAAATGTACTTGACTCGAACCAAAGTATGAATTTTGTGAACCCTTACGCCCCTAATATACAGATGTTTAACATTTGCCATTGTGGGTAAGAAGACTTTGATATGTAGCTGGGTGTGTGTTGTTGTGAGGGCTGCTGGCTTGTCAGAAAATAGACTGTGAACACTCCATTGATTCTGTGTCATCACACACAAACACACACAAGAAGAGGCAAAACGGGATCAATGAGGGTGCATCAGTGAATCGATATCCTCGTTACGATTTACATCTTGCTTTGACAAGTGTGTGTGTGTTCAATAACTGATCACTATTTGAGCAGGTGAATGACTGACCTGTTGAGTCTGAGTACAATCCAAACCCATTTCAAAGTAATTAAAGACAGGTTAAAACACATACTCAGCCATTGCAGTTTGTTTTGTTGTTTTTTTAATTAATTTTTTCTCTGTCTCAGTTTATGGTCTTGTATTATTTCTGACCAAACAATGGACAAGGAGAGATGTGTCAAAGAATGTTGTGGCCAGTAATTTCTTGTGCCGCGGCCGCTTCTTCTTCTTCGTCTTCATCTCCTTCTTCTTGTGACAGTATCCTGAGGCAAATGTTGTGTTGCCCTCTCATTTCTATGATGCTCATTTAGTTTACAGCATTCATTTCTGCTCCAAGGGGAACAGTTGTGTATGGAGGTCCACAGTATATTAAAATTTTAAAAATCAATCCAACTCAAATCTCATTTTCACAAAATGAGCAATGAATTGTGCATAGTCTTGAGATTGTGCTAAGCGGGCTAGTGTGAAGTAAAGGAAAATAATTACAACTAAGAATTAGGAAAAATATACAAAGGAACAAATATTTATATAATTTAGGCACTGCTATACTCCCTGTTGTAAAGCAAACAATTCACAAGATCACAGGATTCACAAAGGACAATGTACTGGACAGAGGATAGACTGTACATGTACAGGATGTACAGGATATTCAGCCGAATTTTGTTGTATAGTTTTGGTCCAGTTAAATTGAATGTACCCAGAACTCTGTGGAAAACAATATTAATATTGGGTGGATAATTGAATTGAATGAACAAAGAATATATGTACAGTATGTCACAAAAGTGAGTACACCCCTCACATTTTTGTAAATATTTGATTATATCTTGTCATGTGACAACACTGAAGAAATGACACTTTGCTCCAATGTAAAGTAGTGAGTGTACAGTTTATATAACAGTGTAAATTTGCTGTCCCCTCAAAATAACACATCACACAGCCATTAATGTCTAAACCGCTGGCAACAAAAGTGAGAACACCCCTAAGTGAAAATGTCCTAATTGGGCCCAAAGTGTCAATATTTTGTGTGGCCAACGTTATTTTCCAGCACTGCTTTAACCCTCTTTGGCTTAGCCATTTTCCCTCCCCGGTGTCATGTGACTCATTAGTGTTACAAGGTCTAAGGTGTGTTGTTATCGCTCTCACACTCCCTCATAGTGGTTGTTGGAAGTTAAACATGGTACCTCATGGGAAAGAACTCTTTAGTATCTGAAAAAAATAATTGTTGCTCTACATAAAGATGGCCTACACTATAAGAAGATTGCCAAGACCCTGAAACTGAGCTGCAGCACGGTGGCCAAGACCATACAGCGGTCCAACAGGACAGGTTCCACTCAGAACAGGCCTCGCCATGGTCGACCAAAGAAGTAGAGTGCACGTGCTCAGTGTCATATCCAGAGATTGTCTTTGGGAAATAGACGTATGAGTGCTGCCAGCATTGCTGCAGAGGTTGAAGGGGTGGGGGGGTCAGCCTGTCCGTGCTCAGACCATACGCCGCACACTGGATCAAACTGGTCTGCATGGCTGTCGTCCCAGAAGGAAGCCTCTTCTAAAGAACAGTTTGCTGAAGACAAGCAGACTAAGGACGGATTACTGGAACCATGTCCTGTGGTCTGATGAGACCAAGATAAACTTATTTGGTTCAGATGGTGTCAAGCGTGTGTGACAGCAACCAGGTGAGTCAAGCATGCTGGTGGGAGTGTCCTGGTCTGGGACTCCATGAGTGCTGCCGGCACTGCGGAGCTACAGTTCACTGAGGGAACCATGAATGCCAACATGTACTGTGACATACTGAAGCAGAGCATGATCCCCTTCCCTTCAGAGACTGGGCCGCAGGGCAGCATTCCAACATGATAACGACCCCAAACACACCTCCAAGACGACCACTGCCTTGCTAAAGAAGCTGAGGGTAAAGGTGATGGACTGGCCAAGCATGTCTCCAGACCTGAACCCTATTGAGCATCTGTGGGGAATCCTCAAACAGAAGGTAGAGGAGCACAAGGTCTCTAACATCCACCAGCTCCATGATGTCATCATGGAGGAGAGGAAGAGGACTCCTGTGGCAACCTGTGAAGCTCTGGTGAACTCCAGGCCAAAGAGGGTTAAGGCAGTGCTGGAAAGTAACGGTGGCCACACAAAATATTGACACTTTGGGCCCAATTTTGACATTTTCACTTAGGGGGGTTTTGTTGCCAGCGGTTTAGACATTAATGGCTGTGTGATGTGGTGTTTTGAGGGGACAGATTTACACTGTTATACAAGCTGCACACTCACTGCTTTAGTTCAGTGTTGTCACATGAGGGGTGTACTCACCTTTGTGAGATGCTGTGTATATATATATGATGTTGATGTGGTCATATGGAATGAAAGAAGAGGAGTTTGCATTATTTTGTTTCCTTCTAGTCATGATGGTGCTTATTCAAGCTTAGTCATTATGGCTCTTTTATGCCAGTACTGAAGCTCATTGGTTTCATTTCAGTGGACTTAATAGCATATCATCAAACCTGAGTTATGACAGCAGTCAGTGGATCATTGAGTTCTGTATGGGACACATAACCTGAAATACTTAAAATATTTGAAATGCATTGGTCTAGTTTCATAAACTCAAAATCTCAAATGGTTTAAAGGCAGGCATCCATGTGAGGTATGTCACATTTTCTCATGCTCCACCATAAAGCTTTAGTTCTGTTTAATATGAAAGAACAGCACACTCTTCCTGTTCCTTCCTGTTGCTGTGTTAATAAACTGGCAGATTTTGCACCAAGGCTTTACCACCATTGTTTCTGTCACATTCTCTGAAATTTGTTGCCACCCGAAGACTCTTATCAGGTCAAGAAAACACATGTGGCATGGGAAATGACAAGAAATCTTGTTTATTATTATATAGCTAAAAATTATAAAGACCAAGAATATGGGTGAAAGCAGCATTCTGGACGAGCTGCAGCTGTATGATTGATTTTTTACTAAGACATGTGAAGACACTGTCACAATAGTCACTACCAACAGTTTTTCTGTAACCTGTTAATCTAGAAACACCCTTTATTTGCCTATTGAAATTTAGGTCAGGGTCCATAACTACACCAAGATTTCTGGTTTGATTTGATTTTAGTGTCATGGATTCAAGGCAAGCACTGACTTTGATCTTTCTTGTTTGGGGCCAAAAACAGTTATTTCACTTTTTAATGTTTTTACTTGTAGAAGGTTCTGGCACACCCACTGGCTCATATGTTTCATATATGGTTATCAAAACATTTACCCAGGGGACAATTATGACAGTGTTGTTGAGTATAATCAATGAGATTTTTTTCAATTTCATCAAAGAACTGGCTGAGTTTACTTAGAAGTTGCTGCAACTGACTTAGGACCTAAAGAAGCAATTGCATACTGTTATCAGATTTCTTTCATGTATAAACAAAGGTAAGTTAGTAATTATTGGTACAAACCACCACATAGGTTTGCTGCTATTTACATCTGAATAAATTAAAAGCATTCACAGTAAAACACAAAGCCGTAAACAAAACATTAACATATTTGATAGCTCGATATTTGGTCTCCACCAGCTCCTGGGGGAAATATCTGGCTCTTCAGCTGCAAAATGCTCCACTGTGTTCACCGGCTAATCTCTAACGAAGTCTGTCTGCTTTTTTCTGCTGAGCAGGTAGAGTGGGTATTTAGACCCTTTTCACTGAAAACTCCTGCCTGCTGCTCGAAACAAGGTTTATAGGAGTGTTGAAACTGAACAGTTGCAAGTTGTAAAACCCCCAAAAATGAGCTTAAAGACAGAGAGAGGAACAGCAGAGTTGGATGGAAATTGTCTTTGGGTTTGTCACTATGAGCGACCCCTTTCACATAACATAGTCATTTGATCCATTGTTAACATATTAATATTGAATAAAGATAACAGATTTAAATTACAATTGCAATATTGGTCAGAAAAATTGCTGTTATTTCTTAATTTGATATTTATCCAAATCCTTCATCCCTTGTACCTGGCAGTACTAAAATAAAGATAAAGGCCTACCAGAGGCTTCTAGTATATCTTTCAATGTGCTTAATTATTTATGGTGAACACACTAAATGTCCACAATTGATTGTGGTAATGACTAATTCATGAATAGCACACCTTAAAAACAGTGCATTCTGAACACAATATTTAAGGTGGGTCAATTGAACACAGATTTGTCATATTAGCCCTAGGTACTCTGCCTCTATTTAGAGGGTGACAAAAGGTTGTTGTTGTATTTACATATTCTGCATCTGCGTGTGTATGTTCTAGTCAGTGACATCTGTGGGTGCATATTTGTGTGCTCTTTTTAGTCTGATTTGTATGTTTAATGTTTAATAGTCTTTTTTGCCTGAGGCACTCAACTAAACCAACATTGCTATAATGATGAGCCTCTCCCTGTCTCCTTGTTTGCCAGTCTGTGTGTATGTATGTGTGTGTGTGTGCGTGCGCCTGTGTGTGCTGTATTAATGATCCCCTTGTTAAAGTTTAATGTCTCTGTTCCACTGTTGTCAGGGAGATTTACCACTGAGCCCTATGGGAAATGTCTGCCCCACTGCTCCTATCCCGATGGCAAACACACACTCCTACACACATGCACATTAGATTGCATATACAATGATTGGTCATATAAGTCACATCTCCACTTGTATATCCGTTTCATTACTGCAAGTGAGTCAGTGAAGACGGCAAGTGTCCTCGCTCCCTGGAGGAGTAATGTGGGTCTTTGTGTGTGTTTCTGCTGTACTTCAAATAGCTTACTCCAGCACTAGGTCAAGCACATTGTTGTAGGGCGGCTCCGGCTTAGGGGAGCGGGTTGCCCGTTAATTGGTAGATCAGCTCCCCGACTCCTCCAGTCTGCATGTTGAGGTGTGTTCTTGGGAAAGATACAGAACCCCAAATTGGCCCCGATGGCTGTGCTGTCGGTGAATGAGTGTGTGTGAATGATTAGCTCCTTTCTGATGAGCAGTTAGCTCGTTGCATGGTAGCCTCTGCCATCACTGTATGAATGTGTGTGAATGTGACATGTAGAGTAAAGCGCTTTGAGTGGTTGGAAGACATAAGTACATGTATAGTATTAGACATGGTGATTTGATTGTTAACGGTTAAAAACAGTTAAATAAACGGTTGAGTGCAGCTGTAACGAATGAGGACAAATGAGGACAACTAAGGACACTGGAACCATGTTTGCACTAAGGATACATATCCCCAGCAGCAATGCAACACACTGAAAGTGCTGAAAGGACAAAGAGATCAGGTATTTGAAATGGAGATTTATCTAGATGTAAGCAGGGAATAAACAGTATGGCATGATGGGTGAGCAGACTAAACCTCATACCTTTTATTTCCTGGGTACAGTACCTCCTAATAGATTCTCCCTCCCGTCATCCTTTGATAAGCATTACAGCTGTATGTCATGGCACTACACATACACGCATACACAAGCTCACATGTGTGCTCATTTACTCAAATTCAAACACACACTGACTCAAACAAAGGCAAAATATAACGAGACATACAGCATACTGTACGTTACAGCACACTTTCATGTCATAAGCAGCCTTCCTGCAGACCTGCCCTCACTAATGGTGTGTGCTACCAGCATGAATAATGGAAGATAATGTTGTGCTCCTCACTCTCCAATGAATAATATATATATATATTTCTCACTCTCTACTCTCTCTTTTCTCTACCTGTTTTCTGTCCATTTCTTAGAGATGCCAAAGAGCGAATTGAGGGAAGACCCATCTGGTGAAGACTGAATGAAAAGACGTGAGTAAAGGAACAATACAAGAGGGGCAAGAGGCAAACAAGGAGGGGAAAGAATCCAACAGAGGAGAGCAAAAGGAAGCAGAAGGAGGAGAAAAGGGAACATACACAAAGTCCTGAAAGAGACGGACAGGACTGAAAGTGAAAGAGAGGAAACCACACAAGACAAACAATCTGGGAGCTTTGGAAAGGTAGGAGGGGAAAGCGAGGAACTAGTTTAGGGAGGGAAGAAACATCTGGATGGTCTCCTCAGTAACGGCCAGCAGGTCACCCCCTCTCCGAAGATGGCCTCCAACTTCAACGACATTGTCAAGCAGGGCTACGTACGCATGCGCAGCCGCAAGCTGGGGGTGAGTGTGTCTATATATGTGAGTGTGTGCGTGTGTGTTGTCTCTCCATTGAAATGTTTTATCACATCCATCACAAAAGGACATGCCTAGTCTTACATTGTAAAGTAAGATTCTCAACAAGATTACTCTGCAAGTTTCCAGAGTTACTGCTATCCTTATGTTGTTGTTGAAGCTACATATAGTATTCATATATCAGGATGTGCACACTTGTGCAGTATCTGACCTTTACATAATTGTGGGATACTTCGCACATTTACTCCTTCAGGCTGACCAAGGTGATTGCTATGCTAAATCATGTTTAATTCTTTGTAGATGGGTGGGAGGGCTTTTCATATTGATAACTCTCATACTTCATGAATCTTTAACAGTTGAAGGCAATCCCTGTTGACAACTTCCATATGTACAGTATATATCAGCCACTGTGTACAGTATGAACTCCACTCATTGTCCATGACTCAACTGTACATTAAATAAGCTTATAGGGGACTACATTAAAATGATAATGTAAATCTGAAAATTAAAATGTAATTCCATGATAACATAATTTTAACATATTTGTGTTTTATTTTAGTAAAAATGAAAATTAAATAATCAAAAATGCATTTTCATTTTCCCATACTTGCATTGGCATTCTATGACCATATTAAAATGAAAATGGAAAAGAATCCGTGTATACTGTTCTTTGATTATTTCGGTTTCAAAACCGAATCAGAAAAATAAAATAAAAAAGTTGTTTTTTGGCTTTTCCCTTTTAAACCAAGACAGATAAACAGAAAACAAATAATCAAAATCAGTTTGTTTTTCTGTTTTAAAACTAATACAAAAATATTGATTTTGATATTTAATATGTCCAATTAGTGTAGCTTTGTGTGTTACACTTGATAAACCTGCAGTAGATACACTTGGCGGTGCCTGATTAAATGTAATTAAGATGAGCTTGAACGTCAACATAGGTGGGTTTTTAGTTAGAAAAACAGGAGGCTCAACGTTCAGTTTGTAACTCACTATCAACTGGGACAGGAACAGGAACGCCTCAGACACTGACAGAGAATACTCTGTTTTTTAAGATTTCTTCAGTATCAAATTAATTCAGTGATAGTTGTCAGTACATCCAATAGTGGATTAAATATATAATAGGATTAAAATGTTCGGGTAATTTTCGTTCAGCCTCTCTCTCACTGTTTCGACCTGAGCTTTATTTTCTTTGTGAGATGGTAGAATTTAGAAAGTTGCGCGGCGCTGTGGAGAACCTCCAGCTGCAGTAACGCATGGATTAGGCTACGCGTAAAATCAGGTGCGTCGGACTTCATCCGGCCAGGGGGAACGACCCCCGACCGTCCAGCGCGCCGGTTCCGCCGGCAACACAGCCCACAGTAGGTCTACCGGTTGGGGAGCGGGGCGCTGGAGTGTACAGGGCGAGGGAGAGGAGGTCGCTGATCATTACCTCTGGTTGGATGAAGCCCGATGCAGAGCACAGCTGTTGCAAACAGGCGCACGTGTACAGCAGCCAGTTAGTTTGAAAACCAGTACGGATACAACACCGGATAGAACAAATTCAGCTGCTTTGTTTTTCTGTTTTGGTTTTAAAACAGAAAAACAAAAACAGATGTTTTTTTTGTTTTGTTTTCTGTTTACCGTAATACTTCGATTAATAGCCCGGGCTTTTGTTTGCTAAAATCACTGAATTGACCCTGCCTATATTTGGGACAGGCGTCCATATGAGACAGGCCTTTAATTAATTTTGCACAAAACTGAAACTACAATGAAAACAGTTTATTTATTTCATTTTAACAGTATGAATATTGTATGAAAAATATCAAATAATATCAAATTGACCCTTACAGACTAAAGGAGTATAAATAATCAAGGAAGGGGCACGTTCAGAATTATCGTGCGCTTCAAAGGTAAAAGGAGTCGGCACTTTTTTCTCTTTTACCATGCCAGTTACTCCGGTAAATCTATAGGAATTAGACTTTGGCTCGTTGTTTCTGTTAAATGATCACAACTATTGAATTGTGGAGAATTTAACCGATCTAAGGGTTTGTAGCATGTTCATACTGACATATTGATCATACGTTTACAATTCAAGCAGCTTAGAAGCAGGTAAAGCAGGCGACCCCGCGGGGTTTAAGAGGTTTTATACATCCAAAGAACTTCTATAAAAAGCAGACCAGGTTTAATCGAGACCTGCGTTTATTTGTCAAAATCTGTTCCCACACCAGGCCAGTGAAGGGGACAAGCGACAATTTGGGACTGAAGTTTTACGGTATCTGTTTTGGTTTTAAAACAGAAAAACCAAAAAACAAGTTGTTTTTTTGATTTTCCCGATATGGTTTTGAAACGAAATAATCAAAGAACAAACCATACATGTTAATTAAAATTTCAAAATAAAAATGCTATTTAAACAATGTAAGCTGATTTTTCATTAATGCAAACAATATTTATGTCAAAATGAAAAAGCACTTTTCTAGCACTTTGAAAAAGAAAATGAAAATGGCATTTAATTTTCAAAGACTTAACCTGCTGTACAGCGGACAATATTCAAATCCATTCAATTTACATTTACATGTCACCATGCTCTTTTGGTGTCAAAATGAAAATGAAATCTTTCAATCCTCTGATCAAGGCAGGTCTGCAGTTAGAACCCCACTTTTCCTTCAGTGACTAGGTTCATTAACATTTACAAGTTCTGCCTAATGACCTATTGATAATTTTTCCAACCTACTTTAGATGAAACCAGGCCCACTTCCATACGTCTTGACGGCATATGACAGATGAATTGATGAGACAAGGATTAGGTACATGCAGCCAGAGAGTTTCTTGGGTAAACTCATGCATCATGCATCATACCCAGCAGGCTGGGTATCAGGCTAGCATGTTACAGGCTAGCTGGCTGGTTTCTGGCAGGCTGAAGAGCAGTTGTGTAGATGAAACTGGTGACCCAGTCTGCTATTGATTCTCAGCCAAGGCTTTGCAGATTCTTTTTTTGGAGCCAGCGAAATAACTTGCCTCTCTGTGACTGACGGTGGTGGCCTTCCTCCATGTTGCCTTGAGCTCAATCAGGTAGCAAATCAAATGCAAAAGTTTATGAGAAACAATGTCTAGGTCCATTTTGGTCAGTCCTTACTGTCACAAGTGTCGAGTGCAGGCAAGGGAACAACAGGGATTTGGACCCAGGCAGAAGTTTCAGTTTTCTTAATTTATTAGTAGGAACACAACAAGGTACTAGCTCACGCTGATGTGCCAGGTAATGTCCAAACAGAATTTGAATAAATTTTAAGGCGTCATTCCAAAGTCCACAAACAAAAGAAAATCAATAAATCCAGGGTAGGCAGGCAAGAACCAAGATACCAAAATACAGGACAAACAAACACTCAGACGAGGGTAACGAGCAGAGATGCTAGACACAAAACAAAGACAGACTGACCGACAAAGTATCAGAGAAGCACATGGACTATATATACATAAACACAAGCTGGCAGGGTGATTACACACAGGTGAAACACATTGGGCAATCAACAAGGAAAGCACAGACCGGAAGTAAAGCAAAACAAGATACAAGATGCACAGGACACTTTCAAAATAAAACAGGAAACTAAACGTTTTTTCTCTTAAAGTACAACTTTTTTGCTTGGAATAGTACCTCCCTCCCCCGGCTCAGTAATGTAAAAACTTTTATCTACAATGGACCTAATATGCCGTCACAGATTTGGATTAGTAGTTTGTTTCTGTTGGCTAATGAAAACTAAGGTTTTAATACTAAGTATGTTGCTAAATGGCATTAAGATGTAGACTTTGTATGACCTCTTGTTAAAGGGATTGAACATCTTTTCCATCCATCTATTCTGTCTACATTTCTGCCTTTGGCTTGAGCTGCATAAACTGCATGGGGAATGCTTATTTGAGTGAGCGTGAGTCACATTCAGATGGCGTAGGCAGTGGAATTCAACTTTGCATGACTCATATTATGGAAACGAACACAAATCAATTTGAGCCAGGTTCTGTTCACCAGCTTCAAATAATGGTCTCCTCCGCTATCACTTCTCCCACAGCCGAATGAACCACACTGTTTAGCTCTCAGAGGGGACTGATGAAATTCCTATTCCAGCATGAACTCAGTGCTTAGGATATTACCAAAATAAAGTTTCTTGTCCTTCAGTTTTCAGTTTTCTTTTCAGTTTTAGCTCAGTTAATGGCTTAGGTATAAAATCAAATGAGGCCTCTGGGAAATAAGGTTTTATCTTTTTAGTGCTTGATCTTCAGTGACCATTCTGTTTATATTTAAAGTGCCTTGTGTACAAATGTGTGTAAGCAAAAGAGAGAAAATGTATGTGTTTATTCTTGCTCTTACTGGCAGATCCAAATCTTCTCACATGGATGGAATAAGTACTGGGAGGGGATGTGTGTGTGTTGACCTTTGAAATAGAACTCGCACAATCAGATGTCCACCATCTTGGTCCAGATAGAAATACTGTTTATTAAGAAGTACTGGATGGATCACCATGAAATCTTTTATTGACATTAATTTTCTCAAGAAGGTGAATCCCAGTGACTTTGGGGAATCACCTTGACTTGTTTTTCCGGTGGCCCAATGAAGTTCATGGTCATGGTTTTTAGTGAAATGTCTGGACATTAACCTTTGTACAGATATATAGTGACTGTTTCTGGTTACACAAAAATGACTCTTAATTACTCTTTAGAAAAGGTCCTTCTCTGTAGGGATGTTTTCCATAATGTTGTCAGACACGATGTAATGTGACATTTCTCCTGTTGTCTAGGTCACAAAGGGACTCTTGCAAATAAGGGTTAGAAAGTTAAGGAATTTACAACAAGTCATTTTAGTTTCCCATTTTTAAATCAGCATCAGAAACGAGTTTTCACACTTATAGTTGAGTTAAAGTTGTGTCCCATGTTTTTGTGTCTAATTGTCACAATCTAATGTAAATTAAAAAGTTTCTAACCCTTATTTGCAAGAGTCCCTTTGTGACCTAAAAACAGTAGAAATGTCACCGCTAGCTCTGGTTTAAAGCAACATCAAAAACTATTGCTGGAATTCTTGTTCTTTAAAACCATTATCCAGCACTGGGACACAGGGCTGTGCTGGATCCATGCACTTTTAAATAAATAGGTTACACGGCTGAGTCGATGCAGATTCTCCTCTCCTCTGTCTGCTCTATGAGGAGGAGAGGAGGGCTTTGAATTTGCTGTTGAAATTGTCTGGCTTTGATGCTGAAAATGATTGTTTACTGTCCTCCATCATGAAGCTGAGAGATGGAGGTCTAAGGATCGGTCTGTTTTTGTTCATTTGCCCATTTTTACCTGGCAGTTTCTCAGTCAGCAATAATCACATTTGGATACTCATCAGGAGTTCAGAAGTCAAACTGATTACCCCATGAGATGTGCTACAAATATAGCCAACACACGAGCAAAACTCATATTTACAGTGCATTTTGAGCTTGTAGCTGAATTAACCAGACCAAAGTGATTTTGCAGTTTCTCTCTTTCTGTCTGACTGTCTCTCCTCCTCTCTCTCTCTTTGGGAATGTTTTTTTGTGTTTTTCTTTGAACACTAACTGCTCTCGTTTTTTGTCTTTTTTTCCCCTCATACTGCCCCTGCCATTTACTTGCGTTGTGTTCTTTCTCCCTCTGCTGTTTTCTGCCCAGAGCACTGATTCTTCACATCTCATTCTTCCTTTTCTACCTCATTATCTGTATCCTTCCTCCACATTCTTTCTGTGCCATCTATCTCTCTCTTTTTTGCCCTATTTCATTTGCTCTACCCAGCTGGGGTGCTTTGGATATGAAAATGTCTTCACTGGTTTTAGGATGGCACAGTAATGGATGATAGTCTTTAAAAAAGATGGAACTCCTCATGTTTCAATCAGTAACTCTAAAGTAAGCCTCTTAACTGTAATTCTGAGTACGATATTCTAACTACAATATTTCCCTGCAAAAGGAGGGGGGGGGGGGGGGGGGGTTCCAGATAGACTGGTAAATTGAAAAGTTTAACTGTCTTTATGTTTACCCTCCTCTTCAACTCAATCATCCAATACAACACTCACGTTTAGCGTTAAGTAAGTAACTTTATTTATATAGCACCTTTCAAGAGCAGAGAGAGAGAGAGAGACGCAACAAAGTGCTTCACAAATCAAATAAGGCAACCAACATACAGATAGACGTAGTCCACTGTACGGCCAAAGCTACACTGAACTATGGCTATGTAGTTAGTAATCTAAATACGTTCAGTATTAACAGTTACAGTATACAATTGACCTTTCGCCAAGCCACGTCCCCCTTAGTTACTGTCGCTAAGTCCGACAAACTGTTGGACCTGTCGGACTTATAGCACAGTGCTGCCACAGTCTATTACTGCACTCCCTGTCTAATTTTTTGAAAAAGCAATCTCAGAAAGAAGCAGACAGTTTTGCAGTTGCATTGTTCTTTTAACGGCAAGGTAGGTAAATTTGAGAAACCTGCCAGAAACTGCTGGATTTTGAAAGTATCCAACAGAGAAACTCCCACCCCCTCCCTTCTGGGCTCCTTCCAAAGCCACGCCCTCAAAACACGTGAACACGCATTGCCGACAGCGCAGGAGGACGAGCACAGTGTGACGAGCGGAGTGGCAGCGGCTCACATCAGGGGTAAGAAAACATCTAACTTTATCATAATGAAAATAAACAACTAACCCGGCTGTTAGTACTCACTATCAAGCTAGCATGTTAATATTGGATAGGTTTAAAAAGACTGGCTTTGATTCAGTAACGAGTTGGCTAGCTAACTGTTAGCAACAGGTAGCTATGCTAACAGCTGTGGTAACATTGGGCAAAGCTAAAAACAGGCTGATTCACCTTTTCCCTTTTCCATCAGTTACACTACACGAACGTGAAATCCGTGTTATACTCCTAACATGTACGTTGTTTTGCATGTTAGAGCTTCCACGGTGACAGCATTATTGTCTCTGATGAGGACTGCAACCCAGGGCCAAGCACAGACAGGACCAGGACCAGGACCGGCCCGGGGTCGAGGCGAAGCAGAGGAGGGAGGGCTGCCGGGGTCCAAGGAAGAAGAGGCAGGACGGGGAGGACGAGGTGCAAGCCAAGGAGCACATCTTCTAGGACCTGCGTCGAGCTTCACACTCCAACAACAGCATATGAACAGGTGTGTATATATATATATATTTTAATATTAGTCTATTGTCTCCCAGTGTGCTTGTCTCAAAGTTTCTCTGGTGTTTCCCCCTAAGCCCTTTGACTGTCAAAACTAAAGTGCTTTATAAATGTAATCCATCACTATTGTTATTACTTTTTTATTATCGTTTACTGATTACAACAACTAACTAATGTTCTGTCCTATTACACCAATCTTTCCAATTTTGGGTTCTAACAGCTATATATTCCTTTACAGGCCAGAATCTGAGGACTGTGGACAACATCCAGACTACTGTGTTTCCATGCACCACTCAAGGCTGATCTTCCAGACCCAAGACAGAGTAACAGACAGTTCAGTCAGGCAGCATACAGACAGTTTGGAGTGTGGCAGTGTGGAGCACTTGGTCACAGAGTCGTGATACTGAGTTGCTGTTTCTGGAAGATATGCAACTGTTCTCCTGATCCACTGGGACAATACAGAGGTTTAATCCCAGCAGGGTGGAAGATGTAATGTCACTAACTGCTACACAAATAATTCCCTTCACTGTGTGAATGAATACCTGTACATTGTTTTTGTTTAATTCCCAGGAGGGTAGAGAAAATACAAAGATATTTTTCCCTGTTCTAGATAATAGTTTCATTCTTTTTAAAATAAAATATTGAAAATGATAAATGCGTTTTCTTTACACTTGCAGCATAAACAATCAAACAACTACATTTATGTCTGAAATAATGAAATCCAAACGTGGTATAACACTTGTTTATTGTTATTATATACTACTAAAACTACAACCTATATCACAAATAGATACTTTTTAAACATCATTAAAAATGCGTATATACAGGAAGACAGACAAGGTGTGTCCAGAGGTGTCCTGACTGATTATGAAGACATTTCAGACTTTGCATGTAGCATCGTATCGCTGCTGTGGAGATGATTAAATATATCACAGTCACCTCTCTGACATGATTACCACATTTCAAAACCAACCATATTACTTTTTGTTGTACGTTTTGCTGTATCTAGCAACACAGTTGGGGCAGGGACACCTGACTGAACCCCATGTTGACGGGGATCATCAGGTCTCCTGGTTCTGCTTCTAGGCAGCTCCTCAGTAGTAGACAACCAGAGGAGGAGGAGGATATCACTCTGGAGGTCTGCAATGTAATTGTAGCCCTTCTCCACCTTTAATGAGTACAAGCTCCTGGACTTTTTGTTGTACACCTTGCTGTACCTGATAACACAGAAAGGAGGATCAGCTTAGTGAAAAGTTTGCAATACCTGACATTGTTTTCTTATACAGTAGTTAGCATTTCCACATAAAATGCAATCAAAACAGTAATTCAGCATCTATCTGTATTCCTCATACTGTTTAATATTTTTTGACTCATCACTTATAAATGTATTGAGTAAAATGCACAAGAGCACTCATAATGCAACATACTGAACTGTGTCATCAGCTTTTCTCCTGGCTGGTCTGTGGGTGGTTGTAATCCAGGCCAGCCAGCATGGTCCCATCAGCGTACTGGTGAGAAGCACAGGGTGTTGGAAGGCTGCAGGTGACCTGAGGGCGCAGTAGAAATAAAACATACAGTATTTCTTACTTCTGGTAAAATAAGTAATGGCAAAACACCAGTTACAGTAAAAGGTAAGACTGCTTTCCTCGTCAGGTCTGAGCTGACCGGGTGCGCGCATGTGGGCAGCTCCTGTAGCAGCAGGGCTGGTAGCCATGGCAGCGAGGGAGAGTGACAGTCAGCCAGCCAATCATTGCATTCGGTCCGAATGAAACGAGTGGCTGTGTTTACTGCAGCCCTGAGAGGACTACAGACAGCCGATTGTTATACTCTCTTTTTCAGAGCACCTAACTTTTTAATATGCATTGGTGTACAGTTTCAACAAATTTGACAAAAAGTGTTTCAGAAGCAACTTGCCTACCCTGCCTTTAAAGGTTGTATTCAGGCTGACATGAAAAAAATAAAGATAGAAGCTAAAGCCTACCGATTACAGAGTAAAAGTAAACCACTGTATTATTATTGACTATTGAGAAAGAGGAAAACGATATTACATTACATATTATATTACGATATTACAAGTGCCACAGGAACAGCGTTTGACTATATCTTGGTTTTACACACGAGTCAATGGAGCGCAGCCATGAAAGTGTCGAAGCTCAGTTAGAGCTAGACCTAGACTGCGCTGTGATTGGCCAGTGATTCGGGGCGGGGCTTAGCGAAGGGTCAATTGAAAATGAGCTATACACTGTTTGTATGGGTTCAGGGTTAGTTTTAGTCACAAAACACTAGAAAATTAAGTACCAAGATAAAAACATTGATTTAATTTTCTTGGAGGCTATGCTAGCTATGGGGGTAATCTTGGAATTCAATTCAATTCAATTCAATTTTATTTATATAGCGCCAAATCACAACAACAGTTATCTCACAGCGCTTTTCATAAAAGAGCAGGTCTAGACCGTACTCTATGATGCTATTTACAGAAGCCCAACAGTTCCCACCAAGAGCAAGCACTAGGCGACAGAGGCAAGGAAAAACTTCCTTTTAAGAGGCAGAAACCTCGAGCAGAACCATGGCTCAGGGTGGGCGGCCATCTGCCTCGACCGGTTGGGGTGAAGGAGAGAGAGAGAGAGAGAGAGAGAGAGAGGAACAGAGAGAGAGAGAGGGATGGAAGGCAGCCTACACAATATACACACAGAGGTACTGACAGTAAAGGTGATGTTGCTATAGACTAAATGAAAAATGGTACAGATATTTATAGTAGTGTTAATGATAACAATCGTAATGGTAATGACTATAATAACAATAATAACAATAGGACTAGTAACTAGTTGTTGTAGCAGAGGGTGTCGAGCAGGAACACGGGGGCAGCAGGTGACCCGCAGCCACAGATCCAGACTCCACAGCTCCAGAGCCAGAAAAAACTGCAGGAAGTGATAGGAGGAGAGAGGAGAGGGACGAGAAAGCACAAGACTACCAGAAAGGGGAGAAGTTGTGTTAGTAACATGCAATAATGGGATGAGGTTGCATACAGAGGGAGAGAAAGTAGAGGAGAGAGGAGCTCAGTGCATCATGGGAAATCCCCCGGCAGTCTAGGCCTATAGCAGCATAACTAAGGGATGGTTCAGGACTCACCTGAGCCAGCCCTAACTATAAGCTTTATCAAAGAGGAAAGTCTTAAGCCTACTCTTAAATGTGGAGATGGTGTCTGCCTCCTGAACCCAAACTGGAACCTGGTTCCACAGGAGAGGAGCTTGATAGCTGAACGCTCTGGCTCCTAGTCTACTTTTGGAGACTCTAGGAACCACAAGTAACCCTGCATTCTGGGAGCACAGTGCTCTGGTGGGGTAGTAAGGTACTATGAGTTCTTTAAGATAAGATGGTGCCTGACCATTAAGAGCTTTGTAGGTAAGAAGAATGATTTTAAATTCTATTCTGGATTTTACTGGAAGCCAATGCAAAGAAGCTAAAACAGAGAAATATGATCTCTTTTCCTGGTTCCTGTCAGAACACGTGCTGCAGCAGTTTTAATGGACTTTTTCAAGCAGCCTGATAATAAGGAATTGCAGTAATCCAGCCTAGAAGTAACAAATGCATGGACTATTTTTTCTGCATCATTTTTAGACAGGATGTTTTTGGATTGGATGGATGGATTTTTGCAATATTACGTAGGTGAAAAAAGGCGGTCCTTGAAATTTGCTTAATGTGAGACTTAAACGACATGTCCTGATCAAAGATAACACCAAGATTCCTCACAGTAGTGCTGGAGGCCAGGGCGATGCCATCAAGGGAAACTATATCTTTAGATAATGCGTCACGGAGGTACTTGGGCCCCAGAACAATAACTTCAGTTTTTTCTGAGTTTAACATTAGAAAATTACAGGTCATCCAGGTTTTAACATCCTGAAGGCACATTTGAAGTTTAGCTAACTGATGAGTTTCATCTGGTTTGATCGATAGATATAACTGAGTATCATCTGCATAACAATGAAAGCTTATGGAATGTTTCCTGATAATATTGCCTACTTTGGCGTGCATGGAGGACTCATCGTTAACATGTACAAACTGAAATCGATCTGATAAATAGGACTTAAACCAGCTTAGAGCGGTTCCTTTAATGCCAATGAAATGTTCCAGTCTCTGCAATAGGATCTGATGGTCAATGGTATCAAATGCATTACTAAGATCTAATAAAATCAGTACAGAGACAAGTCCTTTGTCTGATGCATTGAGGAGGTCATCAGTAATTTTCACCAGTGCTGTCTCTGTGCTATGATGAGCTCTAAATCCTGACTGAAAATCCTCAAATAAACTATTGCTCTGTAGAAAGTCACACAGCTGTTTAGCAACTGCTTTCTCCAGAACCTTAGAGAGAAATGGAAGGTTAGATATAGGTCTATAGTTGGCTAAAACATCCGGATCAAGTTTGGGCTTTTTCAGAAGAGGTTTAATTACAGCTACTTTAAAGTACTGTGGTACATAGCCTGTTGATAAAGATAGATTGATCATATCTAGTAGAGAAGTGCTGACTAAGGGTAAAACGTCTTTAAGTAACCTAGTCAGGATAGGGTCTAAGAGGCAGGTTGATGGTTTAGATGAAGAAATTATTGTTAATTAAGTTAGTTGGTAAAGACTGAGGGATGCAAAGCAGTCTAAACATATATCTGGTTCTACAGCTGTTTCTAAGGTTCCTGAGTTAAGAGATAAGTCGGTGCCAGTTGGGGGCAGGTCTTGGTGAATTTTGTTTCTAATAGTTAGAATTTTATCATTAAAGAAGCTCATGAAGTCGTAACTACTGAGAGCTATGAGAATACATGGCTCAATAGAGCTGTGACTCTCTGTCAGCCTGGCTACAGTGCTGAAAAGAAACCTGGGGTTGTTCCTATTTTCCTCTATTAATGACGAGTAGTACGCTGCTCTGGCATTACGGAGGGCCTTCCTATAAGTTTTAAGACTATCTTGCCAAATTAAACGAGAATTCCAGTTTGGTGGAACGCCAATTCCTCTCAAGTTTCTGCGATATTTGCTTTAATTTGTGAGTTTCAGTATTATACCATGGAGCTAACCGTCTTTGTTTTAGTATTTTCTTTTTTAGAGGGGCTACAGAGTCGAGTGTCATTCGCAGCAAGCCTGCAGCACTATCAACAAGATGATCGATTTGGGAGGGACTGAAATTAGCATAGGAGTCCTCCGTTACTTTGTGACTTGATAATGAATTTAGAGCTGATGGAATCGCATCCTTAAATTTAGCTACAGCACTATCAGACAGACATCTTGTATAGAAATGTTTGCCCAATGGCGTGTAGTTCAGCAATACAAACTCAAAAGTTATCAAACAGTGGTCGGACAAAGAGGGATTCTGTGGGAACACTATTAAATGTTCAATTTCAATACCATATACCAAAACAAGGTCGAGGGTGTGGTTAAAACAGTGAGTCGGTTCATGAACACTCTGAGAGAAGCCAGTGGAATCTAAGAGAGAGATAAACGCAGTACTGAAGCTGTCATTCTCAACGTCCACATGAATATTAAAATCCCCTACAATAATAACTTTGTCCGTTTTATGGACTAAAGTTGACAAAAACTCTGCAAATTCAGATAAGAATTCAGAGTACAGGCCAGGTGCTCGGTACTCTATAACGAAGAGAATTGGTTGCAGTGATTTCCAACTTGGGTGCGAAAGACCAAGAACAAGGCTTTCAAATGAGTTATAGTTTAGTTTAGGTTTAGAGCTGATTAGTAGGCTAGAGTCGAAGATAGCTGCAACTCCACCTCCTCGGCCTGTGCGAGGAATGTGAGTATTAATATGACTGGGAGGGGTGGATTCATTTAGGCTAACATATTCTCCATCACCCAGCCAGGTTTCAGTAAGACAAAATAAATCAATATCATAATCTGATATTAGTTCATTTACTAGTACACCTTTAGAAGAGAGAGCTCTGATGTTTAAGAGTCCACATTTAACTCTCCTATTCGTTTGCACTATTGCTCTTGTGGTTTTAATCTTTATGAGGTTTTTATGCACAGCTCCTCTTCTGTTTACCTTTGATTTGAATAATTTCGATGGTCGGGGGGCAGACACCGTCACTATAGGATTTAGTAAGTAGTAAGTAACTCCTGAAATGGAGGAGCAGAGAAGTGTGTTAGACTGCGACTCTGCCTCCTGGTCTCAACTCTGGGTTGTCATGGATTTGGTCCACTAATAAACTTGGCCAGATTTCTAGAAATGAGAGCTGCTCCTTCCCAAGTGGGATGGATGCTGTCTCTCCGAATCAGACCAGGTCTTCCCCAGAAGGTCTGCCAATGATCTACAAAGCCCACATCGTTTGCTGGACACCACCTCGACAACCAGCGGCGGAATGACGACATGCGGCTATACATGTCATCACTGGTCAGATTTGGCAGGGGTCCAGAGAAAACTATGGTGTCCGACATTGTTGTTGCATATGTACACACCGACTCAACATTAATCTTAGTGACCTCCGATTGGCGTAACCGGGAGTCATAACAAATGAACTATAGAGATGCTATAGAAATGCTCTATAGAGCTGAGAGGAAATGATGATGATGATGATTCTCTGGTTTTGTCCGCTGGCAACTATCACATAGTCATTTCATCCATTGCAATATACAAATATTTATTAGTGCAGCTTTAAATTGGAAAATAAATCTGGTTTTGCTAGCTTTTGTTTTCGAATTGGTGAAACATTCAAGTTTTGGAAAGCATTAACAAAGTCTTAATAAGCCTCTGATTTCTCTGAGTGAAACGCTTGGACACCCTGGAGGGTGGCAGTTTCAGTCGGTGAGTTAACACAGTGCTGTTGAAAACTCAGGGGAGAGAGGAGGGCATGAATGCAAAGAGAGGTAAAAAGAGGGTTATCTCACTTAGTGTCTGCATCCTTAGGGCAGAGAGGACTTGCGCAGCTGAGGTCCTCCTCAAGGCTGGGTAGATAGACTACCAGAGTCATGCTTAATTTATCTCAACAGGAACAACAAAGTCAAAGGGAAAAGCCCCAGACATGCAAAGTCCCAGCCCATAGAGCCCTAATGTTTCCACGCAACCGTCTATTTTTCCTTTCCTGCATTGGTATTACCAGTCCTCTGAGTATAATGAACTATTGTATTGATGAGATTGATATTGATCAGACTTTGGGCATGGAACAAGGGTTTCAAAGCCCCACACCCTTCTTAACCAACCTCCCACTGATTAAGTATGCAGTCAATGCATTCAGATGGTTAATAGGCGCCATGTCTTAAAGCATATGTGAGATGTGTTTGCCCCATCTGTCCAAATGCTTAGCTGTGCCTTTTGGGTGTAGTGTAGACAAATTCTGCAAGTAGCAGTGAAACACATTTTTCATCCTTCAAATGCATCCACACACAAAAGCATTGGATGCATTCCAAACTTTGAGATTAGTAGGCTAAACACTCCTTGGACTAGTGTGTATTCAAATATAGAGAGAGCTGTTCTTAATGCATGACACCAGCATTGAAGTAGTTTATGGACATCATTTCCAGTAATGGCACATTCTGGAGAGACTAGAGTACCCTGAATGCATCCATTCACAAACTGAGCAAAAATCAACTATATTTTATGTTTCCAGCACTAGTCTTTAATACGTTTTAGATCTTAGATGTTCCTCTGCAGATATATGTTATGTTATGTCTAAAAACACAAACTATAACTTAATCACATAGATTAATAGAGGAAACAAAATCTACCTCAGTGCCATGGAGTCCTGGAAGAGTCTCACAGCTAGCATGCAGGATATATCGCTTCAGACACCTCCTCTGATCTCTGCTTATCAGCACAGATTCCTGTAAGACAATAATATGAGTTTCACAATCATGCCAATAAACCATGCTGGATAGTTTTCCCATTATAATCACTTCAGCTGTCTGCAAATGCACAGCATATGTGGGTTGGATTTAAGGGCTGCAGAGACACATGTGGCAGCTTTGGAGGGAAATACAGTACGTACAGCTTTCTTACTGATATCGGATGGATCATTTTAAAGTTTTAATTAAGTTAGCACTAATTTGTCGAAGTGATAGAGGCGATCTTCAGGGTGTTAATCTCTCTGCTCCAGATCTGATTGTCATATGCCATGCCCATGTTTCTGAATCTATATTCCTCAACTGCACTCTGAATTCACTAACATCTTGCACTTTATAACAGATTTATTTTAGTGATGATCTGCATTAGGGCTTATACAATTCATTGATTAAATTGATTACTAAAATGCATCAATGCAAATTCTTTGCATCAACCCTTCATTTAATCTACTGTATATAACTATATAGAACACTGTTTGGCATCGTGCTTACGCTGTGTGAACGCGACGTGATTATGAAGCCGCTGTTTCTAAAGTGGAGGAAGAGAGAGAAAATGGTGAGGGACAAAATGGTGTCCAAAGTATGGGATTATTTCAAGATAAAAGTAAACAACAACTCTGTAATGTTACAGTCCGTCCACTTTAAAACTAAACTGATGTCGCCTTGGCAACAGCACGACGGCATCTGATCAGAAAGCACCAGTGTTCTGCCAGCGGACCACAGACAAGGTAACAGTAACTTTAGCGTTTAACTGAAATCATGATTGGTTGTTGAGTTGAAGGCTAGCCAAAGTAAGCTGCAGTCCTCAGCTGAAAATGTGCACACGTGCGTTTGTTGTTCTCCTGGTTGGCCTGTGAGTTTGGGTTGTAACGTCACAGTCACGAGTTAACTGGGTGTCGAGGAGCTGCACCTTAGTATAACTTAGATATAACGTATAACGTAGAGCACTCGGGAGATGTTTGTGTTGGTAAAGCAGTTGTCCGGTTGTTGTTGGTCTGATGTTTGCTGTATGACACACTATGAATTTCCGAAAGGACTAATAAATATCTATCATCTATCAACGTACACAGCTGATCCCGTTACCAGGGTGGAGGGCGGCGGCAGTGCCCCCGCCAAACTAAAGTACTTCTTAAACGACACATTGATGAATCGATCAAATAATCTATAGAAGTTTCAAGTACTAAAATCATTGTTAGCTGCAGCCCTAATGACTGTCTTGTATATTGTGGTGTACTGTAATATTCCTTCTATTGTTTTATAATGCTGTCCTTTTTTGTATTGACCTTTGTGACGACCTGGCCGGGAATTCAGATTATTAAAATGTTCAATAATGTGCACTGTCCCTATTTAAACAAATAAATAAATAATTTCCCTGAAAGTATTTGCTGTATACCTACATTCATCTCGTCATCATGTGTGTACGCTTCTATGGTGCAAAGCAACAAAATACTCTGTGATCAGCTCATCTGTACTGAAGTCATTAGGAGTGGTAATCAGAGTTGACATAAGCGCATATAAACCAAATTTAAGCTAATATTCAATTTCCTTTTAGCTCTGTTTAGGTTTTCACCAACTCTGCAGACACCATGGCTATTTATTTTAATGCTCCACCATGTTTACCAGCTAGGCACAGAATTTGTCATTTTTTATCGAGGCTAGCGCAATGATACGAAAACACACCATTTTATCTGTGTTCATCACTACAAGCAGGGCCTTTCACAGTACATATTGGATGCATTTGAGTCATTGTATCAATTTAATATAAAATATTGATAAGTGTAACTTTAATGTTAGGCTTATGTGTTAACTTTCAAATTCCAAACATTTTGCTAATGTAGACTAACTTCAGACTTAACCTTCACAAAAACTGAAGAAAGGGATCCATGAGTTTGTATCAATCTGTGCACTGAGAGAAATAATACAATAAAACTACATGATGATCTTTTTACAGTTCAATTTTACACTCGCCCTGCTACATCCAGTTTTCTCTATTCAGTACAAAGAACCTGTAAACGTGTTTTATATGCCTTAAAGTCATCATTATATAAGCAGCTCTTTGAGACTAATAGGTTAGCCTGCTCTGTAGAGCCTGAGCTCCCTGATCTTGCATTCAACTTCAAATTCTCCTCCTAGCACTGCTCTGGCTGCACTGTGACCTCCGTGCTCCTCCACATATCGTCCTCCGCTTCTGCCGAGCACGCTTCTTCTTCTTCTCATCTGGTGCACCTTTTCTCTGTTTTTAGAGACAGTGCCTATAGCCGTGTTTATCAAGACGCAAATTCAGGTCACTTAGTCTGGACAGATTGTGATGCACTGCAAGAATACAGTATCATCTTCCTAGTTTAATGTTTGTTATTTTTTGAGAAATATGTAAAGATTAAAGCAAAGGACTACTTATTACAGACTTGTCTGTCATAAAGGCCAGGTGAAAAAACATTGTTGAGGTTTGGTTACAACAGCAGCAACCCAAGAAAATATGCTAAAACATAAGTACAAAACTAGAGAAATCTCTGTCTCTAATAAAAGCTGGTTTCAATGGCCTGTTTCTCTCTGCAACTGAGATAAATAAAGGCCACCATTAGAGAATTTACAGTTTGGACTGGACTTTGACATCTAACTGCAATCTTTCTAGAAAACTTCCCTGGCTCTACTTTGCCTTTTAAAGCTGAAGTAGGAATTTGTTTCAGAAGCCTTTTTTTATTATATTTGTTAATCAAATGCTCTGCCACAAAAATGAAAGAAATCTGGTATCTGCGGTTGTTGCAGGACTGTAAAAAGCATGACCAGTCATTTAATTCGGTCTGAATGCCCGTGTACTCACTGCAAATGTAAGCAAATGTGTTTTGGGGGTAGTGTCTTTTGAAAGGAAGCCTGAAGGGAGTGGGTGGGGTTTTTGCGGTTGGATACTTCTTTATACTTTATACTCACTTTCTTCTTTGATGGCTGGTTTGCATGAAGATGTATAAGTGCTAGTATTAGTGTCTAATTAGTAGCACAGTGTTCTGTATGCATTCTGGGACCTGCACCACACCTGCCTCACACCTCCGCCTCCTCGTCACCCCTTCGCTCTTATGAACTTTACATTCCAGCACCTTCTAATTTACAAATAATGCACTGCTTACCGGTAACACTGTGTGTAGCTAAAATTATCTTTTGCATTCTGGACACTTTAGCAGCGCCACAGTGGTGGACAGTACATACCCAAATCTGCACCCATGTTCAGTGCATCACAAATTAAACTTTATGCAGAAATCTCAATAAAACTGGGCAAAACTCTTTGCATGGATGGATACCAGTTTCTTCTGTAATTTGATTGAACTGACAATATATACCTATTTCTTACTATCTTCACTGACTTCATACTGTCAACAGACAAAATGAAATTACCCATTATCCATGTTCATCGGGGCTGGTGTGACATCACCCACTTAATGCAAATAAAACATTTCCGGAGCATTGATGACCAACATTAACGTGTCTGAGTGACTATCCACAGTGCTTTCCTCATTCTTTTCTACAGATGGTGTTTTTATCAACAATGCATTAGCATCAGTGATGTGCAGCATACTTTGGCCAACCACACGATGCAATAGTTAAGAGAGAAATTGAATTTCCACCTCCACATTGATAAGTGAAACACCCAGATGATCACTCACAATCATTATCTTTGTAGCTGTTAGCACTGACCTTGCTTTCTATGAGACAAGCGGGCCAAAGTCATTGCCAAAAATAGCAGCTAGACTATTACTTAGCCATTGTTGCTGAAAGGAGTCATATGGTGCCATTAGTCTGGAGGCGTTAGGACACTGCAGCAGGGTGGCAGCCTAAAGGTTACTGAATCAGGTAAGATAAGATCAGATCAAATTTAAAGGATGTCTGTGGGGACATTGGATCAAGAGGGACACAGCATTCCTGGAGGCAAAAGCAGATCGATCCACCATGCTCAAAGCTGATTGTCCTCCTGGGAAAAGATGTCGCTGTCTGGGAATTGAACCCAGTAATTGGCAGGCACGTTGCAGATGAGAAGGGGGATGCTTTTGTCTGCTTCAGCAACTACCATCAAGATGCACTAGAGCAGGGGTTCTCAAACTAGGGGGGTGGGCCCTCTTGGGGGCAGCATTGAGCCACAGCAGGCGGGGCTGTTTTGCTTGGGTGGGGGTGGGAATTATTAATCTACTAAGACTCTCCCAGTGGTGACTGACATCCGCCATTGGTTTGGGACGGAAAGTCAATGGCAAGGCACGGGCCAACACATGTCGTGTCAAATGAAGCAAAGTTAGTCTAAAACCATAATGGCCATTAATCGATCTGAAAGTTGGACATGAAAGAACTCTGCGTAACAACCCCTGGAGAGTGCCAAACAGCTGTGCAGAGCCTCATCCTGGTTACTGAAGTGTTTCAAGAAGAATCCAGAAGTCAATCAATTTTTAAAATGTATTGCTGTAATTGTGTTGTCTAGTGGACCGGGAATGGCCACTGATCAGCAGTAAGGGCTCCCTCTGATGATGTGTGTTACTCCTTGAGTAACATTAAAAATCATCATTCAAATTCAAATGACTTGCATCGAAGCTTCATTTAATCCATTTAACCATATACAGCATACTGTTTCAAACAGTCTGTGTTGTGATTTGACAGGGCGGATTACAAATGGAGAGAAAATAGTGAGGGGCACAGAGAAGAGACAGGTCAGAAAAAGCAATAGAAAGTGTCCACGAAAACTCTGTATAGTCATTGTAAAACTGAACTAGCCTACCACAATAGCACGACCATAGACATATATAGAGGTAGACGCCCTATTGGCCGCTGGGCGCAAGAAATGCGGCCGCCATCTTGAACTCCCTGTTGTGCAGCTGAAGAAAGCAAGATGCCAGAGCGCTGTGCAGCATATTCATGCTCAAATTGGCGGACCATCGCAAGCAGGGCTCAGGGGATTACTTTTCACAAGTAAGATTTAACATTACCGTACTACTGGTTGTATTTTGTGAACAGAATATTACCAGAGAGTTGGATCTTTGATATTACTGCACTGAAATCGTAGCCAGCTAGCTAGGCTATGTTTACTGCACCGGCCTGTGTTCACCCGGCTATGAACTGAGACTTGATAAATCATATTCCATATTTGTATATTAAGGTTGCATTGTTCTTATTTTCTCTGTTCTGTAAAGTGTCTTTGAGCACTGTGTAAAGCACTATATAAATATAATGTATTATGTTTTTATTATCATTATTATAATAAGGTGCTGCAGAGAGGGTGATGCTTCAACAGCGCAAGCTCCTAAGGTGTCGACAGTCACACGCATCGTCCGGGAGGAGATCAGAACGCAGGATGTTTTTCTGCTTGGGGAGACACAGTTTGGCATCGACAACCATCATTCTGACTTGTTGTCATTGGTTGTGTCTGTGTTTCTCAGGATAAGGCTGCACCACATTGTCAAACTCACCTCTCTTGAACTGCAGAAAGGGAGCACGAGAAAGAAGCTCTGCAAAACAGTCCTCTTTCAGGGGTTTTAGCTCATGCAAAGCTTGCGTGTGTGTCTGTGTGTGTTGGGTTGCTGAATGTCAAGGGCTGGGAGGAGATGGATGCAGAAGAACGTGTTAGTACAGTGTGTGTGTGTGACAGAGAGGGACAAATATAAAAGCTTCAAGTAGACTCTAATATAATTTAATCATATATTGTTTGATAATCATATATGTATAGGTTCAAAATATTAAAATATCTGACTTTACTCTCACTATCTGTTTCTGCTTCTCTATCATATTTATAGTGTGTGATTTGCTAAATACCTATCATAGCCTACATCATATCATAGGGTGACCAGACGTCCCCGGCTTCAGGGACAGTCCCCGTTTTTGGCTGCCTGTCCTGGCTAAATACAGAAAAAAAACTCTGAATAGAAGTAATAGTATTAATTTAAAATAGAAAAAAATTTGGGGATTATGTTCCCAGTTTTGATCTCGAACGTCTGGTCACTTTATCATATATCAGAATATTCTATTACTGTTGAGCCCACTATGAATATTAAAATACGCCGAACCATGTATCCTGTTTCATAGCTACATGTATGACCTTCAGTTATGATGAGTATGATTAATTAAATGCGCTGACAGCTCATTGCACCTGCCAAACAGATTACTCTGAGCGGAGCGGGTGACCGGTTCAAGATGGTGGCCCCACGGCTCGCCCGCGCCAGTAGGCGGTAGCGGTCGATAGGGCGTCTATCTCTTATATGTCTATGAGCACGACGGCTATGCTTCAGCATCTCAGCAGGAAGCAGAATGTTAAAGAGGTGGTATTATGCTTTTTGGCTTTTCCCTTTCCTTTATTGAGTTATATATCTTTTTTGTGCATGTAACAGGTTTGCAAAGTGAAAAAGCCCAAAGTCCAGCCCAAAGGGAGTTCCCATCTCCCACAGAAAACTCTGAACCGCTTGAAAACAGCTTGTTTGTAATCCAGCCCTTCACTTCCTTTACTTGTGACGTCACAATGAGTCATTGTGTCATTTCGTTCATTTGAACTAGGCTGGTTATTGCAGTGCTGCAGCCCTCTAGTGGGCAATTAAAAAAAAACAGCGCAGTTCTCAAACACAGAAGGCTGCCTGGCTTGCTCTAATTGACAAAGTATAATGCACAAATTCACCTCTTGATCTTTCTCTATCATGGTTCTATAAAGCCCCATGGAGCAACAACCAATTCAGACCATGTAAAAACCACAGAAATATGATATGCCATATATATAATTATAATTACTATCACTATATCTCTAAAGTGCTCATTCATACAGTAGCCTAACGCCTATCCATGAGTAAAATCTATATATTAACATCAGATTTGTGGGGAATATATTGAAGTATAAGCTTGACACACTAGATGAATAAAACACACTCTTATTAAAATTGAACAAATTTAATAATAAACTCAAGCACTGCAGGTAGTTCACCAGTCAAGAGCTGTGAAACAGCAGCACGGCTCTGTTGATAAATAAAAATTAAAAGTTAAGTTGCGTTCTCTGGCGGACCGGATCAGCTGTTAGCTGTAAACAAACCACAGGGCTAACACTAACGCTGCTATGTGGCTGTGTTTTAATGGTTTAATGTCCGGGTCCATTTGTTTTGGAGAGGAGACGACCTCTGAGGTAATTCGGCTCCCGGTAGAACCCTGCCAGGGCTCTGAAGTGGAGCGGACCCAGAACAACTCTCATCAGCTGTTAGCTGGAAACATCAGCAGGACTAAAATTACGGTGCGGCTGTGTTAAAACTATAACTTAGCACAACTGTAATACGGCGCTGTAATAATGTTATGCTTTATTAAATGTCACAAAATTATCAAAATAGATATTAAATATATGTCAGTCCAGTGACTGTTACCTGACAACAGACTTGCCTCTCATTCCCCGGTGCTGGCAGTAAGTCAGCCTGCCGAGTGAAGACAGACTCCCAGGAGGATCCATGTGAGCGGTGAACGATTAGTTCATTCCTGCTCCACAGTAGCCGAGATATTCACTGTTCACTGCATCATCATTGCTGCAACAGACAGACGCCAGCAACAGAAAATTTTATATTTTACAGTTTTCGTATTGAATTTCATCACTAAATCCACTTCTGAGAAGTTTTGAGGTGAGAAATCAGCTGTGTAGATTTCGAATATTGACAGTTTTACGAGAAGTGATGGCGGAACAAAAATGTGCTTGAATATTTTCGGAGTTGAGGAGCAGCAGTGGCTGTGGGGGAAGCCTGCGCCACTTGAGGAGTGTGTGAGGCCGGCCAGCCGCCCGCTCACAGAGCCATATATCTCAAATCACATATCTCACATCTTGCAATACTGTCCACTCACTAAAAATGTTCATGCTGCTACGGCACTTCCACACTTTACATAGCTGTTATTAGTCTGCTCCCGCTACTGGCTTATATTTCAGAAGCTTATTATTTAAGTAGCCATCAGGGCTACGCTAATGTTAAGTAGCCTACTTCTGATGCTGCTATTATTTAAATAGGCTACAGGTAGGCTATACAGGTGAACATACTTGTGATAGGGGTTGCACTATTAGGCTACGCACTTTATAATGCTCCAGCCCCGCGATTCTCATTCCCCTGACAGTATACAGATCAGCTGTCTCATCTAGTGTCATTTACTGTAAATTACCGTGTTATTTTTGCGGGCCTGACTAATAGTGAAAAGCTCATAAAATAACCTACTGGAGAACTGCTTCCACCTGGCAAGTTAAGTTTCCAGGTTTCCTTTATGGATTCATTAAAAATCACAAGAGTCCGCCTCCTCTCATCTCGCTAGAGCCTTGCGCTCTGACAGAACACGGTGTGCCCACTACATGCTCCAGGACATTGATGGGGCAGTTCTGTGAAAAGATGTCGGCTTAACAGTCTTCAATTTCCCGGTGTTTGGCAGCATGAGTCCCATTTCTGGAGTGATCAGCCACCGTGGTGCCTGGTCCTTTTTGAGTAAAGCCTACATATATATGCCTATTGTGCAGTAGTAGGCTACTATATCAACATAGGAAATGCAACGTTCAATGTAAAATTCAATAAGCTGGAGTGTTGCGGAATAAAAAAGGTATTGCGAGGGAACTCAAAACATATTGCAAGCGATATAGTGAATAGTCCTCAATGAGCCTTTGGAGGCACTTTAGATTTGAGATACTGCTTCTATTTTTCCACAAGATATGGATGCAGTACTAATGAAATCACATGCAGTGAAGGAAAGACTGAAAATATTTGAATTAGAATGTTAGAGATATTTGTTAGATACTATAGATTATAGTAGATATATAAGATTTAAGCACTACTTAGGAGTACTTATAAGTTCAGTACCCAAAATGTTCCACGACAACGCTTCCTGTCTGTGCATTAACCAGTCAGGCAGCTGATGGATCTTTGTTTGTGTAGGCAGAGAAAGTCATTCCATGCAGCAAATCAAATCATTCAATCTTACATGTATTTGTAGGGGAGCAAAAAAGTTCAGGAGGTCGTCCCGGAATACGACCCAATAGGCCAGGCAGATCAGGGAAGAAACAAAGTTTGGGAGGTCGCCTCGGAGGACGACCCAACAGGCCAAGTTCAGGGGGTCGTCAGGACGGCCAACAGTGAGGTTGGAAACCTACTGCAGGGAACCCACCAAAGGTCGACAAAGGTGAGACCTCTCTGGAGGTCTCAGATGACGGTGGGGACCCACCAAAGGTCAATGAAGGTGAGACCTCTCCAGAGGTCTGGCAGGAGGCCGGCATAGGAGGCTATGGAGACGGAGCTGGGCTGAGGTCCGAGGACTGAGCAGCTGGGCAGAGGACCAAGGACTGAGCAGAGGACCGAGGACTGAGCAGCTGGGCTGAGGACCGAGAAGCTGGGCTGAGGTCCACGGGCTGGATCCGAGGAACAGGAATCAGTCTGGCCACCGAAATGGACCTTGGAGCAAGCGTCGGCCAGACCGCCAGAGGGGTACGAGGAGCAGGAGTCAGGTGGACCATCAACGGAGCTGGTGTTGGTCGGACCACCGATGAGGGACCAGGAGTCGGTCGGACCACTGATGAGGAACCAGGAGTCGATCGGACCATCAGCAGAGCCGGTGCCGGTCGGACCGCCGATGGGGCACGAGGAGCAGGAGTCGGCTGGACCACCAACGGAGCTGGTGTTGGTTAGACCACCAACTGGACACGAGGAGCAGGAGTCGGCTGGATCACCGACGAGGGACCAGGAAATCCAAGAACATTTCTACAAAGTTCTTGGGGTGGGTGTCCGCTGGGTCCGTATCTGGTTGGATCATTCTGTTAGGGTTTGCAGTGTGTGTGAGCTAGTTGAGGACCCAAATGCAGGACACCAGAGCTGAGCAGATAAAGTCCAATGATTTATTAACAAAAAACAAGCTGACTTACAAACAGTGGCTGAGTCCAAAAGTATAATCCAAAGAACGCAAGATGAAACAATAATCCACAAGCTGGCGGACGCAGGTTACAGTGCATCCACAAGCTATGAGCAACAAACCACAATGATCCAACACAGACTGAATAGAACACAGGCACAAGCGGGGCAGGAACATAAAACAGGTGGATTACATCAAGGAGAACAGAACAGGAAGCAAAGCTAGACAAGAACACCAGGAACTGAAGATTACAAAATAAAACAGGAAGTAAAGTGCACGGGAACACACCAGGAAAGATCTACCAAAGTAAAACACAAGATATGGAAAGACTGCAAAATCAGGGCATGGACTGAGACCGGACCAAACAGGAGACAGGACTATACTAAAACATGGAGACAAAGGACTAAGGACTCGAACAGGTAAAAAACATGTAGATAAACATAGAATAAACTAAGCTACAAAACCGTTAACAAGACAAGATCATATAATGAAACACAGAAATACACAGACCAGGAATAACACCAAGATGAACTAAAGCACAGAACTAAAAACTAAGGACTGGACTGAACTAAGAACTGAGGCAAAGAACTAAAATGCAAGACATAAATAACTAGGGACAAGGAACGAGAGAAACCGAGGCAAATAGATGGACACATGAAACAATGGCAAAACCAAAAAACACACAGGGAAAAAACTAAACTAAGCTTTCTAACTAATGTCTACTTCTTATTTACACTTCTTACTCACTGAATGAGCTACAAAAGTGCTGTGCAACTGTCAGTTTGTAGGCTCGGTAGCTAATTAGCTTGTTTGAACTGTAAGTTTCAACACCAGCCAAGTTAGATGCTGAATGTGTATATCTCTGTGTATAAGTACTTTTTTTCTTCCTTTCCTAAACTTGATTACTTTGACATGATTTTTGACAGCAAAAATAATGATTCTATATAGACTTTATGGGTATTACTGAGGCAGCAGGGGGGTTGGAGAGGACTTATTGCTCTCCTGGGAAACAGCAGCCAATCACGAGGGTATTACTTGACCCTGGTTTTCTTGTTCACTAGAAACTAGAATGTTCCACTTTTATATTTAAAACAATTTTCAGAACACACTATGTCCCAATGCACCTGCAGCTGTTTTGATCTTGTTTGCTATAGTTAGCACCTGAGTTTGATTGCCTGGCATCTTTCTACAAGCCACCATTTCACATCACATTGTCGTATGATTCAGTGTTCACAGCTCTTCTAAACTTTCCACATTGGATTTGGACCTAATGGATCAAAATCTTATAATACACAGAGATTCACAAAGAATGCATTGCTGCTGCAGTGCAGTGATATTCACCATGAATTGCAACTGCAACTATCATCCCTGTCTCAAGGTTTAATTGACAAAAGATATTGTCCTAATGTTATTAGAGCTCAAACTTGGCCATAAAATTCTTCAGCTGTGTGCAATTTGCCCTTGTTTTGCCTCTGTTAAATGTTCATCTGTAATTTTCTGTAGTGGTTGTCACGGTTTGGTGTGGGTGAGGCAGGGTTGAGCTGGTTGGAGGACCCAAATGCAGGACGCAAGGCAAAGGAGGTACAGTTCAAGGGGTTTTAATAAACAAACAAAGGCGAGCACACTTACAAACTGAGTGGCTGATGACAAAATACCAGAATCCAAAATAAGCAGGGAAACAGGGAAACACGACGAGTAGGCTGGCAACAACAGACAGAAGGGGACCAGAGTACAGGGGGGAGGCCAAACAGGCAGGGCAAGGCAGTCCAGGAGGCCGACCGAGGCGGCCAGAGGGGAACAAAAGTTCAGGGGGTCGTCCTGGAGGATAACCCAACGGACCAGGTGGACAACAGAGCCCAGGGGGTCGTCCCGGAGGGTGACCCATGAGGCCGGGCAAATCAGGGGGAGAACAGAGTTCAGGAGGTCGTCCCGGAGGACGACCCAACAGGCCGGACAGAACAGGGAAGCAATGACCCAACTGGGCGGGAGGACCAGAGGGTCCACAGAGTTCAGGTGGCCGTCCCGGAGTACAGCGCTGGAGGCCGGACAGTTCAGGGGGACGGCAGGAAGGCCAACAAAGAGGCTGGAAACCCACTGGAGGCCAAGCGGGGGGCCGGCAAAGGTGGCGAATCCTCCCTGAAGGCCGGCGGCGAAGGCGAGACCTCTCTGGAGGCCGGCGGCGAAGGCGAGACCTCTCTGGAGGCCGGGCAGGGGGCCAGAGACAGAAACTAATCCTCCCTGGAGGTCGGCAGCGAAGAAGAGATCGCTCTGGAGACTGAGCAGGAGGCTGGCAATGACAGAAGGGACCCACCAGAGGCCGAAGAAGGCGAGGCTTCTCCAAAGGTCGGGCCAGGGACCGGTGTAGGGAGCCCGGGATCTCCGGTGGCAGAGCACGGCTGAGGACCACGGGCGAGACTGCTGGGCTGAGGACCGGACACGAGGTGCTGGTGCCGGTCGGGCCACCGACGAGGGAGCTGGTGCCGGTCGGGCCACCGACGAGGGAGCTGGTGCCGGTCGGGCCACCGACGAGGGAGCTGGTGCCGGTCGGGCCACCGACGAGGGAGCTGGTGCCGGTCGGGCCACCGACGAGGGAGCTGGTGCCGGTCGGGCCACCGACGAGGGAGCTGGTGCCGGTCGGGCCACCGACGAGGGAACAGGAGTCGGTCGGGCCACCGACGAGGGAACAGGAGTCGGTCGGGCCACCGACGAGGGAACAGGAGTCGGTCGGGCCACCGACGAGGGAACAGGAGTCGGTCGGGCCACCGACGAGGGAACAGGAGTCGGTCGGGCCACCGACGAGGGAACAGGAGTCGACTGGGCCACCGGCGAAGCAGGTGCCGGTCGGACCACCGACGGAGCACTAGGAACAGGAATCAGCTGGTGATGAGGCTGGCGGCTAGCAGCGCTAGCGGGCCGGGGATCAGGCAGGCGGCTAGCAGCGCTAGCGGGCCGGGGATCAGGCAGGGGACTGGAGTTCACGAAATTCTTGGCCCACCTAGGCAGCCGGCGTTGCAGCCATGGCCTTGAGGCTACCTCCTGGTGGGCCTTAACGAGGGCAGCTTGCCGGGATTTGCGGCTTGACGCGAACTGCCAGTTTGTCCATAGTTCTGCCAAAATGTCCAAGAACCTCTCCTTTTTTTTGCATCTGCTGGGTCCATAATTGGTCGGGTCATTCTGTCACGGTTTGGTGTGGGTGAGGCAGGGTTGAGCTGGTTGGAGGACCCAAATGCAGGACAATAAAGGAGGTACAGTTCAAGGGGTTTTAATAAACAAACAAAGGCGAGCACACTTACAAACTGAGTGGCTGATGACAGAGTCCAAAACAAAGTAATCCAAACGAGAAAACCAGAATCCAAAATCCAAAATAAGCAGGGAGACACGACGAGTGACACAGCAACACAAGGTAACACACTGTAACACTGGGTGACAATAAACAATGACCCGACAAGGACAAGACAGAAACACCAGGTATATACACAGAAACTAACGAGCAGGGCGGGAGCAACACAGGTGACAGACATGAGACTAACAAGGCAGGCAGAGAGAGAGACAGTGAGCAGAGGGAAACAGACAGAGGGAGACTGACATGCAGGCAGAGTGACAACCGGGGAAACAGACGGAACACAGGTCACTGAACACAAAACAGACCAGAGTGAACACTTAACATGAACTAAGGTACAGGACTGGGAACAAGGACAAAGAACTAAAACGCAGAAACAAGAGTTAAGGCAGTGACGAAGAAACAATATAACAACTAGACTACCAAACCAAAGCAATATCAAATCAACACAGGACTACGAGCTAGAACACCAGACAAGACATAAACACTAAGGACAAGGAAATGAGAAGAACAGGTAAACAGAAGGACACCAGAAACAAATGGCAAAAACTCAAACTCACAGAGAAAAACCACAACTCATGACAGTGGTCCCTTGTCCCTCTTTGTTCTTAAAGTGTACTGAAGTAGCAGATCACATGAGATATGCATTTTATAAATGCAGTTGCAAGAACAAAACTTTCTAATTGTATATTAAAATGTTTTATTTGAAAGAAAATGTATTAATTATAAGTAATTATAACTACAACGATTATCTATTAACTCCCGCTGCTCTTTCATTTGTTTCTGCAGGATGTCTCTGAATTTCTGTTACCTCTTACCTTGCCAAAAGCTATGTATTTTGGCTAAATTATACATATAGACATTTGTAATTAATTAATTAAACAATTCAAACATTTTTACGTTTACATATTTTGTTGTTTTTATCCCCTATGCTAAGCACTGTGTATTATAAAGCGAGGGTTTAGGACCAATGGTGAGACCAAACCCACGCCCTGAAAGTGAAAACAGAGGGTTTGACTGATGTTCGTTTCCATTCTCTTTGTAAACCTGACCCCTGTCTTCTTCCCTGCCCTCCTATGCACTCTTGTACCAACACATACTGTGTTATATTCATTCCTTTCTTTCTTTTATTATTGCTTCATTATCTCTCTCTGTTGTCCCCTGTTCTGTTTTGTTTCCTCCTCCGTCCCCGCAGCCTCTCTGTATTTCCTTTGACAAAATTTAATGAGCTTTTTAATTGTAAGTTGATTTGCTACAGCTGCTAAGTATATTGCCTCTCTTCTCTCTCTCTCTCTCTCTCTCTGTGTTTGTGTGTGTGTGTGTGTGTGTGTAATGCAATTACAGCTTATTGGTGGTTGTTACCTTGCTGCAGTTTTCACTGTAATTTATTCAGCCTTACAATAACATTACCAGAGTGAGATTGAAAACTGTTACTGAAATGTTATTCATTCTCAAAGTAACAAGTAGTGCAAGATATAATATTTGAATTTCACTAAACATTTAAGTGGTTATAGTTGTTGTAATGGTAAATAAAAGGGCAGTAAACCCTAATGTTGTCCATGAGCAGTTTTGGGTAATAACACATTAAGGAGCTGAGTTGAGTAATGGGATGGTGGTAGTTTCAGTTCAGTAATTCGAGAGACGGTACAGAGCTCAGACATCCGGAGGGAACTTGGAGTAGAGCCGCTGCTTCATTGTGTCGAAATCTGATCAGAATCCTTCTGGGTGCCTTCCTTTGGAATTTTTCTGGGTACGTCAAGGTGACAAGAGACCCCTATGGGATGGGTTTAAAAACTTTGAAAGGCTGAAACTATAGACTGTATAAAACAAGTGGACGTAGCCACCATGACCCTTTGGTTTGTGGTCTACCATTTTGAAGCCTCGAGTTTGACACTTTGGACGTCAAATTCTTGATTTTTTAGAGCAAATAGTGAACACGTGACACACCATATTCGGATGTGACATTCTAATGTGAATGGATGTGAAAACACACTGTGCAGCTGCCAGACAAAAACACAGTGATTCACCTCTATTCTCATTGTCAGGTCACCTTGGTCGACCCTGAGCTTGCAGTTTGGTTGAAACTTAGTGTTTGAAAGCTTGCGTCATTATGATAGGATAAAAAATATCTGCAAACATCAAACTACAGCTCTCTTTTTACACCGTTTTCCCAACACAGTTTCAAATGTGTCACTGTTCTCCCTCTGTAAATATATTGTATGTTTTTCAGGTTTGAAACCTTGTAAATGGTGATCTGTAAACTGGTGCACATTTGTTAGGAAAAAAGTTTTAAAACTTTGAAAAGGTCAATCTTTATTTTGAAATTTTGGAGATGTACATTTGCAATCGTACTCGATTGTTTGTGGAGTTCACAACACCCAATTTTCAGAGATCAGCAGAGATCCTGGAGGCAGGGAAATTAGCTCTTAATGGATGTCGAATAAAATCTACAGTAGATAACTGGTTCACTTACTGCAGATTTTATTAGGTCTTCAGGCCCAGGTGGGAGGTGAAGTGGGGAATGGCCCCAAAAATCCTTTATCCAACCTAATTCATTTGGGGTCTGACAAACAGTAAAAGCAACAAATTCAGTGCCCCATATTGCTATTTTCCAGCTAACTTACTGTAGTTGGCGTTTGCTGTAGGATTATGTTGCAGCCCTGTTTTGCTGCTGCCGACTGCAGCATGCTCATTCAATACTGGACCAATTTCAAGTAGTAGTAGAAGTTAAGGTCCAGGTTGAAAAATACAGAAGTTACCCTTTAATGTTTAATGTAAAGCCATAGTTTTTGTCCATCCAGACTACTTTCATGTCCACTGTCTCTTTTTAGTCCACTCTCCCCATCATCTATCTCCCTCCTCCGCCTCATCTTTCCTTTCCCCATATCTCTTCACCATCCTGTGTCTAAAGTAACCGGGTCTCCGTAGACAAACTAGCTGTGTGGAGTGCTAAGTGAAGTTAAAGAGAGGAGACGGGGGGAGAGGGAGGGAGGAGATAGAAAGTGCTAATTGCTCCCTCCTCACAGCCTCAAAGATGAAACTGATATGAAACAGTTTGGAGTTACTGTTATTCCAGAGGGGTTAGCTCACATGAAAGGGCAAGAAAATGATGTTGTTACAGCAGTCATGGAATTATTGTAACCTTCAAGTGCTGCGTCGGCAGTAGTTAAATGGATGCATGGGCATTTTTAGTGATGGTCAGCTTTTTTTCTTCATCATCACGTATTTGCCCTTCAGTTAAACTAAAATGACTTTATTTTTTGCTAGGCAATACATTTTTAATCAAGTGTGAGCGCAGAGTAGTTTTGAAAAGTAAAAACATTCATTTTGACTGTCAGAACAAAACACAAGATCATTTCAGACACAAGACTGAGAATTGAAGGAGAAAGAAAGGATTTAATAGGATGGAAAGTGATACGTGAGTATTGCTGTGTTATTGAATGTATTTCTTCTCTAACATACCTCCTTACATAAACTCATTATAGTTTGAGTCACTGTTCCATTAGAGTGCGACGGTTAGAAAATCAGAATTATTTATCCAGAAGTGTCACATCTTATTAATTGAAGATAGATAATTTCCAAATCTGTGACCTTAAATTAAATGTCTTATTTAATCTTATATGCATACATCCTTAAGACCATGTGAAGTCATGGCCTGCAGATTTACCCTATATCACTAACTTCACTACCAAATCTCACTTGAACCCGCTTATTCCAAGTGCTAATAAAAAAACAAAGGTTGCATTTAATTACTGGGCCTCTGAGACAGGCAATATTATCAGAAAGAGCTGCAAAAGGTTTTCTTCACTGGACAAAGTATTGTCACTTAGTTGCTCTCTCCACCTTCACAAAAACCCACAGCTCAAAGCAACAGGTTGGTTGTGTAGCTCTGCAGGCTGTTGCACCAGTGTGTAAATACACACTAAGCTTAGTTTGTTGTTGTTATTTAAAGTAAAATGGACACCTTTCCATGTAGGTGTAAGTCATTGCTGGAACATTTTCTTCAATACACATACCGGGAGCATATTGCCTGCGACAGACTGAGTTTTACATTAATGATGACACTGACTGTATTGTGCTGTAACTTACAGGTACTTGGATCAGATGAGGGCACAAGTGTGATTTTAGGTTGCATTCAGTTGAGATGGGCATTGCTGCTGGAATCACTTGGTTGCTAGTAACACACACTGTTTAAGTGTTGACTTAAATATATGGATTTTTATATGGAGACATTTGTTGACTTTGTTCATGAGCGTATTTATGTGTGCACTATTGGTCAGTCGAGTGTTGGAGCTCCTCCACTGGTTGTCGCTTTCAAAATGAACTGCTTTGTTTATGCTTCTGTAAGACACTGCGGCGCAGGACTCTGCTGATGGGACTTGAGCTACAAGTGCACACAGAGGTGTTTATGCACAACGCGCTATCCAAATACTCCAAAACGGCTGGGCAAGTTTTGCCAGAAGAATGCCATGGACCAAACATAGCTGCACACAGCTCCTCAGTTGAAGAATTGGATTTCTATTCTTGGACGTACAGAACTTTACTGCCATTATACAATTGCTGAAGAAAGAAGTCAAGTATTTGGAACAACAAATGTATTCTAACCAAACAAACACTGAATATCCTGTAAACAATTTGATTCTGCTGGCAAAATATGATTTACTCAAATGTAGAATGTTCAAGATTTCCTCCTGTTTTTTAAGCATTTAAAAAACACATTGGCCAGTGTAGCGAGGGGCGAGATTCGAATCCAGGTGGTACACCCTTCACTGCAGCCAGCTTTTTAAAATCCTTGAGAAATTAATAGTAAAAATGAATTCATTCAAGCATAAACAAAGCTTTACATGCTCCTCTGTATTGTCCTCAGAAGCACATTAACCATACACAGTCCAGCCACAGACCAGGTTTCCACCTAGTCTCTTGTTAATACATCAGTCTACTGTAGGCCATTTATTTTCTGCCAGTAGTTAATAGGGGCTTTCTCTCCCAGAAATGCCCAGCGCTGCACTGGCACAACAGGCTGCTGAGCATCAGTTCAGTTGGTCATGAAAGGTCTAATGACACAATAGAAAAACAAGCACTTGACAGTCAGACAGGTCGTACGCCCTAAGCTTAGCCAAACTTATTTGGAAGAGAAAAGAAAGGTGATTGTAAAGTTATTACCCAAACTATCTTGGAAACATCCATCACACTTTGCTGGTTCAATTTTGGCCTACTGTACTTGTCTTTCTGTGTAATGATGTATTATTAGCAACATTTCAGGTGTGCTCACATTTTGTTTTATGTCTAAATTAAGTTGTCTACATAATCTAGATAACCTGGTGGTTTATATCAAATGTCCTCACAGCCAGAAACAATTACAACTACTATAAAGAGAATCAATTACAGACTGTGAATACACTGAATGGCTGCTGTTAAAATTTGGGATTTAATATATTAAAGATTTTAGAGATTATAATTTTAACATTAGAGAGGTTATTTTATTGTTTTGACATATCAAACATATATATACTGTCTATAAAATCTCATACACTGCAACAAATACATAGTCATTGTCAATGTCAGGATAACACAATAAAGTTTTACCTTATTTTGATTGTGGTCGTCTTTCTATCTTTATGATGAGAAAGTAGTTGACTTGAATCTCCAGATGTCCACAATTAGTTGCATTTCCAGCCAGTAAGAGAGCTTGAGGGGCATCCAAACTGGCACATGTTTGAACCGTCACACCAACCAGTCAGTCCATCAGTAATCTTATCTGTTCAAAGTGTCCTCGGGCAAGCTTTTGAATTGCCACCTGCTCATTTATTGCAGATCACTTTGGATAAGAACATCAGCTGAACACCATAATTGTGATTACAGAAGAAAAATGATTTTAATGGATCAGTGTCCAGGTTTAAATGTGAGCATGGGTGTTGCTGAAAGAGTCTGCTCAGTTACCTTCTCTTGTATCGATCTTAAATTCAAAAGGCAGAGTCAATGGCCTATTGCAAAGATTCCCTTTGAGAGGAGGTACAGGTGGGAAAGTATTGGTATTTCATACTTGTTTAATAGGGATCGGGCCGGGGCCTCTCATTCTCTCTCCCACTCCCGCCCTTGAGACTGAACTAAGCTCTTGTAAACAACTGACAGGCTTAGAGAGAGAGGAGAGGGGATGGCTGGATGAATTTTGCATATGAAGTTGTGTGTCTGTACAAAAAGCTATTGGCTCTGAAAGCACGACGCAATGCAAATGAGAAAACACAACTCAAAAGCTTCAATTTGACACAATGCTACATAATCGGCAGCATAATAATACATATGAAAGGTGAAAGCTTTGAATATTGAATTAATTTGATTGTATCTCTGTGTGTATTGGTGTCTGCTCGTGCGTGCATGTATGTTACAGATCTATCGGCGTTGCTGGCTTGTGTTCAAAAAGTCATCCAGCAAAGGACCTCGTCGTCTGGAGAAATACCCTGATGAGAAGACTGCCTACATCAGAGCCTTTCCTAAGGTAAGTTTGTGTGTGTGTGTGTGTGTGTGTGTCAGGTATTCTCTGTTCTGGATGAAAGCAGTCAGCCTTCACATTAAAGTCTGACTCTTTTAGTTCTTAGATCTTCTCCCTCTCAGAACTCAGTCATCTTTAGTCTTTATCACTTCTCCTTCCCCTGACCTTTTTTGTCTACTTCCACACACCTACACTTAGCATGCTTCTACACAGCAGCTGACTTTTTTTGTTGTCTAACAATTGCTAAGTCACCTTTCTCACTACTGAGTTCACTTTTTCAAAACCCTTCACACAGTTCTCTTTACCAACATACAGCTCAGCATGTAGCTCAGCAACAGTCTCACATCCAAAACGCACTAATGCGCCCAAAACACAGATCTCTCATACCATTTGTCTACCAACAGTAACACTTTGTCATTCTTCATTTGCTGACTATATATATATTCTTTATTTCATGAGTTTTTATTTCATGCTGCCTTACAGTAAAATGTCAGAGATGAATCCGACATGCTGTAACATGCTTATTTTTGCATAGAATATTTCAAAGTGCACAAAATAAAGTAAGTCCAGTAATACAATACAAAATTGTACATATTCACTATATGTGTGTTTGTGTAGGAGAGCTACAGATTCTATATAGAAAACAGTGCTAGTCAACTCTGCCTTCTGCATTTGGTTCTCATCCACTTCAGACTTTCTGTCTTCTCTCTTACAATCCTCCTGGGAAGAGATCTTTTTGAACCCTGTTCATCCCTGGCAGGCTGCTGCAGATGTTCAGACATCCATTCATTGCATTTAAGAGGGACACTGTCAGGACTCTCCAAGGTGCTGATCCCGTTGCTTGGCACAGCTAGGGAGCTATCCAGAGTGCTCGTAGTAGTAATGGGAAAGCTTCTTCCATTTGGAACTTTCAGCCAATAACTTCCTTGTCTAATCAATGACTTCACCTGTCAGATATATACACCATCTGTTTGCTTACTCTTGAATCCATTTTCATGTGTGAGTACCGTAGAAAAGTATGTCTAATCTTTGATGTGTTTGATGGTTTTTGCGTTTCTTAGTTAGATAGCCTTGTTGGCTGTACTGTCTTTGTTTAGCTGAGAGAATAAAACTTAAACTT
>NW_024042261.1:0-22500 GCF_014851395.1 Micropterus salmoides | reverse complement strand
CAAATCTGTGGTTTAGTCTGGGGCCTCCAGCTCAGACTGGCACTCCATCAAACACAACTGTTGGTGTGTGGGAAGCCAGTGAGGGATCACATCCTTATTGTTGCTCATTCCTGGAAAAATGAAACAAAGCACCATGCATAACAGAGGAGACAGCTGTCTGTCGTTTTTGTGTTTTTACATATAGTTTTACACTGAACAAAATTATAAACGCAACACTTTTGTTTTTGCCCCCATTCATCATGAGCTGAACTCAAAGATCTAAGACTTTCTCTATGTACACAATCCCCATGCTGTCTGATCAGCATCTTGATCCACACCTGTGAGGTGGATGCATTATCTCAACAAAGGAGAAGTGCTCACTAACACAGATTTTGACAGATTTGTGAACAATATTTGAGAGAAATAGGCATAGAGTGTACTCTATGTGTACATAGAGAAAGTCTCAGATCTTTGAGTTCAGCTCATGATGAATGGGGGCAAAAACAAATTATAAAAAACTTTTTATAATTCTGTTCTGTGCAAATACTCTGAATGTTATACCAGTTTTTGAAGAGATGAAACAATAATCCTGAAACAATGACAAATAAATAAGACAACTACAGGTTTCATTGCCCGTTCAACTTTGTTATCTCCTTTGAAAGGAATTGGTTATGTAAATAACACCATTGGCACAACAGAAAAAACACTGTGTCCAGTCATTTTAACAGTCAGCATTCTGAGACATGAAAGACCTGCAAATGATGTGCTTTGACTAGTGACGTGACTTGGACCTGGACCAAAAGATTATATTAATATCTAAGCAAACTTGAACTCTCAGTTCTTTTAAATCAGAACTTCTCCTTATTTTTATTTTCTATTATATTTTGCTCTTTTAAATTCGATTTATATTGCCTTTTTACATTGTCTTGTTTTTCTTTCCTAATAACGTTTCTATCTTAATAGAAAGCACTTTGAATTGCCTTGTTTTTGAAAGCTGCTATACAAATAAACTTGTCCTGCCTGGCCTGGTTCTGGTCTTAGATACCTATTTAACTTAAACGGGTTTGTTTCCTTTAATAAGAAATTAAAATGAGCGCTAATTCACAACAGAGCTGACTTGTGTGGTGTAACTTATTTATACTTACTTGTTAACACTCGATTCTGGTGAAATTTCTGACATTGTTCTGGTCATTCCTTGGTCTCCTCAGAGCGTTTCAACGTGTTCCTCCTCCCCTGTCCCAACCTGGACATCTATGGGGAGTGCATGATGCAGATCACCCACGAGAACATTTACCTGTGGGACATTCACAACCCTCGCACCAAGCTGGTCACCTGGCCACTCTGCTCCCTGCGGCGCTACGGACGCGATGCCACCCGCTTCACCTTCGAAGCCGGACGGTGAGACCAGGAATGGGATGGCTGGGGGAGGGAGTGGGGGAGATGTTTGATCGCTGATGCTCTCCAGATAAATACAGGTTGCATACATCAGAGGTTGCCACACACATACAAAGTTATTGTCAAGACAACACATCCTTTGTTATAGCAGTGTGTATTTAAGATACCTTTATCGGAACAACCAAAGTGTCTGTGTGTGCCTGTACTTGTCACTCAGCTTACGGTCAGTCCAAGGATACCTCTCTCTCTCTCTCTCTCTCTCTCTCTCTCTCAAAAACACACTTGGTTGTGTTGGCTGAGCAGCATGAAGAGATTGATTGAATAGATTAGACGATGAATGCTGGCCCCGACCTCCTTATCTCTTCCTCTTTGATGAAACCTGACGACCTATGATTGGGTCAGCATGCAGATAATGGTGTGTGTGTGTGTGTGTGTGTGTGTGTGTCTGAGGTCTGAAATAAACCAAAATAGCAAGAGAGCCCTCTGTCTGTGGGTGTGTGGTGCCGCAGCACTCCCAAATACTGTGTCTTGTTGTAATGTATACATTGCCATTTTTTAACATGTATTACTATCCTAATATGGATGCAGGGATGTGCATTAACTAAAACTAATAGAAACAGACCATTGTAAATTAATGAGTTAGCTTACTATTAGTGGCTTGTGAAGTGATGATCAGAGAGCCTAAGTATTATACTTGAATGGAACAATCACAACCAGCAGGGGAGACTGGGGATGGTTGTAACATGTCCAATTCCTCCAATAAGGAACATGTTATAAATCACCTGATTCACTCTGCACATGTTCAGTTTAGTCATTGCCCTTGACCTCAACCTTCATTGGATAACTATGACCTGGATGACTGAGAACCTTCACAGACATTGTTCAGTTTAGTCCTTATTCCACATGGGGAAAGTAGCACCCTGTGGCAGGCACAGACAATTTTAGAAGGTAAAAAATATATTGTGAGGTAATAAAGTATAGCATTGTAGTTAAACTCATCAAACTTAAATGATGTTTATTGTGCGTCAATGTAAATATCTTTAACGCAAGTTGTTAGTGCTAATGTTTTAGCTGTAAGCTGTAAGGTAAGCTAGTTCATGGCTACAACAGTTTAGGTTAGTTGTAACAACAATGAAAATGTTTAGTTGTATTAATATGTTTTCTTTGAATTTCAGGATGTGTCTGACACACACACAGTAAAGTTTTATTGTTTTATTATTATGTTCAAATGTTAGTGTAAGACCAGTAGACTTCTTTGTGGGCCCATGAGGCCTGCACTCCAGGAGAGCCATATGTCTGTCACCACTGTGACTGTGCATGCCAAACAAGCACAAACACACACGCTAATATTCAGTTGCACATTCTGTTAAATGGTATTATGTTCACTACTATGACTGACAGTAACTAAGATACTTGGATTATCCCTACATACACAAGCACACACACACACACACACACACACACACACGCACACACATACAGACACACCAATTATGTAAAAAATAGTGTTGAAAAAAGCTTTCTAAGACATCTTTTTCTCATATTCGTCATTAAATAATGTTACATTTAACCAGTGTATGTTCCAACTAACCCAGACTATGGGGTGAATTGGCACAGTGGATAAGGGTTCAAATCCACAGTGTGACACGTTCACCATTGTGTCCCTGAGCAAGACACTTAACCCCTACTTGTTCCAGAGGCGTGCGACCTCTGACATGTATAGCAATTGTACGTCACTTTGAATAAAGTGTCAGCTAAATGAATAAATGTAAATGTAAATCTCAGTTGTCTTCGAAGAAGAACAATAGTATCTGAAAGCAAAGCAGACCAACCTCAGAATTCTGTGATAATTTTACATGAATTCAAAAGATAAACTATTATTAAATCCATCTGCTTATCATTTAGTGCCAAGAAAGTGATCTTCTAATTAATCTCTATAAAATATATATGATATAATATAATATTTAAATCTAATTATACAAGATAATTTGCACCGTGTTTGTGAGGATTTTTCCTAATGGATCAGAGAGTGAAAAGGAGTTCAAACAGAGCTATGTTGTGCATTTGACCTACTCCACGAATCTGGCACTTCCTCTTCAAAAAGGTAGCAACAACACAGTGATTATCTTCTCCTGTACAAGATGCCTCTTTTCCCATTGTTTTCCTGAAATACGAAGCCCAGTTGCAAAAGTCTGCAACTGTGCAGTGAATGACTTACATGTCAGTCAACTTGTGACTGACTTTGTGTTTATCCACTTGGTTAGCTTATAATAAGCCAGTGTGAAAAAATGGATGTATAATAAAACCTGGATAGGGCGCTGCTGCTCAGCCTCACTACCAATGTTTCCCAGCAGCCACGCAGGGTATTGCAGCAAAACATTCCCCAGCGGCACAAAAGGTACGTTCCACATAGGCCACCATTATAAAACAAAAATGTAAGACTTTTGACAGGACACCTCGAACTGCAAACAATGTCAATTATAACTCTTTCTATTATGATTTTTTTAAGTCATTGGGTTTTATATTTGTAAAACCTTCCTCCTTTTCTTTGGTCTTTGCCGGATGAAATACAGTCAAGTGAATTTAGGCCATTTGCATTTTGGCATTGGAGCTGACAACACTTCTGTGTTTCCATTCAATTTGTGTTCTGCAGAATGTAACAGCATTCAGATCCAAGGATACTGAATCACTCGCTGATATCCCACATTGATTTAATTATATTAGGTGTAGTAGGAGCTCATTAAAGGTTTCAGACTTTAAAAACATTCCATGTCAGCCAGTGCTGTTTTGTACAGCGGCTTCATGCTGAGTCATTTAAGCTGACACTTTTATCCAAAGCCACTTACAATTGCTATATATCGGAGGTTGCACACCTCTGGAGCAACTAGGAGTTAAGTGTCTTGCTCAGGGACACATTATTGGATGTTTCGCAGTGGGTCTCCCACCCCAAAGGCATGTGTCTTATCCACTGCTCCATCGCCATCCCTGCTGCTTTATACTGAGTTGCTGTTGTGTCTAGGATGTGTGACAGCGGCGAAGGCCTCTACACCTTCCAGACCAGAGAGGGAGAGCAGATCTACCAGAGGGTCCACTCCTCTACGCTGGCCATAGCTGAGCAGCACAAAAAGGTCCTGCTGGAGATGGAGAAAACCAGCAGGGTGAGATAATAAACACACACGCCACACACACACACATATATGCCAATAAGCGTGTTTTCACCATACACTGAATAAAACATGGACATAGTGTCCGTGACGTCACCTATAGGTTTCTGAAGGTCGTGAAGCCTGGTTACTGAATCACCTAACAGATAGTCAGAGTCAGAGAGAGCACCCACCTGTCACACAAAGCAGCCACGCCTTAAATTATGCATAACTTTAAGCTTAATATAATTTAAATGGGTGAGTTATATAAACAATTAGTTGTCCTAAAGGGGGAAATTAGCTATAGAGACCTAAACCTTTTTTGTAGCAGGCACATCTTAAATTCTGCTGTAAAGTTGGCCTTTTTAACAGGGAGGTCTGTGGGGATTGACTCGCTTTAGTTTATATTGTGGTGTATATCTCTGACTAAAGTATAAGCCACACTCAAGTAAATAATTATTTAATAATTAACAATGGTTAAATGTAATTTAGAAGGGGTCGAATTCGTGGGTCCAGTTCTGCCGTTTCCCTGAGACGTGTAGCTTTTCAGCATCTTTACTGAACTCACTGTTTTGCTTTTACAGCCTTCAACTTTACTGTTTTGGTTCAGTCTTGCCACACTCATCAACCTTGTTTGAAGCAGAATTATTGATTTGACATTCACAAAAATATTTGGAGACATTGTTGATTGTGGAACTTTCATGAAACTACTAATCTAAAATTTGCTTTTTCATAAATCCGTGATGTTGTGCGTATGTGACTCCCAGTTGAGGGTTGAGGGTATGGGTTCAGAGCCTGGCTCCTACCCCTGCACCCCCACCGCCATCCTGCCCCGATCCGCTTACTGGCACCACATCACTGGAAACCAGACCGGCATGGATCCTGGCAGCGGTAGGCCACATACCAAGCTTTAGACATTATTTTGCATTATTTTGTAAACTATATGGATACTGCAAATCTTTTCTTGTGCCTGTACTGTAATTGCCTGGCTCCAAACAAACCTGCTTGCACCAACATGGGAGGAGTGGAGCTTAGACAATAAGTTTGACCTCTTTCACTTAAATTTCTTTTCATCTGGTCAACATTTATATTTATATTTATAACCTGAAATACAACTTTCAATACAATTAATACACAGTCTGTAGATTAATGAGTGACTCTTACAATGATGTCATTCACAGCTTGTCATTTATGAATTCATTGTTTAAAAAAGATTAAAAATACCAAACTTTAGTATCTTATATTCAATGTTAATAGTTTACACTGATTGGCTTTCTTTCTGAGAATGAGCAATATCAATCTCACGTCCAGTCCAATCTCAAGTACAAAGCTGGAATCAGGATGTAGTTAGCCTAGCTTAGCATAAAGTCTGGAAACAGGGGCGAACAGGCGGCCTGGCTTTGTCCAAAGTGAAAAAACACACAAAGATCATTAATTATCGCGTTGTATCTGGTTTGTGCAACAATAACGACTGTGTTTCTGCTCTGTCTGTAGGTGATGCTGCAGAAGACGACCTGCTGTCCACTCGCCTGCCCGCCGACCGCCATGCCACGCTGCCCCTGGCAAACACACATGCACAGTCCCAGCCACACATACACTCATACTCCCCGACACACTACCCCACCTACCCTGGACAGTGACACACACACAGAGACGAATGCATGCAGCACACACAATTCACTGAAAGAAACACACACTCTTCCTTCTTATATTAGTTTTACAGCCCAACGATACACCTCACAGGAGATGTTGTAGGCGGGACTAACACTTGCCAAACGACCATCCTGAATGCAGAAAACAGAAAGTGAAAACTAAGTTCCACAAAAGACTGCAAGGAGAATGGGCTTCCTTACATGACAGCAGCTCCCACAATTCCACAGTAGGGGATATTTGACGTGTTTCCACACTCAGGCTGAGGACCTTGGAATATGTTGTGTACTGATTAAAGTAAGGACTGAAAGATCTTAGTATGCTTAAAACCACCTAGATTGTATTACATGTTGTCCAACAGGTCTAAAAGGAGAAGTGTCTCCAGCTGGGCCACTCTCGAAGGTGCAGCGAAAAGCCTTAAAGAGCAATTTATAGGGATTCTTTTTACTGAATTTACCACATCTTTTTATGGTTTAAATAGTAAATCTATGGCAGTACGAGATTTAGCTGATAGCACATGTTACAACATTATGAAATGAAACCACACATTATTGGCTTTTGTTAGCTAATGCTGGTCACTCACCGAGACACCATTTTCAACCTCATCAGGGTCAAAATTTGCACGGGGATCCATATTTATTATTGTTAAAATCGGCCTAGCTTGTACAATTTCTCTGTTTTGAGGAAGAAGTGAAAACTGATGTTGCTGAAGTGTACAGTAAACCAGTAACCCTTGACCTAATAATTTTACTAGGAAGTTTCATGGACTGTGTAATTTGGTCCTACAAGAAAAAATCTCCATTTAAATCCAATTTAAAATTAATTTTCTTATTCATTCATTATTGGAAACTTTGCTTTCCATATATGTTGAATACTGTCCAAAACCATGTGTTGATATTGCATTTTGTGCAACTCACTGCGTCGAGACTTCAAAGCAGGCCTTCCACTCCACCTTCGAATGTGGCCATTTGGAACACTTGTGCGATGTGTTTGATGACATATCGTAGAACATAGTTAATTTGAGGCATAATAAACCCTTTACAAACAAACCTATCTTGTTACAAATCTAGATTTGGTAGTTTTTTAGTGAGGAATCTGTGAAATGCAAAATTTTGGTCACATTTCCAATGTTTTTTATATGGCTATACAATGTTCAAGTTTTAGTTTCTTACCCCAAGACTGACACAAGTTCCAAATAGCTGCCATGGGATTAATGTCAATAAGGCCTAGTGTGTTAGATTGAATACTGCTTGGACTGGGACTGCATGGTGCCTTAAATAGCACCATATGGACTGTGCTATCATTGGAACGTTCCCAGTGTACCTGTACCAGCTGACACTCTTGTATGAAGAATACTTGATCATTTCACTGTATGTCCACATCTGGATCAATGCCTTTGATTTTGCTGATAACTGATGTGACTTTGCAGTTACTGGATCTGTTTGCTGTGCTGAGGTTTTGAACCACTCCGAATTATGACTGTGATTGGATTCATCTTCATGGATTGGCTTCTGTACAAAACTGGATATTCACCCTTCAGACTTTCTCTGGGATGTATGCTATCTCACCTCCTGGTAGCCACATCCTTCTATTGAGCTGTATTTGCACAACCATCGTATTGTTTTAGATTATTCAAAGGTTAGAGGTGGAAGAGGGCTTAACATTTAGAGGTCAACATATACAGATATCTGAAAGCCCTAATGATACATGTGGATTGAACCTGCCAATAACTGATATTCAGTGTCTTTACATTTGACCCCTTGAATGCCAGATATTCATTTTCCCTAATTGTTTATTCCTGACTAGAATAACAAAACCCTAAACCTCCACTGAAACACCGGAGAAAATAGGAAAACATTGGTGTGCACGGGCTCTCTTAAGGGCTGAGATGGAAATGAAACAGGGGCATCTCTTCCTTAGGGTCAGGGTTCTGTCCTAATGTCCCACTAACTGAAGGGATGCAAGGGAACCTGGGCTGCCTACAGGGGCACTCAAGTGACTCAAATGCCCTATATGATATGCTACATCAAGTCCAAAAATGAAGAATGGAAATGACTTCAAACATGGTTAAAATTACCCCCCCCATCCCCCAAAGATCACACCAGGGCAGCACTTGAGCATATTTGGGTCAACCTGAATGGCACTTGGACTGACTAGAGGGGCACATTGACCTCTCAAGTACCTTATTTTGTGAAAAAAGGGAAAAAAGAAAGGGGATAATTATTATTACTAATAATAGTAATAAAGCAACAATATTGCTCAAAAGAAGGCTGACAGGGCAAGAAGTCAGATGATCACACGGGGTTTAAACAGGCCCCAGGTTAACATATTTAGAAGAGGAAATGAAGATGCACAGTTAAATTATGACCTAAACTTTTCTACTTCAAGTTCTGGTACCTGACCTGAACATGTCTAGTCCTGACAGATTATCAAATTTTGGGTTGGGTTGGGGCTTGTGTCTTGTCATTTTCAAATGAAATGTATTTAAATATGGGGAACACATAAGAGACAGCCAATGTGTTGCATTAGAGTGGCGAACTCACAGTCAGCAATGGATGAAGTAAAGCAAAAAATTTAGTAGAGGTCTTGGGACGAGGTTTGGGTCTCAAATTTGATAGTACCAGTGGGGTTCAGGTCAGGTGTGACAAATGCAGGGAAGGGCTGGGTTCTGGTCTCAAATTTAGGCCCAAGCAAAATTCACCTATAGTTCTGATTCAGATTTCCTGTCGAATCAGGAATGTTTTTGCTTTCAGTTTTACCTCCAATGTGGTTTATATAATGTGGTTAGACTTTTGGTTTGTTAACAGCCTGTCTGATCATCTAAAAGTAGTTTTTGCTTCATTGTCACTTTTCAACATCTCATTAATGATTTAATTGAGTACAAGATTAAAATGATAAAATGCTAAACATTCTCAAAAGCAGAATTGCCCTTAAATAATGTCGTCATTCACAAGAGGGTGTAGCATTATTGGCATCGTTAAAAGGTCAAAGTCTTCCCATAAAGGCTGTCAAAGGAGAAAGACAGAAAAGAAGATGCTGTAGTCTTTCATCAGGACAGCTTGACTTTGCTGCAGACTGCCTTTGCCTTCTATTACACTTTGTTTGACAAAGAACTTAGGTATTCATTTTGTTGGGTGGGAGATGATAAGCATACCAGGAAGGACCGGCTGCCGTGACAATACAGGTTGGATCATGTTTTTCTGATCATGGGCTCATACGGGCGATCATCCTTTGAGTGCTGCTTTATGATTCTGTCATAAGGGTTTAAGACTGTTAATCTGACAGTGGAGAGTTTACCACAGAAATGTGACGTCCCGGAACACTGACCATCTTTACACCATTATAAAATGCCTCATATGTGGATTGTGTCTAGATCTGATTAAGCTTGATTAATCCTGGAATCCTTGTGCAATTTACATTTCATGGTTTGTGGTTTTTATGTAATTTTAACATGACAGGGCTAAGCATTTTGTTGGTTGTTTACATGATGTAAGTAGATATTTGTGTTGATGTGTTTTGTGTACTTTGTATAACTTGAGTTTTCTGCCCCCTTGAGAGAGTGTTGTACAGATTGCTATTTATTTCGTATGAAATGTGTGTGTGTGTGTGAGTGAGTGAGTGAGAGAGAGAGAGAGAGTTGACATGAGGGTTTATTGGAACATGTGTTCATTTAAAATACAGACGCCATATTTTTGTACCTTGTAATGTTGAACAGGAAGATGATACCCGGCCCACGAGTTGAGTTCCACATTTATGTGTGGCTCTTCACACATAAATCTGCACCTGAGTGAACAACAAGAACGCATTTACCATTCTGTCTTCTGCATCGTCCCCTCTCACAGAGATTAATCACAGTCACATCCTCTCTGTTCATGCCTGTGCCATGCTGCGGATTGTGTTTGTTTTGTAAGGAAACTGTAGCAGTAGGAATCCTACAGAGAGGTGTTTTATAAAGCAGGGCATATTATAAAAAAGCTGTCTTGAATCAGCTCAATAAACTGAATTAGGATTAAGCAGTTACATAAAGCCAAGTTAGAGCTAATGAGATCAGACCAAGTCAAGTCTGGTTTTAGAGCAGCTCGTTCAAGACTAAAACACAGACCTGAAACATCAATCACAGATCAGTAACAGTAAAGAAAACACATGTAAAGACAAAACTGTGATGTTCACAGCAACAGAGCAGCACTTTTTAAACAGATAATAGTATGAAATAAGAAAATAATAAAGCAAAAAACAAACAGAAAATTGACAGCCATAAACAAAGGAGACTTTTGGCAGCATGTTCTGTACCAGATAGAAAGTCCGACTCTATTTCAAGTAGAGATGAACTCAGAACCCATGAACTCTTCTGTTAGCTCAGTTTGTTAGAGCATTCTGCTTGTAATCATGCCATCTTTTTTCTCAGATCCTGTTTGAGACAATAACAATGACAATAATTAACTTTGATGCATCAAGTGGGGCCCAAAATAGGATGATTTACAGTTTAGTGGATGTATCATACTTGGTTTGTACAAGTGACATAATAGCCTTTGGATGATGAAAGTAATGTTTGAAGAACTTACGTCTGGTTGTCTTTGATTTAATTTGTATTTTAGCATGTTAGCATGCTTACATTTGCTGATAAGCTCTAAACACAAAGTACAGATGAGGCTGATTGTTATGTCATTAATTTTAAAGTATTGGACAAATTTAAATTTTGACCAAATGATGGCGCTACATGAAAGGTCAGAGGATCACCAACATTAAAAAAATAAGATTTTAAATGCCTCTACATGATTCCATTGCAATCCTTCCAATAGTCGTTTTCATTTCATTTCTACCTGCTGGTGGCACAAGAGAGGATCACCAACATTAGTACGATACATCGTCTGGAAACTGATGTGAATCTTGGTACCAAATTTTGTATTAATCCATCCTGTAGATTTTTAGCTATTTTACTAAATAATACCTGCTTGTGGCATGAGACGAAAAGTCAGAAGATTACCATTGTCATTAGGATTCATAATAAGTAGACCATGAATATCTGTAAAAAATGTCCAGCCCGTCCTCACCATAAAAATGGCTGTATAGGTCGACTGTGCAAGCAGCTTATTGTGGGCGTCACTGGCAATCAACTTATTCGGTTGTTTAGGTGTGAGGACGTGATAAAAATGTCATAACAATCTATCCAATATTTGTTGAAAAAGACCTCTAAATAACCCTGATTTACTGGTAATATTGTTTTATAAAACACCCCTCTGAGTGTGCTAAAATGCTAAGTGGAAGAGATGATTGATGGAAATGTCTGGGATAAAGGATGGATATTTATACAACAACAGTTTTCCACCTGGTTTAAAACCACCAGGCAGTTATAGTGTATGTTTGTGATTGTTGTGTTATCACAATGACAGTGTCAGCTCAGCTAGGACCTCCTCTTAGCTTTGTAACCAATGACAAATGTTGTTTTCACCCATTGTCTACACCAATTGCATGTTTTGTAGAAAAATAAAGTCCATTACTTACTCAGCAGTTTAGCTATGTGATGTCAATCCTTTGAATGTCATGAGTCATGTCATGAGTTTTTCTCAGTCGCTTTGGTGCATTTCTCGAATCATCCTTAACATTTGCAAAACAGTACGTGCATTTCTCGAAACAGCACAACACAGTGGATTACCTGCAAAAGCCCTTAACTTGCTCAAAATCCTTAGTCTGTCTATCAAAAGTAAATATTTAGGTCATTGAACATGTCAGTGCATCAGAATGTGTCATTGTTTACGAACAAGATAGTCAAAATCTTTAGCCATGTTGTCAATATAACAGTGTCCTCTGTAAGTGTTTTCTGATGTACACTTTGGCTAAGGTTTTGATGACAATGATTTAAAATGCACAAGGCTGCACATTTTTTGTGTGGCATAGGCTATATCACGTTCACTGTTTGTCAGGGAGGAAAGACAAAGAATCTGGGTGAAAGAATGGATTAGCACATGCAGGTAGCAGGGATCGTTTGTGCTAGAGAGACCGCTGGAGGGAATAAAGTGTTTTGCAGTGAAAAAGTAAATGCTCTGTAAAGCGCCTTTCTAGTCTTTTCAACCACTCAAAGCGCTTTTACACTACATCTGCATTCACACACTGGCAGGAAAGCCACTGGGGGCAATTATAGTATCTATATAGTGTCTTGCCCAAGGACACTTCGGCACGCAGCCTGGAGGAGCCAGGGACTGAACCACCGACCTTCCGATTAACAGGCAACCTGCTCGACCCCCTGAGCTGCCTGCTGTCCTTGGCTGGATGCGGATGTCGAATCGGCCGACTCCTCCTGATATTTAGCATGCTAAGTATTTGCTGGTGTCTGCGATGTGTCAGTGATGCGTCGGGGAGCCGTTTTGATGCGTCTTTGAGTAGTTCACACATAAGGACTGGTGACCGTGGATTTACCCCTGATCACAGCCGAGCTTGCCAACCGGTAAATCGGACTTAGGATTGTGTGTGAACTAGGCTTCAGGCAGTTAGCCTCAGTCTCTGCTCATGTGCATAAATGGGGTGAGAATGAAGAGACTAGAAAGGCACTAGACCATTTACCATGTATGACAATTCATTGGGAACTGGGAGCAAAACAGAAAATGTTCAGACTGCAGAAGAGGCTATCTCATAAAGTGACCTCACTTGAAGTGACCTACTTTACTGTACCAGGTGCTAAAACTAAGAATAATTAAGTATAACATGACACACAGATGCAGCATGGTGGTGTGGCGGTTAGCACTGTCGCCTCACAACAAGAAGGGATCAAACTTTGGTCATCCCAGGCCAGTTTGCATGTTCTCCCCGTGTCTGTGGGGGTTTTCTTCATGTTCTCCTGCTTCCTCCCATAGTCCAAAGACATGCATAGGTTAATTGATGACTCTTACAGTTTGGACAGAAACATTTTGTCTGCCAATTTACGGAACTAATGGGGAGGAAGTTGATCAAGCAGCAGGACAATGAGCCAAAGCACACTGCCAACTAAACAAAGGACTTCATCAGGGGAAAAAGTGGAAGGTTTTAGACTGGCCAAGTCAGTCACCTGACCGTAACCCAATAGAGCTGCATTTCACCTCCTTAAGAGGAGACTGAAGGGAGAAACACCCCGAAACAAACAAGAACTGAAAGAAGCTGCGGTAAAAGCCTGAAGTAGCATCACAAATGAAGAATGCAACAGTTTGGTGATGTCGATGGGTCGCAGGCTTGAGGCAGTTATTGCAAGCAAATGTTAAATGTTATTTACTTTAAAATTATTTGTTCCATTACTTTTGCTCTCCTAAGAATGCTGTAGTCTAATACAAACTCTGATATGTCCTGAGTTGTTATATACCAGGAAATGGCAGCTGAAATTCTGAACTCTTGTCTCATCCTCATCTGGGACTGTACATTTTTCATCTCATTCATATTTTTGAAAACATGTTCTATCATAGTAGCTCAAAAATGATCAGAAATTATATTCTGCTTTGCTCTTTGCAATTTATTTTGTTCTTCCTCCTCCTTGTACACCTATTTTTACAGTACTATACCCCACATCTCACAAACTTGTCCTTTGTTTCTGTGATATTGTAATTCTTGTTCTGTGCTGATATGAACCTGCAACCAGCCAAAATCTATTGAGCAGTCAGTACTGGTGACAAATGGAAAGCACAATCTTCAGGGCCAGACAACCTGTTTGCTCTCTGAACTGGCTTATATTGGTTGTGTCACATGATTTGAAACAAGTGAAATCAATTTTGCGTGGTCGTGTTTAATCAAACACGTGTGTTCTCTATTTTTATTTGATTGTTTCCACTTGTGTTACCAGTATTGATGACATGTACATTAGAGTGCAGAATGTGTTTTGAGAATGCTGAAAAGCCTAAGTGAGATCTGCAAATTGTGTTTTACCATGTGAAATGGTTTAAGGTATTGACAACAGACGGCACAATCAGCTAAATGAGTTCAGGCAACTGCGTACTTTGTTCAGCCAATGGGTTTTAGGGTTTTAGCAATTAAGAAAAACTGTAATTGCCCTTATGTGTGAATGTGTGTGTTTGTTTTGACATAAGCAATTGATAATGTAGTAATAAGCAGACAATTCTACATAATCATTTGCATCAGTGTGTCAAAGCATTTGAACACACAAGAAGAAAAACTGATTTTATAATATGCACAAGTGACGAGAGTACTCAAAGCACATACATTGCGATGTTTTGTTGTTTAATTCCCAGGATGCCGACATGTGTAAGCCACCTCCAGGTACTTATAAGTGCCAATACAGGGGTCTCCAAACACTGAGTTGCTGGCTTTGATAGCACAGATCTTTTCCCGTTGCAGCTTTAAGCAACTTTGCTCGTGGTGTTGCAGCAGTTGACACTTTGGACCTAAGAGGCAGGTCTTTTGGTGGTTTTGGGGTCACGGAGTCCATAATAAGCACTGTAGACAAATATAACCCGTCTTCCAGAACAGCAGCTTTACCAAAGACTCCTCACATGCTACGCTGAAGATGCTGCTGGAAGTCCGTTATCATCTTTTCTTCATAACGGCCAAGGTATATGAATGTATATGAATAGATATATTTGCAGATGATGGGGCCATCTGGAAGCGAGGGAGGAACCTCTCCTGTATTTTTGGCCAAATTCAAGCTGCACTGGAGAAAGAAACTGAATTGGGTTTTAAAATATCTACAGATAGAAAGAAATACATGGTATGTGAAAATAAGAAGAAAATGCCCACACAGCAGTTGCAAATATATAAGAATCTTGAAAAGTGAACAACTTTAAATTTGTAGGACTGTAGCTGGCTGAAAGAATGACATGAAAAAAGCATATTAATTGAGATGGTTTCTTTGAAGTGTGGGGTGGCACGATCTGATCGGGGGGCTGATGAATCTATGATGATGATATACAGAGCAATAATAAGATCAGCTATTGATTATGGCTGAATAGTATATTGGGTGAGCAGCCCCTTCAATGATTAGTCAATTTGATCATTTCCAAGCAAAAGTTCTTAGAGTGTGGTGTGTGGCATTTTGTACAACTCCAATATCAGCGCTATCAATAGAAACAGGGGAGATGCCATTAGAAATAAGAAAACTCGGTTTGAAGTATTTAATGAAACTAAAAGGTTGGAATGAAAAACTACCAACAAAAAGCCGGTTGAGTCAGCACTGGGAGTTGGAAGTATGGGAACAGCAAGAAGGATGAAAACAAACTCAAATCTATGGCAGAGGAATTTGAATGAATGTCAATGTCGTCCAGCTATATCCTCATGGTTGATTCCAGATCCCATTGTTGACTGATATTTTTTGAAAACAATCAAAAGAAAGATGCTGTAGAGACCAGAGGCTTTAGAGAAGGAGATAAAAGTCTGGCAGTGGCCACCTTCAAATGTATACTGACGGGTCACGGGATCCTGAGAGCGGTAAAGTGGCTTTTGGTGTTAGCATACCTGAAATAGGTTACAATAAAAGGTTGCAGGATTCCAGATCACATGTCAGTCTTCACAGCAGAGCTGGTGGCAGTTCTATGGGCATTAAGGTGGGTTGATGATAACATACAGCAGCATTCAGTCATATGTAGTGACTCAGCAGCAACTCTAATTACAATTAAAGATACTAAAACTAAGTCCAGACCCGATTTACCTGTGGAAATTCTACAGGTGTTGTATAGAATTCACAAAGCAGGGTATGAAGTGGAGTTTCTATGGGTTCCGGCGCACATGGGTGAGGATGCAGAAGAGGTGGCAAAGGGGGGGCAGGAGGAAAGGGTTCAAATTAATTTTCAGCATGGGTCACCAGAGAACACAGAAATAATAAATCGGTCAGTAAAGGAAATGTGACAATGGAAAGGAAGGCAAGGGCATATTTTCCATTACAGAGAATTGTTTAGAAAAATGCACATTTAGATGTGAGAGAAGAGATGGACTGGTTTTATCCAGACTGAGCTTTGGGCACTGTGGGCTGGCTCTGATTGGTAAACATCCTGATGGAAAGTGTGACTGTGGAGACAAGGAAACAGCAAAGCATGTGGGCTACTGGGTCATAGCAGATATGACTCCTGTCAAAGGGAGCAACTAGAGACACTGATCAATAAATGTACAGGTTTTCAAATTATTATTATTTTGATCGATATTTTAGAAATTGTTTTGTTTTTACATTTGATACCGATTTCTCATTTTTTAAAATTGTATTATTATTTTTAATCAATAAATTAATTTTTTAATTATTTTGCATATTAATATATATATATACACACACACACGTTACTGTTTCATTTATTAGTTTTATTTTAATTTTTTTAATGTATTTAAATTTTTTAACACACACATACACGCTTACTGTTTTATTTATTCATTTTCTTTTTAATCTATTTAAATTTTTTAACACACACGCACACACACACGCTTACTGTTTTATTTATTTATTTTATTTTTAATCTATTTAATATTTTTAACACACACACACACACACGCGTACTGTTTTATTTTTTATTTTATTTTTAATCTATTTTAATTTTTTAACACACACACGCTTACTGTTTTATTTATTTATTTATTTTTAATATATTTAAATTTTTTAACACACACACATGCTTACTGTTTTATTTATTCATTTTCTTTTTAATCTATTTAAATTTTTAACACACACACACACACACACGCTTACTGTTTTATTTATTTATTTTATTTTTAATCTATTTAATATTTTTAACACACACACACACATGCTTACTGTTTTATTTTTGTTTTTTATTTTTAATCTATTTTAATTTTTTAACACACACACATGCTTACTGTTTTATTTATTCATTTTCTTTTAATTTTTAATATTTTTTCTTTCTTTTTTTTTAACACAAACACACATTCTGATTACTTTTTTGATGGGTTGGGTTGTTTTTATGTTGTATGTAACGTTATGATGCTTTGGCAATATTGTTGTTACACATTCATGCCAATAAAGCTAATTTGAATTGAATTGATTGTCTTTAATCTATGCACTCTTCTTAATTTGGACAGCTGGAACAAAATGAAGAAACTGATGGAGTACCTGTGGATTATATTGACAAAGATGTGAATAGTGAATAACGGAATAACGAACAGTGGAGGGCAGCAATACGCCACAGATGCTTCTAGGCTGTCGAATACAAGAAGAAGAAGAAGAAGAAGCCAGCTGAACTGTGCTCTTCCAGGTCGAGCCGAATCTGCAAGTATATATTGAGAGCCAGGCAGGTCGATAGATCCCGTCACTAACAGGCTTAATATCGTTCGCTGTGTTCACTACTCACTGTTTCAACAGCAAACTACCGAGATGGGACCGAAAGTGACTCTTGCGACTTGCTCGGTGAATCAGTGGGCTTTGGACTTTGAAGGCAATTTGGAGAGAATACTGAAGAGTAAGTTAGACTATTAGGCTACTGGACAGGTGTATAATATTTACAGTATGTGACAGAAACTCCACAATTTATTATTTGTGTTTTAATTCCTGAATTCTTACGGTAACGTTATTAGCTTGATGAGCAGAAAGGTTTACTTCAGTTAGTTTTTTCTTTTTTACCACTTTTATATGCAAACTGTGAAGACTGACATTTGGTCAAAAAGCAAACTTAAATTGTAGTATGGAATTGAAATACTTGAGGATCGCAATGAACGTTGAATTGGCACCCACAGTAAGGTGGTATGGAATTGGGAGAGAATGCCTTTTAGTTTACCCATAAATTAATTCTCAGTAATTCTGGTTTGTTTTCTGCCCCCTACGTTTGTGTGCATCTTACTGATGAGCAGTCTAGATGAGGGAGTAAACATCGAGATAATTCTGCCTTTGCTGCTTTGATATTTAACTTTTTTTAATTCATTTATCTCTCCCAACTTTGTGGAAGTACAATACTGAACCCCTGTGGACACTATTTAGTAAAGGACTGACCTCTGCTTCCACCACTATCAATGCTCACTAAACCAACAGTCATTTTTGCCTCTTGTCTGTCCTTGTGTTTCTCTGCAGGTATTGAGATTGCTAAGGCTCATGGAGCCAAATACAGACTGGGCCCAGAGCTGGAGATATGGTATGATGGGAAAAGCTAGAGATTCACTGATCGATAAGCCGTTAAACACACTAAAACATATTGTCAGTGTGGAAGTTCTTTGCCATGAGTGAAGAAGATGCAACACTCGCAATTTGTAATAACTGTATGGCCAAAAAAGGTCACCAGAGCAGACAGACACAGTGAGAGAGAGAGAGAGAGAGAGAGGTGTAGGTGTCTGAAGGGAAGGGCAAGGTGAGCAGATTTTACTGTAGATTGTGAGTAAGCACTAAAATAAGGTGGGGAATTAAGTAAAATTAAAATGGTGAGACAAGAAATAACTAACTTGATATAAGGTAATGTATTCTTTCTAATATTTAGAAATAAAATATCCAAATATACCTCAGTTCACAAACAATCTGTCCTGCAGCCTGACCTGGTTCGTTTTTTATTTTGAGATGTGTTTGAGTGAGACAAGGTTCTGTGGTTTAGGAGAAGTAGGGAAGTTATATAATAATAATGTTATAATATGAACATGCAGTCGAATGGACCCCAGGAGCCAATGCTTCTGATGGTGCTAATGGGGATTCATTAAAGAAAAGTTGCAAAAATATATGTGTGTAAATTATAGTTCTTAGAAAGACAGGTAGTTGGAATCGGCAGGTCGGACCTTGGAATCAGCGCTTCTCAAGGAAAAGCAATCATTAGTTTCCAATACACATGCTTGGTTTCACACAGACATGAGTATATCCCCATATTAAGATGTCACTATATGATTATTATTAACAGAGGTTTTATGTAAGGCGCTGCTAACTGTGTTTGGAGGTTCAGTTTGCCTCTACTCTGTTGACACCTCTTTTCTAATTCACTTGACTTTTACAGCGGGTATGGCTGTGCAGACCACTTCTATGAGTCGGACATGTTGCTCCACAGCTTTCAGGTCCTGAGGAAGCTTCTGGAATCTCCGATCACCCAGGACATCATCTGTGACGTAGGAATGTGGGTATCACTCAAAAAGACCAGTCCAAATAGCAGTATTCAATCTGGCAGTCCTGATTAAACAGAGTGTCACATGTCCTGAACACCTTGTGGCTGCAGGAGATAACTGAACAAGGACTTTGGCATCCCATACTTTACTAATGGTAACGGTTGTTCCACTGCAAAATGCTGTGTCTAAATAATCTGCAATTTTAATCTTTATTAATTTAAAAATAACCACCGTTCTTAGTCACCATTCTGTTTGTCTTATCTAAAAAACAAAAACAAACTCACATCATATAGCTGGAAGTCTGGTTTGGTGTCACAGTCTATGGGTGTCACATTTGACAAAGAGATTTGGATTCTGTTCCCCTCAGGCCCATCATGCATCATAATGTGCGCTACAACTGTCGGGTCCTGTTCCTCAACAGGTAGGTCAGCACACCTATCCGGTTTCATAATCACATGTGTTTTTGGTTCTTTATTTATAATTATATAATATGAGTGGACAAAATCTTTCTCATTCAAATCATTTTCTTCCATCCTGTAGAAAGATACTGCTGATCAGACCTAAAATGCTGATGGCCAACTACGGGAACTACAGAGAGATGCACTGGTTCTCTCCTTGGAACCAGTTACGGTTTGTCATAAAGTCTACTTATTTCTTTGGTATTTTAATTATATTAGCAAATGATTTAATAGATTTATTACTTTCATTTGCAATGGCTTTTAGACTTGATATTTTATTTGTTAGTGTATTAGGGCTATTATGATATTAAACTCTAAACTATCTAAATGAGTCTGTTTGCCCATAGGCCTTAAAAGAGTACTCCAGCAATGTATTAAGAGACGGATGTTTGAAGTTTAGCAGAGCCTATGAAGGCTGAGTAGTACTCCCCAGGCCCATATTATAGTTGTTAAAAGGTAACACTCTTCCCCATGATTGTAGTGTATGAGCAAATCCACATTAACATATTTGCCAAAATGCTGGCAGTGATTTATGAGGCCACCTTGTACCTTCCACTGAGATGCAGTTTTGTGTACCACTGAAGTGATTTCATTTCACTTTTGAAAATGACATGGATGGTAGTGAATGTACTGTTGTTGTTTTCTGCCTCTTTCTTCAAGGCAAGTGGAGGAGTATTTCTTGCCCAGAATGATCCAGGAGGTAACAGGGCAGGTACAAAAAACTCTGTGATCCTCTCTGTTTAGCTAAAAGTCGACCTAGGCCGTTTTTCCACCCTTGAAACAGATGGTGGGTGTTTTTTCTTTGTGTTCATCAGGATACAGTCCCATTTGGTTACTGTGTGCTGTCCACAAAGGACACCTGTATTGGAAGTGAGATATGTGCCGAGCTCTGGAACCCCAGAAGGTAGAGAACCTTCTGGATTTTATGGATGGTGTAGTTTTCTGTGAACTGTCTGAAACAACTCCTGGTGACTGAACGTTCACTCTTTTCCTCAGCCCCCATATTCAGATGGGTCTGGACGGGGTTGAGATCTTCACTAATTCGTCTGCTAGCCACCACGAGCTCCGCAAAGCTGATGAAAGAGTCAACCTGGTAAAGTCAGCCACCACAAAGGTATCCTCGAACCAGGAGTCCTTTAAACATTTCTTGTCTGTTCACGTAGAAACATGAAAATGTTGTGGTTATGCTTGGTACAAACGCATGTTACTAAATACTGGTCTGGAGCACTTTATCAAGACACTTTATGTTGGTTTTGGTTTCATTTGTTACTAATCTGTAATTGCACAGACAATGCAAAGCAGAGCTCACTAGAGGGCAGTGTTGTATCACACACATGGGATGGAATAGAATCATAACATCCTATGTTTTCTGTACATGTATTACTAAAATCAGCACTGCGTTCAGTGTGTTGTTGGTGTTGTTCCAGAGTGGAGGTATCTACCTGTATTCCAACCAGAGGGGCTGTGATGGAGACCGGATCTACTATGACGGCTGTGCCATGGTGGCCATCAACGGAGACATTGTGGCACAAGGTGCACAGTTCTCCCTTGATGATGTGGTATGTATGGGAGAAAAACCTAGACCCTGGTCACAACGCACCTGCAAATGTGTCTATGTAGTTGATGTGACATTGATGTTGATGTGAAGTGACATTATTATAGGTGTGGACAAAAAATAATTTTGCCAGATCAGTTGTGCGCTGCAGTGTGAAAACATGACTTACTTTTTGTGTGTAGAGGTTTCCTGTGTGTGCAGGTGTATTGGGTAAATGTTGCAGGGCAGACAACATGCCTGAGTCACAAGAGATCCAGACTGTGTGTGTGTGTGTTGTAGGAAGTGATTACAGCCACTCTTGACCTTGAGGATGTGCGGAGCTACAGAGGAGAAATATGCCAGCCAAACATGGTGAGAGACACCAGCTTCCAACCTTCAAAATTCCTCATATCAAGAGCAGAGCCTATTGCTTTTTCTATTGCTTTTGCTTATTATTGCCTGCCATCACCTCTAAAGCTCACAAATTACCTGGTCAAATTTTTTTGTTTATCCAATACTTTGGTTTGGGTCAAAATAGCTGAAAAACTGATTCCTATCAGCCTCAGCTGTACTCTAACTGTAGTATGTACCATTGGTAATCTCCCATCCATATATCCATCGTCAACCGCTTATCCTGTGTACAGGGTCGCGGGGCCATTGGTAATCTGACATAACTAAATCTGAACAATAAGTCTTATGTGGGTACAAAGATAACTCTTTTTTATACAGTTATTATGTGACCCTGTAATGTTCTATGTAAACATAATGGAAGTTGTAGGTAATGTGTTGAAAAGCCTTGGTTGGATAGAATGTGAGGTGTAGCTATGGTTACAGTTGAGTGGAAGTACTGTATGTCTTTAATGACACTGGGTGAAAATAGCAGGACAGGCATTTGTATGTCACACATTACAGCTAATGAGACTAGAACAAAAACTCATGATGAGGTCTTATGATTAGATGCCGGTCTCTTTACAGAGCAGCGAGCAAGTCTGCTTGTCTTGAGTCACCAATCAAGTCATGCTTTAAGCTGCAAAAAGCCACTGTACATTCAGCAGACAGACACAGAGACTAGCCGGTGAACACAGTGGAGCACTTAGAGACAGATATTTCCTTCAGGAGCTGGGAGAGACCAAAACCAGAGCTAACAGAGAGTGACAGTTGGACTTACATTCATCAGGTGGATGCAAATGAATGATAATTCAATTCAGTTTTATTTAAATAGCGCCAATTAACAACAACAGTTATCTCATAGCTCTTATTGTTGCTCTGTGTCTGCTGGATGTGTAAATAAGCACCTGTTTGCTAAGACGTTCACCATATCAACTTTATAAGGTGAATATGTCAGATGTTGCAGCCTGTT
>NW_024042260.1:0-5920 GCF_014851395.1 Micropterus salmoides | reverse complement strand
TACTACATTTATTTGCGATGTTAGGTGCTAGACCTTCATTAGCCATAAAGGTCACCAAAGGCCAAACAGGACAAAGCCACTGTATCTGGAATATGGATATAGGGCTCCCTCTTAAAGAGGTGGTTTTATGCTCAGGTTCATAATCTTATTTAGGGGTTGTACCAGAACAGGTTTACATGGTTTAATTTTCAAAACAAAGCATATTTTTTGTCATACTGCACATTACTGCAGCTCCTCTTTCGTATTAGCAATGGAGTAATACATTTTGCCTCTACATGATCTTTGTTGGGAGTTGCACGTGTGCAGTTCCTAGTTAAGGATGATTTACCAATCAGAAGCAGAGTAGGGGGCGCCTGAGAAGCTGGTACAGCTTCGGTTCAGCTGTATACGTTCCCCTTACCAGCTTAACAACATGGACTGGAGCAACAGTTTCAGAGTGGTGAGTTATTAATCTGTAACAAATGTATCTTTCATCCATAAAGTTTTAACTGAGCTCTGTCTCTACATCATGGTAACTACTTTATGTCCATTGACTGACTGGAGGGTAGCTAATGTTTGGAATGGAGAGAAGAGGCAGCAGGCGGACGTCTTGTCACTGTGTGCTGCCGCAACTGTTTTTGAGAGCGTGTCGGACTAGCTGCTTGGCGAGCATTATGAAGCGCATTTTGCTGTGTTGTCACAGGGATGAAAGGGAAACGGTTGGACTACAAACGAGCTGTTTTCGGGCAGTTAAGAGCAGTGTTTTCTGTGGGAGATGGGAACTCCCTTTGAACTCACTTTGCAAACCTGTTACATGCACAAAAGAGATATATAACTCAATAAAGGAGAGGGAAAAAGCCAAAAAGCATAATAACACCTCTTTAAATCCAAGCTTTGAAAGAAATCTACACAGGATTGTTTTGTAGCTGGGCCTAGCCCCAAGCGACTATGCCAGTCTGAACCCGAACAAAGATGGGGTCTCTTGTGTCACCACCCACAAGGAAAGGAATAAAGGGTCTGGTATATGTTTGGGCAGCAGGCAAATGTGCAGGCTTTGTCTAAATGAAAACTAGTAGCTCATTTTAGTACAACTGGATAGAAGATGGCCTACCCTTGTCTGGAGTCATCCAGGGTGCTGGCCTTGTGGGTGTGAGGATACTAACAAGTCCTGACTGTGTGTAGGTTTTCTTTGTGCCTATGTGCCAAATAGTATTTCAGAGTCTTTATATCAGATGGTGGTAGAAACTGGTACATTGACAGAGTAAACCTAAATGGGGAAGGGAATTGAACTCTTAATGTCCGTCGGAGGTCTGTTTCGAACTGCGGCCAAAAGGTCTGAGGTGATTTGCAGTGTCAATCAGCTGGCATTTGAGTTTGTGACTCCCATTCAGATGCCTATTACTACATGACAAGCACACAAGCCGGGTCCTTAAATTGTTCTGTATTCTAAAGACCATCTGTAATTCATGACAAAGACATTAACTGCATGATAGTTTATCTGTAATGTAATAGTAACATTAGAACCAAACCTGAGATTTGCTTGCCTCCTGTAGTCCCATGGATGACTTGAATGTGTTCAATGGTTCACCAGCTTCTTTCAGTTCACCCACCACAGAAGTCTGTTTTCTGTCAACTTGTGGCTCTGAAGTGACAATCTTTGCATTGGAGTCTCTCTGTGACAAGTCCAAAATAACACATTCTTCGTCCAAGCCAGACTTAACTTTTTTGCTAAGGTCCAAAGCGTTTGAAATTGAAGGGTCTGAAGAGTCTCTTACACTCAGGAAAGGAGAACATGAATTGTCCTTGAACACTATTCCACTGGACATTTCCAAAAAAGCACTCTCTTCTGTACATGAGTTTATAGAGTTCGAGTCAATTTGAAAGAACCTTTCTGTTGAACGGCTGTAGAACAGACCTATCCACATGTGGACGATGAGCTGTACCTCTTCACTGGTGTCTTGAATGGAATAATCCCATGGGCTATCGAAGGTGTACAACGAACAAAAATGAACTCTTTCAGTTGAATAATTGATAAATCGTCATCCTATTTGTTAACTAAACACAGGTATAGAACTGAAATTATGTGAAATTGTAATACATTTTTTACTTTTATATTGAGATTCGTTGAATAAATAAGAAACAACATACATACCCATGCAAGGCTCGGATGATAGCTCTATCCTTTGAGTCACTAGTAAACTTGCTGTCTAGATTAAAGTCATAGTTCTCCTCCCATTGCTTTGTGACTTGGACAGATCCATTCTTGATATCAAAGGTACGGGAGTGCCTGAACTTTCTTCTGCGTACCATGCGTTTACTCAGGTATTCTGGAATCATGTGGTGTTCACTGCGGTCTTCCTGACCGACAGAGGGTTGTAGTGTTTTTATTCCATCGCCATACATTGTCTGGTGATGATGCAGCAGTCTGGTAGAACCACTTAAAGGGGATATCTGCAAGGGTGTACCTGACAAACCCAATAGTAGAAAAGAAGATGGGGGCAATGAGTAAGCATGTTCTTTAGATACCAAATCAACCAATTCACTGCCTCCCACAAGATGGCTTGGTGAAGGAGAATCAAGAGACTGAATGGGTCTAGCAGCAGGCTGTTTAAGCAGAGCATGAAGAACTGACTCTTGTTCAGCACTGGTAACATCTTTTGTAAGGTCACACTTCTTCAAACTTGTCTCAGGCTTTCTCTCAAGTGCTGGGTCTGGTTGTGGTGGAACCTGGTCATTACTGGCACCGAGTGCCAAGTCAGCAAGTAAGTTCAAAGCATCTGTAGATGAGCAAGCACTGTTCATTTTTTCCTTAACAGGGTTCCTGACAGAATTATCCCTAGTACACTCTTTGTTTTTGAGTTTTTCACTTGCAAAAGAAGCTGGGGTTTGAAAATGCAACCACCCTGTGAAGACAAAACAGAGGAGAAAAAAGAGAAACTGCATGAAAATAGAAAGTAGCACATTGAAAGCATTTAAAAAATAAAATATACCAATACACTAATAGGAACTTGTCACTAACCAGTAAACTATGCCATTGTTTCAAACACAGAGATTGGTTTATTAAGCCAATAATGTCACTTTGGGTGCAGATGCATAGGACTGGCAAAATGCAGCATAAGCAAGAGCAAAAGCAAATTAAGAACTAGAAATACATAGCAAAGCAAATTGCTAGCATGCTAAGGATAGTTGCAGAAGAGACAGAGCCAAGAAAAGGGTAAGTCAGTTTCAATGTCATACACAATACTGAAGAAGTTTTAGACATACACAAAAAACAAACTTACATTTCTTTTTAACATGTTCTGCAGAGATGCCTTGATGCTTTTTGAGTGTTTTAATCCTACCCCTTCTTGGAAACATTGATAGAGGTCTTTGAATGACTTCAGGTTGTTTGTCAGGAATGGTTTGTTCTTGTGTCTCTGATACGTCTTTCCTTTGTTGAGTGTCCTGACCTTCAGTTTTCTTTATCTTCTCTGGTGTCTCTTTAGGGGTCAGGCCTAGGGCATATGCAAAAGAGGATCAACTGACATCCTTGCCTCTTCCTTGACACCCAAATTGGTGTTCGGGACACTCGGAATTGAATCATTAGTCTTCAGCACCCCAGTGTCTGAGTCAACTCTGCTCATCTTGGGACAAGGCCCAGAATCTTGGGTAGTATCAGCAGTTGTTTCCTCTAACACAAGGTGACCCGTTTTTCTCTTTCCCCTTAGAAGAACCGATTTTAGTTTATTCAACAGAAATTCACCCTTTGTTCTACCCTTTTCTGAGGAGAGGGTATCAGCATGTTTTTCTTTAACTGCTTCCGAGAATGGAGGCGTGTCTGTGCTATCCTTTTTTGAAGAATGCTCCCTTCTCTCTGGATTCAAAATCAATGAACCATTGCCATTATCCGACTGTCTCAAAGTGCTTTGTTCAAGATTAATGTCATTGAAACCAACATTTTGAAGATGGTTCCCTTCATCTTTGGATGTTGTGGCCTCTGTTTCATCCACTGCTGTTTCTGAAGCAGTGCTAGAATCTTGCTCCATTCTGACTGTGTCATGAGCATTCACAGGGGCATCAACCAACATATTTTCAGGGCACTGTTCATCTTTTGTATATTTAATCTTATCCTTTAAAGACTTAATCTGATCAGCAATATCTGCAGAGCCAAAGGGAACCAAGATTCTTCCACATTCGCTGGTAACCGGTTTCAAGTCCCAGCGCTCCGTTTTCCTCCTCAAAGGACAAGCTTCAAGTTCCATAAAAACGGTGCTTTCCAAGCTCTCTTGTCCAGGGTCGGATTTTTTATCCTCTGCTACAGCAGATCGCACTTTTTATTATTTGACGATAGCTTTCGTCTTTGTACTTTCCTCCAATCAATATTTGATTAATCAACTGTGGGTGGTCTGATGATTCCTTGGCCTGGTCTTCCTCCTGGCTCTTCAAGTTGTCTTCCTCCACGGCTATTTCGACTGTTTGTAAACTGTGAGTTTCAACACAGGCTTTAGTTACCTTTTTCCGACCTTTGAAATGTCCCCCTGCGTCGTTTTCTACGTTTTGCTTTTGTGGACTGGTGATCTCAGAGCAATCCAAAAGCTTTTTGGTTTTAACTGTTTCACCATTCAGAGAGTTTACTCCAGCTGTTTGTAATTTGGCTGTTGAAAAACCAGACAGCTGAAAGTCATTGTGCTTTACTGCAGAGTCTGTATTGTCCACACTTAAACTCTCAGTGACAGTTTGCTCTGCCGAAGTGATGCTGACAATCAGCTCTGCTGGAAGGTCATCTGATGTAGAGGGAGTCAGGAGATCTTTTGCCACCATATCATCAGGTTTGATCAACAAAGTCAGGTCGTTGGTTGTATCTCCAGCTTGCAAAACCTCTGGTACAACATTTTGAGACACAACTGTTAAGTCAACTTGTGCTTCAGCACTTGTTACACAACTGTCTACAGTCTCATTTATAGGCGACTTCTGGCCTGTCCACTGATCTTCTGATCCCATGCTAACAGAATTGGCTGGTGCCTCCTCAGGAGATGACAGACAGATGTAGACATCATCATCAAGGTCTTCTATTCGCTCCTCTTGTCCAGCCTTCAGGATTTCTGAAGCCTTGGACATTGGCAGTTGAAAAGAGACTGGTTTGCTCAGGTATGATGTGAAGCTCTGCCATGCCCTGTTAGTCCACTCCGGGAGAGTAGAGGTGCTTGTGGGCATCCGGCACATCATACTGATCTGGAAAGATGCTGACTTCCCTAGAGGGACTTAATGCCAACCCAGGATTTATCAGTGCTGCGTAACTCTGCATATGCTGCGCCAAAACTTCACATAGTTCTTCACTTGGGTCAATGGGTGTTTTCTCAACTTCGCCCTCTGCATAACTTAGTACCGGTAGAACCCGCAGGATTTCAGATGACATGGCAGATTTTCTCTGTCCAAATTTTGTGTCTGTGATAAATCAAGAAAGAATACTTGTTTAAAAGTGCGACTGAGCAGGGCAAATGTCATTTCATTTAAGTAATGTGAGAAACAGATCAAATGGAAATATTCACTGTTAAACACATGCTGTAATCACCTCTCAGCATAACTCGTGAGCTTGGAAACACAAACATGCATTGCAGGACCTCAGCTGCACTGGACCCAGTATCTTGGGGAAAAAAGCACAAAAGATACATGGCTGATATGAAGCTGAATTTTTGTTTTTAATGAGAACAAAATTTGTTTTGTTGTAAGACAGACAACATAATAGTAATTTTTAATCTTACCATCATATGTGAGGAAATGGGAGGAGTGCAACAAGATAAGAAAACCACTATCCTTAAGCGGAATAGTGAGAGCCTGTGCAAAAATGAGCGTCAGGTATGGTTTTTAGATGTTGGATAGCAAGTAAAATTCACATATTTATGCAGTGCAAACTGACATTGAAAGTAGACCAACTGAAACAACAGAAAAATTATTAATGACA
>NW_024042259.1:0-16320 GCF_014851395.1 Micropterus salmoides | reverse complement strand
TGATTTACACACTTCGTACTTTAACGAACTCCTCCTAGGGATTTAGGATCGACCTCAAATTTTGCTGTGCCTTCTAAAGGCATGACGATGAAAGTTGTGCTATTTGCGAGTTTTCGTCAATGGGCGTGTCCGTGGCGTCGATGATTCGCATGAACACGGAAGTTGTTGTAACTTCAGTGTACATGCTCACATCTGGACCAAACTGTACATGTAGGATGAGGTCCCGCCCTGAACACATGTACATGCCGACATTCACCACAGTCATAGCGCCACCTGCTGGCAACAGAAAGTGACCTTTAACGAAGACAGCCCCGCCGCACGTTTCACCTACGTGCACGAATTTCTGTGGTACGTGTATCTTGTCCAGACGCACAAAAAAGTCTCTTGGAGCCAGAGCCTAAATCAACAGGAAGTCGGCCATTTGAATTTTACGTCAAATTTTGGATGATTTACACACTTCGTACTTTAACGAACTCCTCCTAGGGATTTAGTCCGACCGACCTCAAATTGTGCTGTGCCTTCTAAAGGCATTGAAGATGAAAAGTTGTGCTATTTGCAAGTTTTCGTCAATGGGCGTGTCCGTGGCGTGGCGTCAAAGATCAGCTCTTCGCCATGACACGGAAGTTGTCGTAACTTCAGTGTACATGCTCACATCTGGACCAAACTGTACATGTAGGATGAGAGTCCCGCCCTGAACACATGTACATGCTGACATTCACAGACAGTCATAGCGCCACCTGCTGGCAACAGGAAGTGACTTTTAACGAAGCAGCCCCCGCCGCACGTTTTACCTACGTGCACGAATTTTCTGTGGTAGTGTATCTTGTCCAGACGCACAAAAAGCCTCTTGGAGCGATGCCCTAAAATCAACAGGAAGTCGGCCATTTTGAATTTTACGTCAAATTTTGGATGATTTACACACTTCGTACTTTAACGAACTCCTCCTAGGGATTTTAGTCCGACCGACTTCAAATTTGTGCTGTGCCTTCTAAAGGCATTGAAGATGAAAAGTTGTGCTATTTGCGAGTTTTCGTCAATGGTGTGTCCGTGGCGTGGCGTCAGAGATCAAGTCTTCGCCATGACACAGGAAGTTGTTGTAACTTCAGTGTACATGCTCACATCTGAACCAAACTTTACGTGCTTGATAACTCTCCCACCCCGCTATGGAGGACCGATCCTGACACAGTCAGAAATAAATACAGAAATAAATAAATGCTCAATAATAAATAAGCATCCAATTAATACACAAAAAATTAAGTAATAAATAAATGTAGGTAGTAATTAAATTATACAAGGAGACATAAATGTATATATTTTAATTAGTGCCTTTACTTATTCACCTTTGTTATAATTACCTTATTGTTTATTCAACTTTATTATTACTAATTTTTTTAATGTATTATTTATGTGTGTGTTTTAATATTTTTGTCTGTTTTATTCTTCCTTTGTATTTATTTACCTTATTTATTTTCACCCATGGTATTTATTTCTGCCTGTCTTTTTAAATTTTTGTATGCATTTCTGCCTCATTATGCAAATGAGGAGGGGCTGTGTCTCAAGGGGTCTTTCTCTGCTATTGGTGGACCAGTCAGACAGAGAGAGCTCCTACTCTGCCTGCAGACATCAACGATCTTGCCCCTCACACAGTCAGATGCTTCCTTCAGTGCGCTGAGGTGTTTAACAACTCTGAAGACAATACTACCAGCAATGTCTTCCTTCTCTTTTCGTAGAAGCACCACAGACAGTGCTTTCAGTTTGCTGCATGCCTGGACACAGAACTGCGGTATAGGAGAAGCACACGTCAGCTGGCTGCAGCTAAATCTGGAGTGCACTCGTATTCAATTCTGTATGGTAAATTCAGTTTTAACGGAGCAGAGCGAGCTGACAGGCGAGTAGAGACTTTTTCTGTCTGTTTCTCTCTTTACAAAGACGCATGTTGCAGTCAGAGTCTTCTCTGAGATGCGAGCACGACATACAACACAATTTATCAAATTACACAACGGATATACAGTATGAAAATAAGATTGATTGGATTATACTCACAGGAAGTATAAAACCTCTTACATGGCTATAAAAGTAAAGTAACACAAAAATGTCAGGGAAATTACTTTACTTAGATTTAAGTACTGCAGTTGTACATTTGAAATACCTTCCTACCTTTCTGATAGGAAGCCTTCTTGAGGTGGTATAAAACATTTCTTCTTATATTCTGTTTGAGTTGTGGACAACTATGACCACATGAATTAAAAAAACATTTCACTGCCCAAGTCAGCTATAACACAGTCTTGATCATCAGACTACATGCTGTACAGTATTTGTGGACAGATTTTGTCCAGGATTTCTTATGCATTTCTTCTTCTTCATTGCATGATTTAGAATAATAAGGTGAGAAATGGGTCTATTCTGAGTTCTCCTGCACTGCAGCAGCTAATAAAGTCCATTTAATCCCCAAAACGCTTTTCTTTTAGGCAGGCTGGAGCAGAAAACAACTCACCTTTCTCAAGTTGTACAGTAATGTCACATGTGTATGAAGGTGGATCAAACAAGCTAATCTAAATGTCAAAGTAGAGAGGAGCCTAGTAGGCCTATTTATTTTCATTCATTACACAATATGAATAAGCTATGCAGACAGTTGTAAAGAAAGAACATCTTTTTCTTCTGTTCTCACTTGTTATAGTTACACAGTATTAGGGGTGTGGGCTGTATTAAAAGTATCCACTGTTCTCCCATGCTCTAAACACAGTAACGATGAAATGTGTGCTGTTCTCACATTCTTCCTCTGTATGTACACATAACAACAGGCAGGGAAATATAAAAGGAATTTATTTTATGTTTGGGTACATTATTGTTCAGTGTACATGTTCACATCTGAAACAAACTTTACGTGCTTGATACTCTCCCACCCCGCAGACATCTACACGTCAATACCGATTTATTCATAGCGGCAAGTGCTATGTAGCTCCACATAGGGGACACAGGAAGTGACATATAGCACATTCATGCGGCGTCGGAACCGCGTAGGAATTCACAGCCGCACCGGCAGAGCTCCAGAATATGCGACTCGGCCGGCTCACACGCGGACGCGCTACAAGTGCGAGGGCCCGCCCAACACTGCTTGCAGCTTATTTATTATTTTTTTTTTTCTGCAAAGTAGGCCCAAATGACATGGCCTAAAACATACTCGAAAACTCACCAAAATTTGCAAACTGTCAGAACGGTGAAAAATTTCGTATTCTACAAGTTTCGCACATGGGCGTGGCAAATGACTCGCTAGCGCCACCTAGAAATTGGAAAAGATTAGCCCCTCGTTCACGTTTAACCTACATGTACGAAATTTTCTGGGGACATGTATCGTATCAAGACGCACAAAAAAGCCTCAAGAACCCATAGCCTAAAGTCAACAGGAAGTCGGCCATTTTGAATTTTATGGCCATTTTTTGATGATTTACACTTCGTACTTTAACGAACTCCTCCGAGGGATTTAGTCGGATCGACGTCAAATTTCTGCTGTGCCTTCTAAAGGCATTGACGATGAAAAGTTGTGCTATTTGCGAGTTTTCGTCAATGGGCGTGTCCGTGGCGTCGATGATTCGCAATGAAACAGGAAGTTGTTGTAACTTCAGTGTAATGCTCACATCTGGACCAAACTGTACATGTAGGATGAGAGTCCCGCCCTGAACACATGTACATGCCGACATTCACCCACAGTCATAGCGCCACCTGCTGGCAACAGAAAGTGACCTTTAACGAAGCAGCCCCCGCCGCACGTTTCACCTACGTGCACGAATTTTCTGTGGTACGTGTATCTTGTCCAGACGCACAAAAAAGTCTCTTGGAGCCATAGCCTAAACCCAATAGGAAGTCGGCCATTTTGAATTTTACGGCCATTTTTGGATGATTTACACACTTCGTACTTTAACGAATTCCTCCTAGGGATTTAGTCTGACCGACCTCAAATTTCTGCTGTGCCTTCTAAAGGCATTGAAGATGAAAAAATATATATAATCTTAGCAAATTCAATAGGGACCTCACACGTTCGTGCCCGGGCCCTAATAATATAATCTTTACAGATTCAATAGGGACCTCGCACGGTCGTGCTCGGGCCCTAATTTAAGCTGCAAGCAGTGTTGGGCAGGCCCTCGCACTTGTAGCGTGTCTGGGTGTGAGCCAGCCGAGTTGCATATTCTGAAACTCTGCCGGTGAGGCTGTGAATTTGCTACGCGGTTCCGACGCCGCATGAAGGTGTTATATGTCACTTCCTGTGTCCCCTATGTGGAGCTACATAGCACTTGCCGCTATGAATATAAATCGGTATTGGCTGTAGATGTCTTCGGGGTGGGAGAGCTATCAAGCACGTAAAGTTTGGTTCAGATGTGAGCATGTACACTGAAGTTACAACAACTTCCTGTGTCGTGAGAGTTGATCTTTGATGCCACGCCACGGACACGCCCATTGACGAAAACTCGCAAATAGCACAAATTTTCATCGTCAATGCCTTTAGAAGGCACAGCAGAAATTTGACGTCGATCCGACTAAATCCCTAGGAGGAGTTTGTTAAAGTACGAAGTGTGTAAATCATCCAAAAATGGCCGTAAAATTCAAAATGGCCGACTTCCTGTTGACTTTAGGCTATGGGTTCTTGAGGCTTTTTTGTGCGTCTTGATATGATACATGTCCCCAGAAAATTTCGTGCATGTAGGTTGAACGTGAACGAGGGGCTAATTTTTTCCAATTTTCTAGGTGGCGCTAGCGAGTCATTTTGCCACGCCCATGTGCGAAACCCATAAAATACGAAATTTTTCACCAGTTCTGACATGTGTGTAAAGTTTGGTGAGCTTTACAAATTCAATAGGGACATCACACGGTCGTGCTCTGGCCCTAAATATAATCTTTACAAATTCAATAGGGACCTCGCACGGTCGTGCTCGGGCCTTAACTAGTAGTAGTTGACTGGTTTTATTAGAAGTAAGAAAAGAGGACAAACTTAGACAAATGGAGGCCCACACATATTATTTCTCTGCAAAAGAGCTGACAGTGTGTCTGTCTCTGTAGGTTGTCCAGCGCTTGCAAAGGGAGGTGAGTGGTGACTGATGGTGCTTTCATGTGGTGTTGGAATAATCAGAATTTTTTTCCCTCCTTAAATCTTTATTGCAAAAAGAGAGAAAGTGTACATGGGACATAAAGAAGTATACAGAACTTTGATTAATGCAAAATCACATATTGTATATACATATTTTGCAAACATTAAATTTGTAATATGGTTGTAATGGTTAGTTTGCTGTCCATGTAGAGTGAAGTAGATGTCTGCATGCTGTTTATATGCTCTGGTGCTAATCCAACACATCTTTGTAGTAGCGTGTTGATTCCCACATTCTGACTTAAGAGCACATGAACACACACTGAAGTCAGAAGAACGACTTCACAACTCGGGAATGTGAATACACTGAACTGTTGCTTGCAATTAGCAACCTTCACGACTAAACTAACTTAGACACTGAACCGTTAAAAAATAAACTAATAGGGCCAAGCTGTTGCCTGGTGTGTCAGTCCTAACGCAGAAATCAATGTCGGACACCAAGTTCTAAGACTTTTATTCAACAATCAGTGTCAATTTCAACTGAGAAAAAAAATACAACTTATGACATCCCCACTGTACAAATTGCTTTAAAAAATCCTTGTGATTTTGTAAATGGGTACCAGAACAATGTCTATGCTGCACTAGTGATTCTTTAAAATTCCTCTTCACTGATCAATGCTCTCATAGACTTCAAATCTGTACTGGATACCATTCTCCTCCTGCAGCTCTTGTAGCACTCCTGGAGACCTGCAAGAGAAAGAAGCCTTACTTTAAAAGTTCCATTTGGTGCACGCACGCATGCGCACACGCACACACACACACACACACACACACACACACACACAGCAAAAGCTAACTTCTTTCCACCCAAGGAGCACAAGTTGAAAAATGTAGGATCAAATAATGTGTTTTTCCAACAAAAAAGATACAAGAGACATGTACAAGCATTATTTCATTTTGTTTGAATTCAAAAAGTAAAGGGGTTTTTTAATTATTTCTACTTCAACTGTTTTTTTAAATAATTATCTAATTATTTATACTTTAAACTGCATGTCTATAATAAAGCAGTTCTTAGTTCTAAACATCAAAATAGTAGAAAATAATAGAATGAATGGTCTCCTCATTGCAGAAGAAGTATAGGCAGACTTGTCCATCATGCAGTACCATCAGGGAGACATTTGATTGGCCTCAAATTTATTCTGCAGCATGACAACCACCCCAAACATACAGTGAAAGTCATATAGCACTGTCTTCAGCGTAATGGAGAAAAGGAGTCCTGGAAGTTCTCCAAGATGCTTGGGTCAACCTACTTTAGTTCCTTCAATAACTATGTGCAAGTTTACCTAGAAGAACTGATGCTGTTTGAAGGTAAAGGGTGGTCATACTACATATTGATTTGATTTAGATTTTTCTTCTGTTGACTCACATTGTATTTAGTTAATTGATAACTAATCTATTAACATGTCTAATTTTAAAAGCATCCTTACTTCACAGCACTTTTCTACACACCACCACTGTATGAGACGTAGCTGTGATGTTAAAAAATAAATTGATTTCACAATCACTACAACTAAAAGAAAAACTGTAACAAGGTCATTTCAATTCAGCTTTTGTCTTTTCAGTGAGCTTGGCCTTCACCTCCTTCTCAAGCCACATAATTAGGCTGCTGTAACATCTGTTCTGGTCCATGGTCCATTTTAGCAGCAAAGTTTAATGTCTACATTTGCGTCTCGTGAATTTTCCAAGTTCCAAAACAAATCCAAAAGCAAATTGATTAATTACATTGTAGTTAGGACAGTATTGGCCTTCCTAATATTATAAGGAACCTTTAGGGGCCAATGTTAACATTAAGTTGGGACTTTGCCTGAGGAGCTCATCTTGTGTTGTAATGTCTGCAAAATGGTAACATTAGTAAAGATAAAGGAGTAATCCCAGTGCCCTAACATCAGTAATGTTATACAAGTAGAATCTGGAATAACAAGTACACTAGCTAACATTAGACTCCATGGAATAATGTGTTGAGAATGTGTGCTGATCTTACTCTGGCAGTAGACGATATTTGTCTGGACTGATTTCTGGGAGGAATGTGTCACACTCAAACTGCTTCAGGATCCGTGTGACATACAGTCTCTTGGTCCCCGAGCTTTCCATCAACTCCTGGATAGACCAAAGCAACCAAAACTTAATTAAAGAAAGAGTTTAGCATGTCATTTCAGTCACCCTGAAATGGTTCACCATGACCATCAATGATAGCTGTATGACAGTAAAATTAACCATTGGAAAATGTAGACATTAGGGCTGACCCCGAAAAGTCGAAGATTTGATGCTTGGATGGGAGGCGCCTGATTCAACTGTCAATCTCACAGTTGAAGCTTTGCAGAAAATTTTTGGCGATAAGGGGGCTCAACGTCTGATTTTTACATAGAACTACCAGTTTTCTTCCAATAAGTTTAAATATAGCCCATTACAATATACATTTCAACATACAATGCTGTAAATAAACATGTGAAAAGAAAGAAGCTTTTTAATAAATGCTTTTAAAGTGCGTGAATGAATCATCAGTCAGTGCACATGTGTAGGCAGAACGTGTGTGTGTGTGTGTGCGTTGGCAGAAGAGAACAAGAACAATAAGTTACAGTGACTAATGATTAGAGACCGCAGCTCTGCAGCTTCTCAAGATTAAAGTGGAGCTGCCGTGTGTTCCATGCAGTACCTTGTAGAGAGAGCTGCCTCCTATAACCCAGACCTGGTCAGCCTGGCCTGCCAGCTCCGAGTCAACCAGCCTGAGAGCTGAGCTGAAGTCACCCACCACATGGTGTGCTCCTGTGAGGGGCGCTCTGGAGGAGAATTGGCATTTATATCTTGTCACTGAAAGCCCTGAGGCAAGTGGAGAGAAAAGCAATCTGAGACTGATTAGGGCCCGAGCACAACCTCTACCTCGACTTTTAACAAAGCAGCCCCCGCCGCACGTTTCACCTATGTGCACGAATTTTCTGTGGTACGTGTATCTTGTCCAGACGCACAAAAAAGCCTCTCGCGATGCCCTAAAACCAACAGGAAGTCGGCCATTTTGAATTTTACGTCAAATTTTGGATGATTTACACACTTCGTACTTTAACGAACTCCTCCTAGGGATTTAGTCCGACCGACTTCAAATTTGTGCTGTGCCTTCTAAAGGCATTGAAGATGAAAAGTTGTGCTATTTGCGAGTTTTCGTCAATGGGTGTGTCCGTGGCGTGGTGTCAAAGATCAAGTCTTCGCCATGACACAGGAAGTTGTTGTAACTTCAGTGTACATGCTCACATCTGAACCAAACTTTACGTGCTTGATAACTCTCCCACCCCGCTATGGAGGACCGATCCTGACACAGCCAGAAATAAATACAGAAATAAATAAATGCTCAACAATAAATAAGCATCCAATTAAATACACAAAAAAATAAAGTAAATAAATAAATGTAGGTAGTAATTAAATTATACAAGGAGACATAAATGTATATTTTAATTAGTGCCTTTACTTATTCACCTTTGTTATAACTACCTTATTTGTTTATTCAACTGTGTGTGTTTTAATATTTTTGTCTGTTTTATTCTTCCTTTGTATTTTTTTTACCTTATTTATTTTCACCCATGGTATTTATTTCTGCCTGTCCTTTTTAAATTTCTGTATGCATTTCTGCCTCATTATGCAAATGAGGAGGGGCTGTGTCTCAAGGGGTCATCTTCTCTGCTATTGGTGGACCAGTCAGACAGGAGAGCTCTAGGCCTACTCTGCCTGCAGACATCAACGATCTTGCCCCTCACACAGTCAGATGGCTTCCTTCAGTGCGCTGAGGTGTTTAACAACTCTGAAGACAATACTACCAGCCATGTCTTCCTTCTCTTTTCACGTAGACGCTCCGACAGACCGTGCTTTCAGTTTGCTGCATGCATGGACACAGAACTGCGGTATAGGGAGAAGCACACGGTCAGCTAGCTGCAGCTAAATCTGGAGTGCACTCGTATTCAATTCTGCATGGTAAATTCAGTTTTAACGGAGCAGAGCGAGCAGACAGGCAGAGTTAGAGACTTTTTCTGTCCGTTTCTCTCTTTACAAAGACGCATGCAGTCAGAGTCTTCTCTGAAGAGGGCAATGAAGTCTCAGTAGTACCCGATGCGAGCACCACATACACAATTTATCAAATTACACAACGGATATACAGTATGAAAATAAGATTGATTGGATTATACTCACAGGAAGTATAAAACCTGTTACATGCGTCTATTAAAAGTAAAGTAACACAAAAATGTCAGGGAAATTACTTTACTTAGATTTAAGTACTGCAGTTGTACATTTGAAATACCTTCCTAACTTTCTGATTGGAAGCCTTCTTGAGGTGGTTTTAAACATTTCTTCTTATATTCTGATTTGAGTTGTGGACAACTATGACCACATGAATTAAAAAAATTAAACATTTCACTGCCCAAGTCAGCTAAAACACAAGTCTTGTTCATCAGACTACATGCTGTACAGTATTTGTCTATAGATTTTGTCCCAGGATTTATTATGCATTTCTTCTTCTTCGTTGCATGATTTAGAATAATAAGGTGAGAAATGGGTCTGTTCTGAGTTCATCCTGCACTGCAGCAGCTAATAAAGTCCATTTAATCCCAAAAACGCTTTTCTTTTAGGCAGGCTGGAGCAGAAAACAACTCACCTTTCTCAAGTTGTACAGTAATGTCACATGTGTATGAAGGTTGATCAAACAAGCTAATCTTAAATGTCAAAGTAGAGAGGAGCCTAGTAGGCCTATTTATTTTCATTCATTACACAATATGAATAAGCTATGCAGACAGTTGTAAAGAAAGAACATCTTTTTCTTCTGTTCTCTACTTGTTATAGTTACACAGTATTAGGGGTGTGGGCTGTATTAAAAGTATCCACTGTTCTCCCATGCTCTAACACACAGTAACGATGAAATGTGTACTGTTCTCACATTCTTCCTCTGTATGTACACATAAACAACAAGGCAGGGAAATATAAATGGAATTTATTTTATTGTTTGGGTACATTATTGTTCAGTGTACATGCTCACATCTGAAACAAACTTTACGTGCTTGATAACTGTCTCATCCCGCAGACATCTACACACCAATACCGATTTATATTCATAGCGGCAAGTGCTATGTAGCTCCACATAGGGGACACAGGAAGGGACATATAGCACCTTCATGCGGCGTCTGAACCGCGTAGCAAATTCACAGCCGCACCGGCAGAGCTCCAGAATGTGCAACTCGGCCGGCTCACACCCGGACGCGCTACAAGTGCGAGGGCCCGGCCAACGCTGCTTGCAGCTTTAATTATATTTTGGGTTCCTACTAGAAAATGTTTACATGCTTTAGTATTCTAAAAACACATTATATATTTTTCTCATTGTTGTACTCAAGGCCGGTCTTGGTATCAGGTCTTAAGACCACTTTGATGGTCTTGATCACGTCTCAGACTCGACCGCATTTGTACTCGGTCTTGTCTCAGTCTCGGACATTGAGGACTCAGGATTTTATTTCAAGACCAGTCAAGACAATAACTTTGGTAATATCAATAAAATTGCTTTTGCATTGTCTGATTTATTTGTTAACATCCTAACTTTTATTGGATCTAGAACGTATTGCTTCAAATACAACCAATAACCCTAATTAAAAATGTGTTGTTCCCGTTAACGACTATCACAATGGTAAGCATGGAAAAGGAGTGTTGAATAAAGATGTTTAAGTTGATTTCAGCTCTTAGTGTTTGTATGTGGGTGGGTCTACCTATGATCTCGTTTCCACATTTTATTGTGCGTCATGTAATGCAGGGAACTGGTCTTGGTTTTGACTCAGTCTTGCCCACCCTTGGTCTTGGTCTCAGCCCCTAAAAGCATTGGTCTTGTCTCAGTCTTGATAAACTCTTGTCTTGGTCTTGACTTGGTCTCGGTTTGAGGGACTGTCAAACCTTGACTGTCCATTTCTGCAGTACCTCTATTCACCCGCTGTCTGAACATGTCGTTTGAGCTCCTGTCTCCTAAAGACCTGCCTCCCCAAAAGCCTACTTTCTTCTGATTAGCCAACTTCTGGAAGTCTGTTGAAACAAGTGTGGAGATGGGCTGGCTGTGCAGACTAGGCAGCAACAAGCCTGCACTGCCCAGGTGGGAACCTCCGGGTCTGAAATGTGAGGCTATGATGCCATTTTAACTATAGCCATTGTGTTTTGTTTTGGAAAGCCCTTTATGTCCGATGCTTGGCAAGTGCTTTTCTTATGAATTATAGTTTAACCACTACTGCCTAACACCAAAAACTGAATAGCCTTGACACAAATAATAGCATATAATTTTGCCTACTATAAAATCCCATCATTCTGTTGAACCTTAGCTTTCTAAAATCACTGTGGTCAGTGTTAAACTTCACAGCAAACTTGGTGTATTGATATGAAAGTGTAATACGGTCAAAAATCTGGGTCTACTTCATAGGTGTGCAAATATCAAAAACTAATAGATATTCTAAAGGGGGGGGGGGGTGGTAGCATTCCTCTTATAAAGGCTCATAGACTTCAATCAATCAGTAAATAACTTACATTACAGTATTACGTTACAAGTCGCTGACACAGTGGGTATTTTACAACCAGGGACCAGGTAAAGTAACAGTGAGCAAACAGAGTGCAGATGTTCCTTACGAAGCTGGCTTGGGCTGCAACTAACGACTATTTTGATAGTCGATTATTCTATTGAATGTTATTGAAATGGATACTCAACTATTCAGATTATGAATCACAAAATTACACAATGTCTCCGATTTAGCCATCAGCTTTTAAATTAACAGAGCAGCTTACACCTCGGTACTGCAACACAACGGGACAAACTGACACTATATTTCCACAAAAAAAGGAATAACTTCAGCTGTCACATCTGCTGAATTTACAAGAGGGGACCAACTAACGATTTTGTAGTAGACAGCGTTTTAACACAAAGTTTCTATAGACGCCCCTAACTCAAACATCTCACATATCTTTTTTTAAGAGTCTGGGGCGGATTTGCCGCCACCTCACACACAGACAGAAGAACTCTTTATAAAGTAACAAAAACATTGTCCGGTTTGAAATGAAAACAGTCTCTTCACTCCTGGTTTCAATGGTAAACAACCAAGAATGACAACTACCAACAAACACACTAGATTCTAAGGAGACACGTTTTAATCAACATAAATCATAAAGTAACATTTGTATTTCAAATAAATGGCAAATTAGTATTTTATTTTAACAAAAGTCCCTTCACCCTCATGTGCAGAGGTTTATTTATTGCCTCAAAGTCCACTGGAAGCCTCTCAGCGTTTCAGCAGTGCAGTGTGCAGCCTGCAGCGTTTCAGCAGCGCAGTGTGCAGCCTGCAGCTTAGCAGAAGGGAGTTACAAACTCAATTTCACTCCATAACCTGTTTTGTGACAAAATAAATCTACCTACCTACCTATAAAACTGCAGACATATAAAGGAAGAGAGAAAGAATTTGTAGCTTTGGCAATATTATTGTTTTACATTAAATGGCAATAAAGCTGAATTAAATTGATAGACAAATGTAGATGTATGTCTGAAGAGAAAAACAAGTTGAGCTGATTACTGGACGCAACGTAAGGTGGAAAATTAAGTAGAATTAAAGCTGCAAGCAGCGTTGGGCGGGCCCTCGCACTTCTAAGGGTGTGAGCCGGCCGAGTTGCACATTCTGGAGCTCTGCCGGTGCGGCTGTGAATTTGCTACGCAGTTCCGACGCCGCATGAAGGTGCTATATGTCACTTCCTGTGTCCCCTATGTGGAGCTACATAGCACTTGCCGCTATGAATATAAATCGGTATTGGTGTGTAGATGTCTGCGGGGTGGGAGAGTTATCAAGCACGTAAAGTTTGTTTCAGATGTGACCATGTACACTGAACAATAATGTACCCAAACAATAAAATAAATTCCTTTTATATTTCCCTGCCTTGTTGTTTATGTGTACATACAGAGGAAGAATGTGAGAACAGCACACATTTCATCGTTACTGTGTGTTAGAGCATGGGAGAACAGTGGATACTTTTAATACAGCCCACACCCCTAATACTGTGTAACTATAACAAGTAGAGAACAGAAGAAAAAGATGTTCTTTCTTTACAACTGTCTGCATAGCTTATTCATATTGTGTAATGAATGAAAATAAATAGGCCTACTAGGCTCCTCTCTACTTTGACATTTAAGATTAGTTTGTTTAATCCACCTTCATACACATGTGACATTACTGTACAACTTGAGAAAGGTGAGTTGTTTTCTGCTCCAGCCTGCCTAAAAGAAAAGCGTTTTTGGGATTAAATGGACTTTATTAGCTGCTGCAGTGCAGGATGAACTCAGAATAGACCCATTCCTCACCTTATTATTCTAAATCATGCAACGAAGAAGAAGAAATGCATAATAAATCCTGGGACAAAATCTGTCCACAAATACTGTACAGCATGTAGTCTGATGAACAAGACTTGTGTTATAGCTGACTTGGGCAGTGAAATGTTTTTTTAATTCATGTGGTCATAGTTGTCCACAACTCAAATCAGAATATAAGAAGAAATGTTTTATACCACCTCAAGAAGGCTTCCTATCAGAAAGGTAGGAAGGTATTTCAAATGTACAACTGCAGTACTTAAATCTAAGTAAAGTAATTTCCCTGACATTTTTGTGTTACTTTACTTTTAATAGACGCATGTAACAGGTTTTATACTTCCTGTGAGTATAATCCAATCAATCTTATTTTCATACTGTATATCCGTGTGTAATTTGATAAATTGTGTTGTATGTGGTGCTCGCATCGTGTACTACTGAGACTTCATTGCCCTCTTCAGAGAAGACTGACTGCAACATGCGTCTTTGTAAGAGAGAAACGGACAGAAAAAGTCTCTAACTCTGCCTGTCAGCTCGCTCTGCTCCGTTAAACTGAATTTACCATACAGAATTGAATACGAGTGCACTCCAGATTTAGCTGCAGCTAGCTGATCGTGTGCTTCTCCCTATTCCGCAGTTCTGTGTCCATGCATGCAGCAAACTGAAAGCACTGTCTGTCGGAGTGTCTACGTGAAAAGAGAAGGAAGACATGGCTGGTAGTATTGTCTTCAGAGTTGTTAAACACCTCAGCGCACTGAAGGAAGCCTTCTGACTGTATGAGGGGCAAGATCGTTGATGTCTGCAGGCAGAGTAGGCCTAGAGCTCTCCTGTCTGACTGGTCCACCAATAGTAGAGATGACCCCTTGAGACACAGCCCCTCCTCATTTGCATAATGAGGCAGAAATGCATATAGAAATTTAAAAAGGACAGAAATAAATACCATGGGTGAAAATAAATAAGGTAAAAAAATACAAAGGAAGAATAAAACAGACAAAAATATTAAAGACACATTAATAAATACATTTAAAAAATTGTAATAAATAAAGTTGAAGATTATAACGGAGAATAAATAAATAAGGTAATTATAACAAAGGTGAAGTAAAGGCACTAATTAAAAATATACATTTATATCTCCTTGTATAATTTAATTACTACCTACATTTATTTATTTACTTTATTTTTTGTGTATTTAATTGGATGCTTATTTATTTGTTGAGCATTTATTTATTTCTGTATTTATTTCTGACTGTGTCAGGATCGGTCCTCCACAGCGGGGTGGGAGAGTTATCAAGCACGTAAAGTTAGTTTCAGATGTGAGCATGTACACTAAAGTTACAACAACTTCCTGTGTCATGGCGAAGACTTGATCTTTGACGCCCCCCCCGCCCATTGACGAAAACTCGTAAATGGCACAACTTTTCATCTTTAATGCCTTTAGAAGGCACAGCAGAAATTTGAGGTCGGTCGGACTAAATCCCTAGGAGGAGTTCGTTAAAGTACGGAGTGTGTAAATCATCCAAAAATGGCCGTAAAATTCAAAATGGCCGACTTCCTGTTGACTTTAGGCTATGGGTTCTTGAGGCTTTTTTGTGCGTCTTGATATGATACATGTCCCAGCAAATTTCGTACATGTAGGTTGAACGTGAACGAGCGGCTAATTTTTTCCAATTTTCTAGGTGGCGCTAGCGAGTCATTTTGCCACGCCCATGCGCGAAACCCATAAAATACGAAATTTTTCACCAGTTCTGACATGTGTGCAAAGTTTGGTGAGTTTTCGAGTATGTTTAGGCCCTGTCAATGGAGCCTACTTTGCAGAAAAAATAAATAAATAAATAAATTCAATAGGGACCTCACACGGTCGTGCTCGGGCCCTAATAATCTTAGCAAATTCAATAGGGACCTCACACGGTCGTGCTTGGGCCCTAATTAAACTGGTGAGATAAGAAATAACATAGGCTACTTTAAATAGGGTAATGTATTCTTAAAAATAAATACCATTAAAGCTGCAAGCAGCGTTGGGTGGGCCCTCGCACTTGTAGCGCGTCCGGGTGTGAGCCGGCCGCGTTGCATATTCTGGCGCTCTGCCGTGCGGCTGTGAATTTGCTACGCGGTTCCGACGCCGCATGAAGGTGTTATATGTCACTTCCTGTGTCCCCTATGTGGAGCTACATAGCACTTGCCGCTATGAATATAATCGGTATTGGCGTGTAGATGTCCGCGGGGTGGGAGAGTTATCAAGCACGTAAGTTTGGTGCAGATGTGAGCATGTACACTGAAGTTACAACAACTTCCTGTGTCATGGCGAATCATCGATGCCACAGACATTGCACAGGCCCATTGACGAAAACTCGCAAATAGCAGAACTTTTCATCGTCAAGCCTTTAGAAGGCACAGCAGAAATTTGACGTCGATCCGGCTAAATCCTTAGGAGGAGTTTGTTAAAGCACGGAGTGTGTAAATCATCCAAAAAATGGCCATAAAATCAAAATGGCCGACTTCCTGTTGACTTTAGGGTATGGTTCTTGAGGCTTTTCTCCTCCCTGTTCTCCTGTCTTCCTTTTTGGGTCATAGCTGATAAGGTCCGGTGCCGCTGAGCTGCAGCGCGGTCGCGCATTCACGTCAGGGATGGTGCGTTCAGTAGGAAAGCCTTAATATGATTAGTAACTGTAATAAGATAACTGTTTTGGAAATAGTAATCCGTCATACTATTCTTTACTGGGAAAAGTAATATAACAGTATTACTGCCCCCCCTTTTAATTACAGATCTGCATGATTCACGTGGGTCCGATTTTCAGGTCAGAAAATCTGGAATTCCGGATTAATCCAGAGAAATCAC
>NW_024042258.1:0-11964 GCF_014851395.1 Micropterus salmoides | reverse complement strand
TAACATTGTTTTTAATGCACAGTTAACAAAGGATTCTAAATGTAGGTCTTATTTTTTTTTTCACTGCCTGATGGGTCCTGTAGGCTATGACGGGGGGAAATAAAATAAGCTACTTGAGCACAAGTTTCTCATAGGTAAAGAAGAAGGGAGTGAATTCAGTTTTATCCTGCGACACCTGTGAGTCGCTTTTTCTCCTAGCTGTGTAAGACCCTATATTACTCCAATAAAATAAATGCTCTTTTTCTCCTCCGTCAATGTGGCAGGTTACAGCAATAGTCAGCCTTAAGAGTCACACAAGAATGCAAAATAATCACACACGCATTTGAAACATTTTGTTACTGAGAAAGTTTAATTGCCATCATATTTACTATAAGACAGCTTAGCCACGCAGGAGCATGCAACGATAACCTTTACTTACTACTCCTGTTTGATTTTATTACTGTATTATTGTGTCAATGACACGTCCAGTGCAATGGGAATATTCTTTCTAGAGCCCGACCGATTTATCGTTTTGCAGATATTATTGGCCGATATAAGCTAGTTGCAGATGTATCTGCATCTGTGTTTATAAGAGTCGATATGATTATTAAAAAAGAGAAACAGAGTAGGATTCTTCCCTCATGTCATGTTGCTTAGTTTGCCCACCAGAGGGCACGCTGCAGCACCACAGAACAAACATCAGCTGACCACATTCTGCCAGAGCTCAGAGCGGCTCTGCCGGAGCCACGGTGAGGAGCTCCTAGCTTCTGGTAGCGCTCACACTCAGTGCTCCCGGGGAGTTGTTAATTTGTCACGTCAATTACATGACATAAATAATAATCACCACTCATCACTTCTCTCCTGAAAACATTCATACCAGACCTCCCGTTTTTCACTGCACTCTCCCGGGTCACAGCAAGATGTTTCATGTTACAGTAGGCGAGTAGTGGAGGCTAACGTTACGCTGACACACGTGATTTTAGATTTATTCTGAAACAGTGAGGCACTTCTAGTGAACGGTCCTCATTTCTCCCTACTTACTGTAAATATTATTTACATAATCAGTGGAGGCGTGCTAATATTAATGACGATTAAACTATAGTTTGACATATTCTAAATATATCTGCGAGTTGCTTGTCTCTAGTTACAGTCGATATGTCAGAAATGATTAAACCAGAGCGGACTTCAGAATAAGAATCAGCTTTATTTTAAGGAATTTGACTCTGGATTGTACAATGAGATCTATTTTCATTATGTCGTTTTATGCGTTAAACACTTACACACACTAATTTTGATGTGTTCTGAGAAAGTCTCTCGTTGTTTTTTTCAGTCCACTAATTTTGTTGTTCAGCAGTGAACGTACCCTTTCTGCCTCTGAGAAAAGACTCCAGGTGCATAAAAGGATTATTCTCACAGGAAAAATCTAGCAGTTGTGGAAATAAATGGTCTCACACAGAGGTTTTAACTCTTTGAAGGAATAACTGCAGGAAAGTGTGCGGCCACTTGCAGTACAGCAGCAGCAGCATGTGCGCAGCTACTAGGCATATAATCTTTAACGGGGCAGCATCGAAGGTTAATGAACAGGGCTGGACTGGTAATCTGGCGTACCGGGCAAATGCCCAGTGGCCCGACGCACCTTTGGGGCCGGTATAATGTGAATTATTTATTTATATAACTGTTTTAACGATCGGCCCATAAAACATGGACAGCGGCCCGTTGGGTAATTTTCTATACTGACACTGGGCCGGCCCAATGACATCTCTTACTAGCCCCCACCCCCTCTGCTCTCTGTTTCTTGCGTTACGCCCCCCCACCCCCCCAAAACGAAAATCTTCAGACGGCTGCCGCCAAATGCGCAGGTGTAAAGTCCCAGATAATCAGAGAGACAGAAAAAACAGAAACCTGGCTCTCAGAGTTTGTTTCAAAACTATCATATTAAAGAGTTTGGGCTTTAAAAACATTGACAAAGATTTTTAAAGTGGTGAAGGTGGGTTTTATTTTTATAGCTGGCCTATCCTTGAACAATTTCTTAATCATACCTCCTGCCTTCTGTATGCAAAGGTCTTGTCCATCATTGCTGCCACCTGGTGCTTGTCTTTTCCTTACTTCTATGAGGAGGTCAACTCTTATATATCCTAGTGTCTCAGCTGTTTCACCTGCTGGATAGGTGGGGCAGGGTTTTAAACAAAAATAACATATTTAGTATCAGGATTCAACAAAGCTCCAGTTTCTTTGAAAGCAGTGTTAGCCCTGTCCAGCTGTAGCTGAGTATCAGAAGCAAACAGGGGCATGGGGAAGACAATGGGCCATGCAGTGGATCTCGAGGAGGTGGACTCAAAACAACACAAATCTGAAGGATTGCGCCAAAGTTGGCCAGCCGCTTGTAGACCCATGAGCAACTATTGTCCCATTTCTGAAATTTACACCTTTGCTCGACTGGTCAACTTCTGTTGTACCAGGGAAGTATGTAGTCTGAGCTATTATTTTAAATCATTCAGAGGGACTGTTAAGAATTTTGTAACCTCCTAGGGAAGTTTTTTCAAAACTGAGTATCTCAAAAGCTGATGTTTAGAAGCAAGTGAGAGGGGCACGTTTTTAAAGCAATTGGCGTGTCGCATAACCTGCTTTAAAAAACTGTGTTTGGCCTCACAGAGTCCCACAAGACGTCCAAACATCCTTATCAGGATAGTGCTCTAAATAATGTTTTGGGAGCAGTTGCACATCAGGGAAGAGTTCTTAATACTTTCGTTTGTGCTCTGAAAATTTGCCCTTAAGATAGGTAATGGACAAATCTGTGTGTGTTGGAACAACCACAAGCTCTACAATGTTGCTGAATTTCACCCTCAGGCACCAGATGCCCAATTATGAATGAGTAGTCTTAACAGAGCCCAATTTTTATGGCGTTACAACCTTTTGTCCTAGTTGAAAATGTGTGTCTTGTCTGCCCACGTGTAAGGGAAATGCAGGATAGATTTGTTGAGGGTTTCAAGATAGAGGGGTTATGAGTCTGCAGCCATCTGGCCCTGAAACTACCACAATGATGGCTAACCTTTCACCAGCTTCAGCTCCTGAGCTGATTAGAGACGGATTCCCAGCCTGCTGGTGCATCGGCTGCTAGCTACGTCTACTTCCCTGCCTGCCCGTCAGCCTGCCAACCCCCGCACAAGAAACGGGGTCACCTTCCTATTAACCTTCGGTAAAGCCTTCCAGAAGGAGACGTGGATTTCACCATCATTGTGCCTCTCTGTGATCCAGCTCCACTGAGTCACTGCTGCCCAGTTTTTCATCCTCTAATTCTCTACCCCAGAGTAGCACAGAGGTGGCCTCTCCTGCCCTCTCTGTGGTTTATAGTCTGCATGTTTCCTCCCATCTTTGTGAGACTGTCTCATTCCCTTCATTCAGTGTCAAGCTTCCCTCCCTGTTTCCCAGTGTTATGTTGGATTACCGTGGATTTAGTATTTTGGTTCTTGCCTGCCTTCTCTGTGTGGACTATTGCTTTTTTTAAATTTTTTTTAAGATAGGTAATGGACTAATCTGGGGGATTGGGGATTATGGGTCGTGCATTTTGGACTGCCTTCTTTGCCTCTGCTTTTAAATCATTAACTTTTTGTAAATAAACTCGGAATCTGCTCAGCCATGGTGTCTGCGCTCTGGTTTCCTGTGTTTAAAGAGGTGGTATTATGCTCATTTTCAGGTTCAAAATGTTAGAGGTTGTACCAGAACAGGTTTACATGATTTAATTTTCAAAAAACACCATATTTTTTTCATACTGCACATTGCTGCAGCTGTACGATCTGCTCTTGAGCTACAGAGTGATGCATCTTACTTGTACAAAATCTTTGTTGGGAGTTGCACATGTGCAGTTCCCAGGTAAGGACTACTAGCCTATCAGAAGCAGAGAAGGGCGGGTCGTAAGAAACAAGGTAGTGTGATCCAAATCAAAGCTGCTTCAGACTGCGACCGTAACCTAGCAGATGGTAGAAGTTACTCACAAGTCCACAACATCATTGTTCCACATCTGACCATAAACCACTAAAAAAATCACCATATTTCAACTCAATTTTACATAAAAATTGGCCAAACAATTTGAACGTTTGCTCAGTAGCTTTCACATCAGGTGTAACATTAGCATTATAGCTATAACTAGCTGTATTAGCCAACGTTTACAACAACTCCGCACTTCAACAGTCTGTGAAGTTACATTGCCGTGTTTATTTTAAATATAGTTCACAACCAATAAAGAATACTTTCAGGTTGTGATTGTGAATTTCCAGAGTTGCATCGTCTTTTAGGACTAAATGTTGAACTGTTGCCGGTGTTTCTGACGATCTATGCTGCCTTGCCGAAAAATGCTACCATAGCGCAAATCGATAGACTCGACTCTGCTCGGCCCTGCTCCGTTTTCCATTGCAGATAGCACCCAGAGGAAGTACGTAGCTTGTTGTCATAGCGACGCCACACACAACTGCCGCGACGTAATGTTCAATGCGACACACACACCAGCGATCCACACAGCTTTCTCTTTTTTAAGTTGAAACGTTTCAACCTTCCTCAGAATGTAAAGACAGATAAGCGGTATGAAAAGCTTCCAGCTGTGTTTTCCTCTGCCGTTGTTGCTGCAGCGGTCTGTGTGACGGCGGGAGCAGAGCGCTCTGTGAGCGGGCGGCTGGCCGGCCTCACACGCTCCTCCCGCGGGTCACAGCAGGCTTCCCCCGCAGCCACTTGCTGAGCTCCTCAACTCCGAAAATATTCAAGCACGTTTTTGTTCCGCCATCACTTCTCTAAAACTGTCAATATTGGAAATCTACACAGCTGATTTCTCACCTCAAAACTTCTCAGAAGTGGATTTAGTGATGAAATTCCATATGGAAACTGTAACATATAAAACTTTCTGTTGCTGGCCTCTGTCTGGTGCAGCAATGATGATGCAGTGAATAGTGAATATTCTCTCTGACCAATCAGCAGTCTGTCTGTTTTCACGTTACATTTTAGTTTCCCTCAGCTCGCTTGGAACCTCGACGGAGGTGAGGTTATATGAAAAAAAGTACCTGGAAGCAGGTACAGGTCCAACATTTCTACAATGGAAACCCAAACAAAGGCGAGTCGAGCCAAAGGGCCTCCGCTCAGACTAGCTTGGTTTGAGGGCGTGCCTGACCCCGCTAGCCGCTTGGCAAGCTTTATGACCCCGTTTTCATTGTGACGTCAAAAGTAAAGGAAGTGAAGGGCTGGACAACAAACGAGCTGTTATGAAGCGGTTCAGAGCAGAGCTTTCTGTGGGAGATGGGAACTACCTTTGGGCTGGATTTTGGGCTTTTTCACTTTGCAAACCTGTTACATGCACAAAAAGAGATATAACTCAATAAAGGAGAGGGGAAAAGCCAAAAAGCAGAATACCACCTCTTTAAGTTTGACAGAAACATTACAAAAAGACTGTGGCAAAGGAAGTTGCGATTGATTTAGTCAGCCACCAATGAAAGATCTGCTGCTGTCTGGTGGAGTGTGAAGAGAAGAAACGGCAACAGACTTCTGATATCTGTTTATTACTGAAAGAACAGACAGGAGGCAAAAGGCAAATACAGATACATTATTTGGATCTAAACATCATGTACTTTAAACAAAACGGCTGGATTAACCCCAGAACCTGAGGGTCTGTTGCTGAGATAACTCAGAGGTGACCGAAGCTCAGATGCTGAATGTGGAGGAATCATACAATCATACAGAGAGCTGATATCCAGGTTTCTCTCATTTTCTATGTAAAGGACATGCTGAATGTGAACATGTCTTTCTCTTCAGTCATTTACCTTTTCAAACTGTAAATATTCTAGCACCCCTTAAAATCACTGTCTTCAAAAAATGTGCAAAGAACTAAACAAAAATAAAAACACATGCCTAACAAGTACTGAAAAGCACTAATGTCTGAGACTTGGACAGTCCCAGAGTTGGGATCACTGCCAGATGTCGTGGTATGCTATACTCCCACAGATTCATATGCACTATGTATTAAACTCAATAATATCATCAACATGAATTATCTTAGAAGTAATGGTGATGTTTGAAGGTGCCCACATCCCCAAATGGACTCCTGTGGAGAGAGAGACAGAGAGATTTTTCATTGATTATTAACATTTAATAATTTTGGTGACATCTGAAATTGAACCTGCACACTGAGATTTCAGGCACTACAAACTGAAGAACTGAACCCCACAAGTGTCTATAGTGGTCCTGATCACCCGAACACCCAAAACTGTTACAGCACTTCTTTCCAAATATTAATCAGGGGAAACCCAATGATTTAATTAACAAAAGATGCCATTCTGGACAACTGAACAAATCAAACCAAAACATTATTGTTTATACACTTTTCTGCCGTCCCTTTCTGGTAACATTTACCAGAGACTTTCAACTGCTCACGCTATTCCACCGCTCTTTATCGAACCTGGAACTTCTCGAAGTTATTAGTTGGAGGAGCAGCAGCTCTGTACAGGATCTATAAGGGACGCCGAAGGGGGAAGCGTGCCTGCGCACTGGTTAAACTTAGACAGTGGGGTTTTCACACTGTGCTCCCTTTGATCCACCTGCCGAATGTCTGCTCTCTGGTCAACAAAATGAACAAACTGCTTCTCCTCAACAGAACTAACTCAGACTTCTGCCTATCTGCCGCCCTCTGTTTTACAGAATCCTGGCTCACTGAGCACGTCCTGGACAGTGCATTTTACCTGCTGGGATTTCCCTGAACTCAGGGAAGCCCAGACTCTTGACATTTTTAAAGCTCTTCTCAAGACACACTTTTTTTAAACTTGCATCTTTTTATGATTGTTTTATAGTTAGTTTTATTATTAATGTTGTTGTTTTTGGCAACACGTTGCTGACATACTGCGGTAAGCGTAATGTAATAAGTGTAGTGTATTTGTAGACATGGAGGCGAGGCTCAGTGATTTAGAAGTCCGGCTCCGCACCTTGGTAGATCAGTCTTTAGCTACTGCAGCTACCAAGTCCACGGTAGTCGGTGCGGAACGGCCTGAGTTAGCCTGTGGTAGCCGTCCCCCGGCATCTCCTGTGCAGCCAGGAAGGGGTGGCTGGGTGTCTGTCCGAAGGAGGAATAGTCGTAAGCATTCAAAGCCCACGGGGCATCATCAACCTGTACAGATTTTCCCCACTCAGCGACTCATCCGCTGAGAAACCAACTCTGATCATTGGTAGCTCCATTTTGTGCATCCCTGGGGCCAGAGCGGGCGGCATTGAGTCTTATTTGAAACTACTGGCTAAGGATAAACGTAAATACAGTAAGATTGTTATTCACGTCGGCGGTAATGACTCCCGGTTACGCCAATCGGATGTCACTAAGATTAATGTTGAGTCGGTGTGTATATATGAAAAACAATGTCGGACACCGTAGTTTTCTCTGGACCCCTGCCAAATCTGACCAGTGATGACATGTATAGCCGCATGTCGTCATTCCGCCGCTGGTTGTCGAGGTGGTGTCCAGCAAACGATGTGGGCTTTGTTGATCATTGGCAGACTTTCTGGGGAAGACCTGGTCTGATCCGGAGAGACGGCATCCATCCCACTTGGGAAGGAGCAGCTCTCATTTCTAGAAATCTGGCCAAGTTTATTAGTGGACCAAATCCATGACAACCCAGAGTTGAGACCAGGAGGCAGAGTCGCAGTCTAACACACTTCTCTGCCCTTCTTTTTCAGCAGTTACCCACCCAAAACCCTACGCAGAGTCGCAGTCTAACACACTTCTCTGCTCCTCCATTTCAGGAGTTACTTAGTGAAAATCCTACAGTGACGGTGTCTGTCCCCCGACCATCGAAATTATTTAAAAAGGTAAACAGAAGAGGAGCTGTGCATAAAAACCTCATAAAAATTAAAACCACAAGAGCAATAGTGCAAATGAATAGGAGAGTTAAATGTGGACTCTTAAACATCAGATCTCTCTCTTCTAAAGGTGTACTAGTAAATGAACTAATATCAGATTATGATATTGATTTATTTTGTCTTACTGAAACCTGGCTGTGTGATGGAGAATATGTTAGCCTAAATGAATCCACCCCTCCCAGTCATATTAATACTCACATTCCTCAAGGCACAGGCCGAGGAGGTGGAGTTGCAGCTATCTTCGACTCTAGCCTACTAATCAGCTCTAAACCTAAACTAAATTACAACTCATTTGAAAGTCTTGTTCTTAGTCTTTCACACCCAAGTTGGAAATCACTGCAACCAATTCTCTTCGTTATAGTGTACCGAGCACCTGGCCTGTATTCGGAATTCTTATCTGAATTTGCAGAGTTTTTGTCAACTTTAGTCCTTAAAACGGACAAAGTTATTATTGTAGGGGATTTTAATATTCATGTGGACGTTGAGAATGACAGCTTTAGTACTGCGTTTATCTCTCGTTAGATTCCATTGTTTTAACCACACCCTCGACCTTGTTTTGGTGAATGGTATTGAAATTGAACATTTAGTGGTGTTCCCACAGAATCCCTCTTCATCTGACCACTGTTTGATAACTTTTGAGTTGGTATTGCTGAACTAGACGCCCCCAACCGGTCGAGGCAGATGGCCGCCCACCCTGAGTCATGGTTCTGCTCGAGGTTTCTGCCTCTTAAAGGAAGTTTTTCCTTGCCTCTGTCGCCTAGTACTTGCTCTTGGTGGGAATTGTTGGGCTTCTATAAATAGCATCATAGAGTACGGTCTAGACCTGCTCTTTTATGAAAAGCGCTGTGAGATAACTGTTGTTGTGATTTGGCGCTATAAATAAAATTGAATTGAATTGTCTGATTCTAAATTTAAGGATGCGACTCCAGCAAATTTCAAGGACCGCCTTTTTCACCTACGTAATATTGCGAAAATCAGGAACTTCCTGTCTAAAAATGATGCAGAAAAACTAGTCCATGCATTTGTTACTTCTAGGCTGGATTACTGCAATTCCTTATTATCAGGCTGCTCGAAAAAGTCCATTAAGACTCTTCAGTTGATCCAGAATGCTGCAGCACGTGTTCTGACAGGAACCAGGAAAAGAGATCATATTTCTCCTGTCTTAGCTTCTTTGCATTGGCTTCCAGTAAAATCCAGAATAGAATTTAAAATCATTCTTCTTACCTACAAAGCTCTTAATGGTCAGACACCATCTTATCTTAAAGAGCTCATAGTACCTTACTACCCCACCAGAGCACTGCGCTCCCAGAATGCAGGGTTACTTGTGGTTCCTAGAGTCTCCAAAAGTAGACTAGGAGCCAGAGCGTACAGCTATCAAGCTCCTCTCCTGTGGAACCAGGTTCCACAGGAGATGAGGGTCTCAGCTACAGAGTTGGCGAGGCACTGTCGAAGCCTGGAGTTGTTCTTAAGATGGTAAAAGGCAGTTTTAGTAGTGTTTTTGATGTGCTGTTGGAAGGAGAAGGTGAAGTCCATGATGACGCCCAGGTTGTGTACTTGAGGGGATGCAGAGATTGTGATAGTTGCTATTTGGAATATACTGTAACTAGCAAGTATCTCGTCCCTGTCAGTGATACAGAGACAGATCCTGACGAAATGCAGACTCAGTGTCTACAGTCTATCCATGGAGAAAGGAGGACACAAGAAGTCCTAGCTGCCAACACGTGAAAGAGTCTGTTGTCACTGCAGGACAGTTGAAAGCCTCTTTTGTAGGGGTGGCTGGCAGGCGCTGTGGTCAGAAGCTCCTGGCCTGTTGTGGGGTAACTTAAGAACGCACTGCTGGACACCGGTGGTGAAGGAAGTCGTCAAGTTGAGGAAGGAGGCCTTTTGGGCTTGGTTGGCTGAGGCGTCTCCTAAAGCAGGTACCAGGAGGCCAGAGGAGCTGCAGCTTGGTTGCTGGAGCAAAACCCAAGTGTGGGAGGAGTTCGGATATGGAGAATGACTTTCAATTGGCCTCAAGGAAGTTCTGGCAAACCGATCAGCTCAGGAAGAGGTTTTAGGACAACTGACTGCTGACTGACATTTTTTGACGACTGTTGTAGAATATGACTTATAATATTTATTGAGTATAAATTAAGTGAAAACCCACTGTTAACGTGTCAAAGAGAAGAAAAAGACAGCTCCCAAAAAAACAAGTTCATGGCTAGTTAAATGTGCACAGTGCAGCTGATACGAATCGCCTCTATCCTGATTGACTGGTCATTGTGGTAGTCACTTCTGAATCACGGTAGCCCCGTACTAAAACATACCCTGTCTATTTTCCTCTAAATGGGACCATAATTTACTAAATGAACTTCATGATGTGTTGAGGAAGACTTCAAACAATCAAGTGAGAAGTAGGCTTATTTTCTAATAAGCATTCATACCGTCTGACTTATTTTTGCAATGATCACACTAAAGAATCCATGTAAATCCTCTGCCAGTTGTGCTATGGCCTTTCCTACTGCGCTCCCCCAAAACGTTTCAAAGGTTCTGATGAAACGGTGTACTCCAAACCATCCAGTCTGAATTTCATTGCAACACTCAAAGCTGCCTTAAACCTAATTTAAAACTCCACTGACAAAAGTTAACAGGTTCATGTTTTGCTGTATTGAGTAATTTTTAGGTAGAAATGGCACCACTCACAAATACATGGAATTTCCTGTGGCTGTTTCACAATAAAAGCCACTCTGTGGTTTGGTTTTAATATGAAGCAGCAGCAGTAGCACCTCACATCAGTCACTGCCTTCATGGGCTTTCAAACATTACTGATAATGAATTCCACACCTCACTGCATTTACTATTACTTTAATACATTTCAGTTTCTTATTGTTAAGTTTGGCATGTGGCGTACTTCTTTTTTGTGGCCTGGGAGTTACTCATAACAAACTAACAAACAAAGATAGCACAGCTTTTGTCTGTTTTTAAGTGAATTAATGTGCATTATTCTATTGTTATTTATTAAATCTACTTTAGTTGAGTGCTTAGTTGTTTGTAATGCCAAACGCCCTTAATAAGGAGACCAGTCTAGGAGTGATCCCCTGGTAGTATTAGCGTCTTTCCTTATGGGTTTCATCGGATGGGATTTGTAGTGTCCCTTTTCCCCCTTCCCCCCAAAATTTGCACTTGAGTGGTTTTGGGTTGGTTAGCAGCCTGCCACGCTTCATGAAGACTGGGGCTGAGTTACATAGTTGGATTTTAGGTTAAGTAGCGGGGAAGCTCCATTTGCCTGTGTGTTTCTCTGGTTTTTAGGGAAAACGCATTAATTCTCTCTGTGATTATGTATCCTCACCAAAACTGCCCGCCAACAATAATATCTGGACCATGGTCAGATTATGGTATTTTGATAGATGAAAGTGTGAGAAGCTTGTTTACTGTAATGATGTAGTTGGAGTTGAACTGAGCTTTTACTTTGAAAAATTCTGAACAACATTAAAAGAGTCTGTAGCCTGCTTGACACATCTCTGAAGCCGTCAGAGAACGTGATTCCCCTAAATGTCCTTTGCCTGGAGATACTAGGGAAATGCAAAAGCGTCTGTAGGTTGATGGATGTGGATCAAACACTGAAACAAAAACAGTGCAGCACATGCCTTGACTTGAGAAACATTCGCTTCAGAATCCATTTGTTGAAGAGAGGGAAAAAAAGTCTTGAGGTTGTTAGCCCTGCACCTTACCAACTGCGCTAACTGAACAACATGGCAATGCATATCAATATTATGGCTTATATTCTCATCCACGATCTAACGGTTGAAAATATTGCTCTGATGTAAAACTTATTGCAGACCCCTGCAGAATATTATTACTACTTCTTGTTTTTCTAACATACGTATTCAACATAGTGATGAGTGTCTGCAGTGCCTGGCTTCTACCAGAAGTAGAACAAGAATAACTTAGTGACGAAAAGCGCTCTGTAGCGCTTTTTGTTCGTTTTCAGCTACTGTAGAACCATGATGATGCAACGTGGCGACGTCCATGGAAGGGGGGGCCTGCGGTTATGTAGATATAAATGGCTCAATCTAAGGTAATAAAAACATAATGGCTTATTATGTAAGGTCTTTACACACCACT
>NW_024042257.1:0-2000 GCF_014851395.1 Micropterus salmoides | reverse complement strand
TTTTCTTCAAGAGACCACACAGGCGATCACAGACTTATTGATGTTGAAATGGAAAAGACGTGTACAGCTTTACACATAGTAACTAACAGCGAATGAAGAAGATATGCTACGTTTTGTCGGCACTGAACTCGTCACAGATGTATAGATGGGCATGGCAGTCAGGTGAAAGGGAAATGAAGATGGATGGAAAATAGAACTGAATCTGCCTAGCGCGCAGGGAATGTAGCTGGGGGGGATAGACAGAGAAACAGACTGAAAATTATTAGTTATACAGAAAGACATGCAAAAAAACTAACCGGGGCATAGTGTTACTGGCATCATGTTTTAAACCTGTCACCTGAGGGACACAACAAGAGTACAGCACTTTGTCATGTCTATAGTGCAGATCAGTTCAAATTGCCTAGAAGTCATAGAAGTTAAAACAGATAACTTAAGGGGAAGGACCACACATGTAATTTGAAACTTGCTGAGATTATATAAGTAAAAGTGTTCATTTTTAATAAAGCTAAACTGAAGTCAAGTGAGCAAACAATCAAGCAGATATTTTCTAATTATGGCAATAATCTGCCCGGTTACAGTTTAACATAAAAAAAAAGAAGAGGATCATCTTGGTGATAGTGCTGCAGGCTCGCTGCGAATGACACTCGACTCTGTAGCCCCTCTAAAAAAAAAAATAATAATAAAACAAAGACTCCATGCTCCAACACTGAAACTCGCAAATTAAAGCAAATATCGCGGAAACTTGAGAGGAATTGGCGTTCCACCAAACTGGAAAATTCTCGTTTAATTTGGCAAGATAGTCTTAAAACTTATAGGGAGGCCCTCCGTAATGCCAGAGCAGCGTCATACTCGTCATTAATAGAGGAAAATAGGAACAACTCCAGGTTTCTTTTCAGCACTGTAGCCAGGCTGACAGAGAGTCACAGCTCTATTGAGCCAAGTATTCCCATAGCTCTCAGTAGTTATGACTTTTTAATGATAAAATTCTAACTATTAGAAACAAAATTCACCAAGACCTGCCGTCAACTGGCACCGACTTAACTCTAAACTCAGGAACCTTAGAAACAGCTGTAAAACCATATATATGTCCAAATATACTTTGCTTCCCTCAATCTTTACCAACTAACTTCAATAATTTCTTCATCTAAACCATCAACCTGCCTCTTAGACCCCATCCCGACTAGGCTGCTTAAAGATGTTTTACCCTTAGTCAGCACCTCTATACTAGATATGATCAATCTATCTTTATCAACAGGCTATGTACCACAGTACTTTAAAGTAGCTGTAATTAAACCTCTTCTGAAAAAGCCCAAACTTGATCCGGATGTTTTAGCAAACTATAGACCTATATCTAACTTTCCATTTCTCTCTAAGATCCTGGAGAAAGCAGTTGCTAAACAGCTGTGTGACTTTCTACAGAGCAATAGTTTATTTGAGGATTTTCAGTCAGGATTTAGAGCTCATCATAGCACAGAGACAACACTGGTGAAAATTACTACCGACCTCCTTATTGCATCAGACAAAGGACTTGTCTCTGTACTGGTTTTATTAGATCTTAGTGCTGCATTTGATACCATTGACCATCAGATCCTATTGCAGAGACTGGAACATTTCATTGGCATTAAAGGAATCGCTCTAAGCTGGTTTAAGTCCTATTTATCAGATTGATTTCAGTTTTTACATGTTAACGATGAGTCCTCTATGCACGCCAAAGTTAGTCATGGAGTTCCAAAGAGATCTGTCCTCGGACCAATCCTCTTCACTTTATATATGCTTCCTTTAGGCAATATTATCAGGAAACATTCCATAAACTTTCATAGTTATGCAGATGATACTCAGTTATATCTATCGATCAAGCCAGATGAAACTAATCAGTTAGCTAAACTTCAAATGTGCCTTCAGGATGATAAAACCTGGATGACCTGTAATTTTCTAATGTTAAACTCAGATATAACTGAAGTTATTATTCTGGGGCCCAAGCACCTCCGTGACTCATTATC
>NW_024042256.1:0-1000 GCF_014851395.1 Micropterus salmoides | reverse complement strand
CAAAGTTTGCATTTTGAAGCCTTAATTACAGCGCCATCCTGTGGCCAATCATATTTCTATGGAAGCACATGCACACCATTTCCAGTTATTCCCATGTTTCTAGCTCATTTAAGCTCATGGGAATTTGAGCCGGCGCTGCAGACAACAAATAATAACTAGAATGGGCATTTCCTTAAACAACAAACCTACAGAAGAAAGGTTTGTTAAAATTTGCTAATAAGTTTCCTATTTGTTTGAAATACAAATGTTACTTTATTATGTATTTGTTGTTTGTTGACGTTGCTATGTTGCCGCGGCAAGGCAAGCGATCATTTAGCTATGAGGATGCTACCGTCAGGCTAACGTTGAGCTAACAGGTAGCCAACGGTAAGCTAACATGTAGCTGACACGTGGTCTGTCCCTGGATCGGCCGACCAGGGAGACCTCATGTGTCCACGTTGCACCACAGTAGCTGTGGCTAATGACATCTAGCAACCGGTTTCATTGCTGCTGGCCGGCCCTCGTCGGTCAGAGCTGACCGCTGGTAAGCTATGGGTCGAAAAAAAACTATGTGAAATCTTGTTGCTCCTTTTGTGGAAGTTGTTTAACAAACACTGTCTGTGCCTGTCTCAGTTGAACCAGTCACACCAAGCACATATCTCCCACACTGTGTGAGCCAGCTGCTGTTAGCCAAGTGGCTAATCTGCAGCTTGAAGCTCAAAGCAACAAGCAGTACACTCTCTGTTCACGATCAGAGGTCCCTTCACACACCCCTCCCCACAGAAACTGTGTATGAGCCCACGACAGCGGACATTTCATTTCGTGTGGACAGAACACATACACACCCTGTACAGATAATAAGAAATCTGCATGGCAGTGTGTGATGCTGTTCACATTATGCAAGTTCCCCCAGCATTGCCCGGCTGCGAGCTTGTGCAAAATCACGGCAGGGTCCTTCTGTGCGTCCAGGGGTTCCCCCTTGGTTCACAGAAAGCAGGCTGTGTCATATGAGCCGTCAAAG
>NW_024042255.1:0-22278 GCF_014851395.1 Micropterus salmoides | reverse complement strand
ACCCCTAATATACAGGGAGTCTTTCTTTATTTCCTATCTTGATTTATTTTAACTTTTATTTCACAAAACTACTTTACTTTACTCAATTACTTTAGTTTTCTTCTTTTTATACTGAAAAGCCCAATGCACTACCTCATGCACTCCTCCTACTTTGTCACTACCTAAGATGGTGTTGTGCTGTGCAGACTTTAAAGCCCCCTGAGGCTAATATGAGATGTGATATTGGGCTGTACAAATAAATTGATTTGACTAGTGCAGACCAGAGCACACAAATAGACGTTTCCAATCACTACTTCACTGTGGTCTTCTGACTCCTAACGTCACTGAAAGCATACAAGTTTACAGTCTGTGGTCGATGTGGCCGACAGCATGAAACTCCACACATTGTCTTGAGAGCTGCAAAGTTGATTTCATTTATTCTATGGCCAAACAAAAGCCTTCCGCGATCAAAGCAGAATGCAAACAGCACCCTGCTGCGGTTTTGTATGTTACAGTCAAACCTTCAATGGCAGAAAAAAAGAGGCAGGGAGTTTGAAACAAAATTGCCCTTTGACACCAAGTAGAATGATCTGGGATCCAGGTCCAGATGATCTTTATACCAAGTTGGTTCACGGTGATGGTGGAGCTACAGATTTCCCTCAGTGTCCATTATCAAAGGGGTGTAAAATCAGGCCTGCACTGTTGGCACTGAACTATCAGACTGTTTAATTAAAGCTGCAGGAAAAAAGCCTCCATTCTATAATCTCTGCTTTTCTAATCTCCTCGCAGCACGACAGCTTTCCAACATGGATGATTTATTAAATCTCTGCTTGGTGCCCAGCAACAGGACACAATGAGAAATGATGTGGTAAGCATGGTGGGAAACTTTTCTTAATATTCATGATCAAAACTCCAGTTTGAATATTTTGGCAGGAAGACTGGTAAGTGAAGCACAGCAGGACAGCACGGATGACTGTCTCTTCAGACTACTAAAGGAATTTTTCATTTACCTTAAGGCAGTAAAATTACTTTAACTGAAGATGGTCACGGTGTCTTTTATCTTAATGTTTTCACTTTACTTACTCCTGCTTTTCTAGTCTTTAATTTCTTTGCTCTTTACATTTAATAATTCACTTTACTTTACTAATTGGTGCTTTATGCCCTAAACTGATTAATCAGCTTTTTCCTAGTGTTTGTGCAATTCTGTCTTATACTGCTTCTTAAGGTCATTGGTTTCCTTTCCCTTCGTTCACCTGCCCTCTGTGGTTTGATGGAAAGATTGGATCACTCAAACAGATCACAGCAAACAGATGAAAGCAGATCAATAGGAAATAAAAACAGACAATAAAAGTCAGATTTGTTCTTTGATACCTTCAGCTGTGGGATCAGAAGACAGGAAGGAAAGGAGGGAGGAGGAGATCATTTCGACTGTTCCCGCTCAATCTGCCTGATTCGAATCTTTCTTTTCATGTTTCTTCTATCTCTTTTATTTTATCTATATTTAGCTTGTGTCTTTTAATATGTTTCGTCACAATAACCAATTCTTTTGCATCAGAATATCTTTGAATCACAATAGTTCTTTCTTGTGATGCTAAGAAAGATTGAGCAATGTCTGTATTTCCATCATTTTGTCTGCATTATCTGTACCATCCCTCTCTTCCATATTTAGTTCATCTTTGATTTGCAGTTATTTATTTGTGTTTATATCGCTTAATCTCTTTGTATTTCCATTGGCCTCCCCCATTTTTCAGTAAAATCTCTCTTGTTTTATCTCCTCATCTTTCTACCTTTTCATATGTGTTTATATTTGGTAATCCAATAATATCATTCTTTATTTTTCTATGTCTGTCTTGTCTTTATTGCACATATCACCAGTCTATCTCTCTGTCTATCTTTGCATTTCATCCTCTGATCCCCTCCTCGACAGTCTCCTACCCCTCCCGCGCCGACCACATCCATATGTTTAATAAAGTCTCCTCCAGCTCAACCACATCTATGAGGAAATCCTCTGGCAGGTCATGTATGTCTGTCTGATAAAGACCAGTGCAGATGCTTCATCCTCGGCATCTCTTCCTCCCTCTGTTTTTACACCACTTTCATACTACAGTTTATGTCACGTCCAAAAATCTGACCCTACTGGAACTGATTGTATACCATTCTGCCCGCAACCGCTGCAGCATTTAATGAGCCTGGACCTGATTAAATCTGAGGAAGATAAATAAAATGAAACTTGACCTAATCAAGCCTGAGGGGTTTGAGAGAAATTAGAGCCAGACTCAGTCCAAACCCGTCTGGTGGTGGTCAGGGAGGGGCAGATTCGGTTTTGGGCTGAGAACCAAAGCTCTATCACAGAACAGTTATCTGATCCTACTGATATTACAAGGTTTACAAATGTAAATCTGAAACATTCTAACTTTAAACAGACTTTTTAATGACCTAATGCTCACTGGAATTGAACTGAAGACCAATTTAAATCTAGAATAATGAAATAAGGCTTTCAACGCCAGCTGATTTCCGTTTGTTCATGACTAATCAAAGTTGTGAAGCAGAGAAAGACATTAAAGGACCTCATCGTGGTTAAATTAATGAGCAGATAAACCCTGACTGAAATGTTGAACATTTTGACTTTAAATAAGACCTGAGACGCGTCCTCACCACAATAACTACAGCAACCCCCCGGCTATGGCCTGGGCAGGCTCTGTGGGTCTGCATTTGTGTGTGTCTGTACATAGGTAGGGTTGGCTTTGCAGTGGCTCCTCATCAGGGAATAAAAAGACAACATCCCTCACCCAGGAGGCCGCCCACTCCCATCAGAGACACACGCGCATAGTCACATACACAGACCACTGAGTGTCAGACAGCTGAATGAAAGACAGCCATTCATTGATAAGACAGTCACATAAACAGACTGTCTGAGGGAAAACAAACCAGACCACCATCACCTCTCTCTGCTCCGTTCAGCCTCAAGAGGGGTGTGTGTGTGTGAGAAAGAAAAAGAGAAAGAGAGAAAGTACTGATGGGTGTAAATGTGTGTGTTCCTGGGGTGAAACATCTCCTAGGGGAAAATGATTGAGAGAGAGAGGAAGTTTCCTCGGCTCCCGTCGGTCCTTTAATCTGATAGGTAACCCTGTGTGTTTGTCTAAGAGCCTGCCATTCACACTAGACACACACACACACACACACACACACACAGAAACACAAACACACATGTCAACTGAGAGTAGTAGAGTACATGCACAGACACAAGCAGGCTGGTCGTGGACGCAGGGTTACTCATGTACAAATATATGCACAAAATTTCATACAGAGCCCTAATCTTCACTGACCCAGGACTGAGACGGGTCAGCTTCAAATTATATCTAGTCTTCTTTGGTTCAGGTAAATTCTTGTTGTATTGCTGCAGGCCTGGGAGTCCATACTGTGTTGATCCATCCGGACTCTTGATCAGCTCAGTGCTGTGTCATAATCATCACAGGAGACATTTTTTTTAGATGTGAGACAGAATGTGAACTGCATTGCTCTTTTTCGACCGTAACTGCTAGTTAAGTGGAGTACCATTCTGCTGCCAACACTGTCTTTTTCTATTTGGGACTCTTCAATTCCTGCATTATGGATCACATCCAGTTACCCTCGGAAACATTCGGACCGTCTTCGGATCAGGTCTCTGCTGAAAAATATATATATTTTATTTGCATATCAGGTGTGAGTATGTTTTGGATTGGTCCGCCCGTAAAGAACTCTAGTGCACATGCAAACACAGGGAAAGAAATATGCGGACATAATCTGCTAAAATGCTTGACTATGAACACTGGACACATGCCATCACCAGTGCGCAACACAAAATCTACTGAAATATGATTATTTACATTAATTCACGCACAGTCATGAATGTGAAAACACACTAAAAGCCATATGAAACTTGAGTACACATACATATATACATGCCTAAAATGCACACTTCCTCATGCATGCATGTTAGATACACACACACAGACACTGACACAGAGTGAGAGGCCCGGCTGTTAATGGCGGTGGTCCTGCACTCCACAGTGGGATCTGTGTTTAGCCATGTTTAGAGCTTCATTTGGGGCCAGATAAATCAAGCTGCTGTCTACCAGAAGCCTCCATTAGGGGCCCTACGAGGCCCCTGGACGGCCTGTCAGTCACCCCGTCAGTCAGCAAGCTGCTCTCTAACAGCGTTTGAACTCATAATTACAGGGAAGCTCAGCTTGGCCCGGCCCGGCCCGACCAGGCCCTCGAGTCCCACCACCACCTCCCAGACGTCAGCGTTTGCTAGCCCAGCGCTAATGCTAATACTAACAAACGACGGACATTTCACCTCCAGAGGAAACAGCGGCGGTGAAAATATTTATGGAAACTGAAAAGCCTCCCTCCCTTTGTTCTGCCCCCTTTGGCCTCTCTTCATCCATTTCCCCAAACTCCTTTTAGGGCTTTTAGTTTTTATTTCTTTGATTGACAGTCCTGGATTCCCCTTGAATTTGAGAGGTTAGCGAGTTAGTTAGCCGAGCAGCCCTAGAGCCTGGCTAACCTCTGGCTGCTACAGATTAATCAAACACCAGTTAGAGGGGAGAGTGTAAAACACAGGGGCTGCAATGACTGATGGCTTTTTAAGGAGGGATAGAGGTGGGAGGTGGAGGAGAAACACACCTTCGTCCAGGACAGAAAACAGAAATACTCACAGGGTAGAGCTGGAAATGACTACCAATGATTAAACAAACCAGTGAATTTTGTCCATAGCTGGTTTGTCTTCTCAACGAGCCACTTTGACACGTAACAAACAATCATTCATGGGTCTTACTCTGTTCTGAAACTCATCAATCATATTCGACTGGTCAAACGGTTCAAACATGGTGTGTATTTTGGCCACTGTGGTCGGTACACCAAAAGCTTCCTGCGCTTCCACGTATATACACATAAAGTAAGACGTGGCTCACTAGCTCTTAGGAACTAATGAATAAAATATAGGCCCATAAAGGCAGCATGAACAATGGAAATATTATCCTCTGTTGCATAAATGCACAGCCGACCACAAAGTATTCTCACAGGGAGCTCGTTCCTCTTATCTCTGACGGCTCGTCGGCGATGGCCGGCCGCTGCATGTGGAGACACAGACCGCTAACGAGGGGGAAATCCCCCCCCCCACACCCATCACCCAAGATTGATGTAGAAAATTTAGCCAGCAGACATTCCTCCGGGCCGAAATGAAAGAGGTGCCTGGTTCACCAGCATTCCTGATTGGCCGCACATTCTTTTGCCATTCTAACAACAGTGTGATTGCTGGCATGGAGCCGCGGCTTCGTGAGGTAAACAACCATAATATTTCTATTTCCTAAGTAGTCCTCTGGTGAAGGTCCATTAAAAGGCCTGATATTGATCAGAAAAAAGATTATGAGAGGTGAAGGAACAACATCCTTCCTTTCTACATCAGGACTACTGAAGTACCTCTGGGCAAGGAGTTAAACAAGCAACTCATGAAAATTGAATAATTTACATTTACATTTATTCATGTAGCTGACGCTTTTATCCAAAGCGACTTACAATTGCTATGCATGTCAGAGGTCTCACGCCTCTGGAGCAACTAGGGGTTAAGTGTCTTGCTCAGGGACACAATGGTGGATGTAAGGAGGCAAGCATCTTATCTATGCGCCATCACCAATTTAAGGACTATAAAATGGTTTGTTTACCATCTCCACAGAAGAAAATGAATAAAATAAGGAAATATACAAGAAAAATAAATGATAATAAATTTTAAAAAAATAGGAAAGGGCAGACATAGGGAAAGCCAGAAACCATGAGCAAAAGGCAAAAAAAAAAAAGAAATCAAGGAAAGACATTCCACACAGACTGATGAAAAAGGCACAGCAAATAATCAAATTAAAAGCATATTATATTTTAGACGTCTCTAACCCCCTTGTCAACCTTAAAAATGGGGATGGGGATGTACCTTCAAGAAATCTGTCCTGTTACAGAAGGCAAACTGCTGCGCTAGGCCTGGCTTCTGCAGCATGACTCCTAATACTGACATTAATTATTAATTTGATGCATTCATCACTCTTCCGACCAGCCGTCGATAACCTCCATTATGGCGTGTGTATACATTACAGAGTGTATAGTGTGTCAGAAACTTCCCGCATACGAGCCACTGGATGGCGGGAAGAGAGGAAGGAAGAAAGAGAGAGAGACCGAGAGAAAGAAAGGGTGATGGACAGGAGTGACAGCAGAAAGCATTAGCATGAGGGGGCCGAATCATGATATCAGAGCTAGATATTTGACAGAGCGAAAGAACTAGAGTCGTTAGGACAATGGCAATTTGACAGGTAATACAAACTGCACATTGGTGATAAAGTTTGAAGAGGTTACACAAAGTTACACAGCTCTGTAAGGTCTGTTTCTGGTCTTCCGCTCGTTTGAACAACCGTGCACCGAGCTCAATTGGTTTCAGTTCATTTAGGTTAACAAGTAGATGCTGACAGAAACATAACCAAAATACTTCAGGTATGAGGGTCATTTATTGTTACCTTAGAATGAGCCATTTTTATCTACAGCTCATCATGCTGCTGCTTGTATAATTACATTTATTACATTACATTTATTCATTTAGCTGACGATTTTATCCAAAGCGACTTACGATTATTTGTGTCAGAAGTCTCTGGAGCAACTTGAGGTTAAGTGTCTTGCTCAGCGACACATTGGTGGATGGGTCACAGTGGGGGATTGAACCCTGGTCTTTCACAGAGCCACAGCCTCCCCGTTATATATGTTTTAGTTTTTCCTGTTCCCTTGTAGTGTCAGAAAGTTGTTAACAAGATCACCGATCCAGCTGGAACCAAAGTCAAGCTGTGGTTGCATGGGGATACATAAGCCGCTTTTCAACCAAAGGTACTGGGGACCTTTAAGTCCCCAGATCTCTTTTCAAGAAACTAAAAGGTTCCTTCAGCGTCTCCACCGTGGTCTAAAGACCTGCGAAGATTAAGCAAATTAACCAGCTGATATAGGCTGTAGCCATACAAAGCGATCATTATTTGTAACCACTATCCATGAGCAACATTTATAAATGAACATCAGATTTGACTGGAATATAATGAAAAACTATAGGCTTTGCTTGACCATTAAAGCAGCTTTTTTGTGTGGGAGCTATAATGAAGAGACACACGATAAAGTTTGTTACACATTTAATAACAAACTGGATAAACCCATCAAGTTCTTCAAATAACTCCAGCACAGAGAAAGCAACACAAAAATGAAATCGGGACAGTTTGGAAGGTTATTAAAACATTTCCAGCCGACAAAAGCTGTAGATCAGCTGCAGCACTCACGTCTGTGTTGCCTGAGTAACGTGATGTTTAACGAGCTTTATTTTACCTGCTGTAATCAGCTGTTCCGCTTGTTTCGGAGAGGAGGACACAGACTTCGTCTCTGTGTAAAATCCTCCTGACTGAAACTTAAAACAACAACTCCGGACCCAGTATTTAGCGTAAACACACCGCTGCACGCTGGCTGCTACTTCCAATATATTTAATGCCAACATACGATCTCAGGCGGACATCGGCGAGACCTGTGTGCTATTTGACTGTTGATTGTGATTTATTGGTTTGCAAACAAAGGTGGAAAAGAGACAAGCAGTCGTAGAAAAACAGCTGACATTCTCCAGTTAAAGCCAGCAGCCTCTACTCGCCCATTCAGAATTTCACTGCAAGGCAAGCCCCGCCCCCCAAAGTACCGGTACTTTCAGAAAGTACTACCTCCTGAGCAGTGACTTTTTGGGGGTAAAATGAAGACCCCATAACTATATTTAGACCCTGGTCCCTCCGGTGGAAAAACAGTGACTTCCTCCAAAGGTTCCTAGTTAATTATATAGTTCCTTTGGTCGAAACGCAGCTCTAGAATTTTAAGGCAGTTGAGCGGGGGCAGTACAGGTGTCAGATGGGTGTAAGTTCTGTAACTTACCATTGTGTCTCATTGTGTCTCCCGAAGGTGAGACAGGTGGTCAGTAGGTGGAGTTTGGCCACATTTAATTACAGATTCACAAAAAAGCTATAGATTAACATTTCTTTAAGAACCTGGAGGTTTCTCCCTGCCTTTCAATACAGCAGCAACATTGCAGGATCTCTATATTTTGACGCCCAGTGGGGTCATGAGTGAGTGTGGCCTGTCTCTCTCTCTCGTGAAGGAGGAGCTGATTGCAGTGGCTCTGGGCACCTAGGCTAATTGCCCTGTAGAGTATTTGGGACTGTCTTCTCATTCTGCAAAGAGGCTGCTGTCGAGGCCTGGTCAGACCTCCCTGCGGGCTGGCTCCATGGGTTCCCCATTTAGTTTGCTTGGACTTTTGCGTTGTGGTATTTATCTTGTTTTGCAAACTATAACACCTTCACACATACACTCATGCAACCATCATCCTGCACAGACACTACTGAAACCATAGACTACATACCTCATACTTTAATGTTAGTTTGAAATACTTCTTAAATTTGGTTAACTTTGGTTTAAAACAACATATTTTGTTAAACTTATACCATGGTGTGTCTCCCTTTTGTTGTGGCCTTTTGAGCCAGGTCATAATAAAATGTTGTTGTTGTTAATAATAATAATAATAAAATAAATTATAATTACCAGTTTTATCACAATGTATTCAAATTACCTGCTGATTGTTATTTATTTATCTCTGTCCAGTGTGCATTAAAACATTACATTACTGCTTATTAAACTGTTAAGCCAGTAGACATTAAACAGAGTGAGTACATTAACATTTAAGACAGACAATTTAAGAACTGGCTTGTCCTGGCGACAACCAAGCCAGCCTGAGGTGAACAAAGTTTATTTGGGTTAGAATGGCATTGAGAACCTCAACAAGCTCATTAATTTTCTCTCATTAAGCTCCAACAATGTCTCTAAACTTTGAAAGTTAATGTGCATTAAATTAATGCATTGTGAGAGCACCATGCTGGACAGAGAGAGTGGCTCTGATCACAGAGAGCCAAAAAGTGACGTACTGACATCTTTAACAGCTAATGAAGAGATGAAGTCACATAGCCTCGATACGCTAATGAGAAGCTAATGGACGGTGGAGCTGATGACTGCCAAGTCGGCCTCTAGAGTAAACACCAGGGGCAAGGAACCATCACTTTGTTGTACACACACACGCGCACGTACACACACACTATCACAGAGGTGCTAAACGCAGTTCCACCCTCCCATACGTCAAACTTAAACAAAGGGCGAGACAAAAGCTTAACGGCTTCTTTGTTTTGAAATCAGCTTTACTCCGACCTGAACTACAGCACATACACACACAGTGTTTCTGTAAAAGCTTTTAACTGTAAACTAATGTGACTTTGGGCATGTGTGTGTTCAACTGGGTGTGAGCTCACAGCTAATCATCTAAAGGGAGAGGAAGTCCATAAATCAGCAGAATACAACTCTCACACTGTAAATCTACACTAACACGTCATCACTGTGTGTCTGTGTGTGTGTGTGTGTGTGTGAGTGAGAGAGAGTGTGAGAGTGAGATTTACTCTCTAAGGTAGAAAATGTACTTCAAGATTTGGACAAATAAAAGTTCAATCTAAGTATTATCCGCCGCTTAGGTTGCAGTGGCAGCAGACGAATGAAGGCTGCCTAGTTTCTTCTCCACAGTAATGTCCTCCAGAGACCCCTGGGGGTTCCTGAGTTATTATCAGGCCAGATGGGATACATAGCCACCTGCATGTCCTCAGTTTGCCCTTGGATGCTTGGATCCCATCTCAACTCAACAACTTCACCTGGCTCTTATCCATAAAAAGTTTCTACCTTAAGATACTTCCAGAAACCACATCAGACGAGCTTTTCCTTCCAATCAGCCATCATTACCCATGTGAGCACCCCAGTCTCCCAGCAGAACTATGTGACTCTGTGTGTGTGTGTCTGACCTGGCTATAAGTGGCGTCCAGCAATGTGTCCAGGTTCTGAAGGGGTGCCGGGGTTTTGTCTTTGAATCGAGTCAGCAGGCGACGCTGGATGGCTCTGAATTGGACAGCCCGCTCTGACAGCAGATCCTGGTACTGCTGACCACTGACACGCAGCTAACACACACACACAAACAAACACACACCCAAAACAAAAGGGAGACAAGAAGACATATTATTTATTTGGAAGTGATTGTTTAGGTCATTCTTAAGGTCAACTGAGAGATCAACTACAACTGGTATCGATATCCTTTTGTAAGGATAGTTGACTGTATTTAATGTTAACTTTTTTTTCCTCTGGTATTTGTGGATTTGCAGTCCTGTTTGCTGCTTGACTTCAATTTATCATGTCGTGCGTGCGTGCGTGCGTGCGTGCGTGTGTGTGTGTGTGTACCTGGAAGTGGTGGTCCAGAGACAGGAAGTACTCCTGCAGCGGTAGCGGCCCACTGAAGCTTTTCTTGAAGTCTTTGACTCCCAGTTTGGAGAAATGCCGGTCGAATCTCTGGACCAACTCTTTCACCACCAACCACATGTCCTCAAAACTGTCACTCTGAATACGGTAACGCTCTGACAAGACAAACAAACAGATCGATAGAGACACTTCCACAGGGGCTGGGTACAGTAACGTTACAAGACATACGAATGAAAATTAAATTTAAAAAGCTATTTTAAAAAGTAAAGAGTACAGCCAATTTAATAATCAGCATTGAGTTGTTGCAAAAATGCATTCAAAGACAACAAAAGAGACTAAATGTACAAATAGGAAATTAAATACTAACAAAGGGTATGTGTGACACCAAGAGATAATGAAAGATATCAAAAGGTTCCTAGGTGCTAGACGGGGAAATGAAGGGATCAAGGTTAAAAGCAGTTTTAGAGTCATAATGAAATGTATCACAAGGTTCTGAAAGGTGTCAACATGTGAAATTAAGATACATCTTAGGTCTTATGAAGTGAAGTATTGCAAAGAGACATAGCAAGAGGTCAAGGGATACATCAACTGTTATAGACACCATTTGAGAATGGCATCTGGGAAAATGTTTACAGCCCTGAAGCAGTACTGTATTAGAGATAGATGATCCCCCTCATATATGTAAACCAGTTTTCCTGAAGGTAAACTAGTGTTATGAAAATCCTGTTCATCATGTAGTGCTGCGGTCAGACTCACGGGAGGTCTTAGAAGCCAGCACAGTAACCTTGGCTCCTGACAGGAACTGGAAAGCCAAACTATTCCCATCCTTATCTGCTGATTTTGCTGAAAACTCTGCAGAGCGAGAGACAGAGAGAAAGACAGGCAGCCGTGTGATGAGACAGATAGGACGGCCTATCATGATGCAAGACGCCAACAAAGGTGAACAAGATACAGTCACAATGTTCACAAAGACGCACAGTATAAGCAGGCATGAGCTTACACAAATCCCTCTTTACACAAAAAGCACACAATGATGGACACTGAGTGTGTGTTTAGACGTCAGAGCTGCTGATTGCAGCCGATTGTCAGATAACTGAGAAATTGAACTCTTAGGGCTGAAACACACACACACACACACAGAATCACAAATAAATAAACACGCATAAACACACTCGTATAAATACACAACCCACACACACAAATACACAATAGTTGATTACTCATGTAAATGTATGCACACGCACAGCTACACATGTCTCATTCCCTCCCCTCGCTTTCCGTTGCTCATGTCATTTGGATTTGTGTAACGCCCTCCGGTGGCCACTTCATTGGTCCTCAGTTGTTAAGCAACAATAGCTGTACGACCTATCAGTATCCATCTCAGATGAACTGAACAGACATGTATTATAATGCCAGTGTGAAAAAACAGATTCCTCACTGATACTTTATCTGACTATAACGGACTGCATTTATACAGCACTTTTATCCAAAGCAATGCACAGTTTGCATCTCATTCACCCATTCACTCATTCACACACACACACAGTTTAGTGTTTTGACACTTAAACATGTGGAAAGAAGGAGCTGGGGATCGAACCGCAAATCCTGCAATTAGTGGCTAACCCACTCTACCTGCTGAGCCCCAACCCCCCTTAATGTGAATCTGCTGTGCTCCACACCAGGAATTTAACCTGTGCTAAATCACAGTTCAAAACTGCAGGTCACGTCACACTCTTGGGCCCAGAGAGAATCTACCCCACAGCAAACCATTAAAAAAAATATACAGCTGTCAAGCAACAAAGCAAATGTATTTCTAATAGGTGCTTGTTCATTTTGAAGGTTCAACAAAATCAAATAATTGCCTTTCCTGTGACTTTAACATTGTATGGATGGAGGCACTGTTCCACTAACTAAAATATGTGCAAAAACTGCAATAAACTGTAGCCAGAGATTTTGGGGCAATTCAATTAACCCCTCCAATCACATGCTGGTCAGTACTGGCAGCTTTAAGATGGATCAGGGGTGTGCATTCACTGTTCAGTTTACAAAAACACTGCTAACATCATACAGCTGTCTCCGCTGCCAAAGCCTTGAACAAAGCAATGTGTTTTGAGTCATAGAAAATGTGTGATTCAAATGCAGAACATTGGCTGTTTGGAGAACTGACACCAGCATCGGCATGTGTAAGTGTTTTTGTTGTGTTTGGATGTGTATGACCTGGGAAGATGGAGTTGAGGTCCACTGGTGGCTGGTTGGTGTCCACAGTGATCTTAAACTTGGTTGTTTTGGCTGGAGAGGAAGGAACACACACCAATGCCAGAGGAAGACTGAACCTGGACTGAAGAACCCTGGGAACTCCTGAGAAAAGCAAAATATAGCAAAATATAGCAAAATTGAAAAATCATTTTTTATGTTGCGTTTTCTCCACAATTTAGTGCTTTCCATCTTCCATTTTGTAGCAATGCCACTGAGCTGCCAAGGGTGTTTACTCCTATTTGTTAAGGTTAAGTGTTTATTTGCAAATTAAAACCAAAAAAGTTTAATTTCTTCATTACTTTGATTTATTTTGGTTAACAGAGAAGAACAATAAAAAGCCCACTTCCCCTCTGAGTGGCACCCTTCTCCGACAAACTCCCCTACGGCGAATGAAACGAGGTCGGCACATCGCTTTATGGGCTTTCTCTCCAAACAGCAGTCAGGTTAACATTTGTTAACACAGTCAACACTGCAGATATTCAGATTACACAAGTATGTGAGAGCTACGAGATCTAGAGACTCAACATCAACACCAGGTTTGGAAGGGTGTTTGTCGAAGAGCCGAAAAGGAAGTTTTTTGAAAAGTGGGGGGAAATTCTGAGAGGAAAAAAAGAGGAGTTAAGGCCAACTACAACTATGTCCTGATCTTAAGCAGTGCTGAGCTTGGCAGAAATCTACACTTAGCTAGAATAACAGAGCAAGGGAAAGGACAGATGGAGGAAAACAGTTGTTAAGAAGAGATGGAGCGAGGGAACCAGGGGACAGGAGGAGAGCTAACGACAGGAGTGGGAGAAAACCTGAGTCGAGCAGAAATAAAGCAGCGTGAGAGAGACTGAAAGAGTAATAATAAGACAATCGACAGCCGTGGTGGGAGGGAGGGACAGTTTAATCATGGAATGTTCCAGGTTATTACAGATAGTAATAATTACCTTCAACTACTGTGCACCTTTTCATTCCATACAGTACATGCAATTATTATGTGATTATATGAATAATTCAATTTGGTTTGAATACATGAACTGAAGCAGAGAGAGAAGGAGAAGGGAAGCCAAGGAAAACAGAGGCAAGGCAAGGAGAGAGAAAGTAAATGGATGGTGTTTTAGAGAGGACCAGTGACTGTGGTCCACTTCTCTCCTCTCTCGCTTAATTTCTCATTGACCACCCTTGTCCTGGGTGATTAGAAAGTTCAGCAACAAATCACATCCAACAAACAGAACAGAGAGGGTTAGATCCACTTGTCAAATTGAATATGTTGTAGGATTACTCAAACTAAAATACATGATCCATGTTGGAAAAGTAATGCTATTCGTGATAACTACACTTTTCTTTCTTTTTCCAACATCTAACTGACTCAGATGTCTTCAATGTCACATTCCCCCACCAGTAGGTGTACATTGCATTAACGTTCTGGCAAAAAATCCCAATCAACTAACAGCAGACAAATCTAAAGCAGATCTACTCCAAAATACACAATCATGTTTTGAGGTTTTAAGTAATAAGCTTCAGGTTTCAAGCCGCACCACTGAGTTTTTAAAGTAACTTTGACAATAATCAGGGCAGACATGATGTACACTGTGATGGATTGCCTGACTCCAACAGGTTTCAAGTCTCTCCAAGTTGAATTTCATAACATACAGAATGAATGAAACCACTGGCTGTCTGAAAGGAAGGAAAACATTTTTACCAAATCAAAAACACTGTGGTAAGCTTTGGAAAAAGGTCAACACTAAGGTAAAGTATATGTGGTGTAGTGAATAAAAAATTGGCAGAAACAGGTATGGTTCTTTAAAGACTCCGGCAAGATGAGAGGAGGAGGATTCTGTTTTACATTGATGATACTTGGTGCTCAAACACAGTCAAGAATGACACGGTTTCCCAAATGTCAGGCTTTTTAATGTGAAGATGTTGCTGCTGTTTACATTCACCCCAGACACAAAATCAAAAAATGCACTACAGAATGTTCAGGGTGTATGTATTTATAAATAATTGTATATATTGTTTTATTTTATATTATTTTATATGTTACCCTATTTTCATAAACATTTAATTATTGGTAAAGTTCTGTGTGTGTAGCATGAAGGGACTACAAACTTCGTTTTGTTAAACAATCTTGTGCCTTGAAAAGACTGTTTTCTTCCTGTATACTCGTCATGGAAATATACATTCAGCACTGCTGTTTCTTTCACTATAAATCCAAATGATGACCAGAGTCAAACAAAAAACAAACAAAAAACTCAAGTGAAACTGGGGGCTTTGATTCAATTCAATCATTATAGATATAAATAATAATAAATAATCTTAACACAGCAATGTTTGCTCAAATGTTATTGAGACACCTCACTCTGTTATTGTGCAACCAAATTCACACAAGTACATGAAATATAGAAGTGCGATTTGAATCACTACCTGTGGAGCTTCTAACACTAGACTTACGTTAAAACGTTTCGTGGATCAATACCCACTAGTGTTAAGACTGTATCTGTATCAGCTCTGATTGAGCTCTAGATTAGATTTAATTTACACAGGGTCTGGACAGCTGAACCAAAAAAACAAATATATGCAGAGGAGCTCTAATGAACATAGAAATTTAGGCTAACCCATTTTACTCTATTTCTCCGTTGATACTGTATGTTCAGCAAGCAAAGTCTTTGCCAGGATTATGGGTAATGGACACTATTAAAGTTTTGAAAAAATGGATGTTTCCACTCGCACTCGGTTTGTCCACTTATTAAAAGTGTGTTGAATCAGGCTGCTGTGAGGAATGTAAGATAAAAGAAGGAACTCTAGTCCTTATGGTGTTAATGATGGGTGGGGAAAAAGAGAGAGGGTGAGGAAATATAAGCAGTGCAATAAAGTCTAAGACACTAGCAGGGAAAAGACAACAGAGAAAGAGATGAAGGAGATTAAAACACGATGACAAGATGACAGACAGAGAGGAGAGGTGGAAGTAGAGAAGAAGGAATAGGAGGTTGAAATGGAGGAAGAGGAAGGGAGTGGAGGTCATGAAAAGCTGGAAAAGGCCTGGGGAAACATTTTTCCATCTCAAATTCAGCATTGCCATTTACTAGTCACCACTGTTGCATGTGTGGTTATAAATCTCGTCTTGTTCCACTCCACCTCTGTACATTCCAAAGTTGTCGCCACCAGGTTACACCCTCAATAAAGAGATTTACCTTCAGACTTTCAGCTGTATAATGTTAAATATCTAATTACAGAGACACACATGACATAACAGAAAAAAACATAATTGTGTTGAATTATCACTAATAAATGAACCTGTCCACGTCGTATCAGTAAATGTAAAATCCCTACTGTATTGCCCAAAGACCAGATATGAATGCGCAAACCACATTTGCCCAAAATCTTTATGCCTGTTTGATTTGAACTTTATTGGCATCCTATTTTTTCTTTGCTGTATTGTATTGCTAATTGTGGCTGCACATGAGCCTCAGGAATCAATTAATGTTGTGTCAAGGAACAGCAGAAGGTAGTAAATATTAAAATTTAGCTTAAATTGAAACTGAGACCAATGGCTTTAAATTTGTATTTCTTTAGGGAGCCAGGGGAACGAAAAGGTGAATAAACACACTTTGAGATAGTCTAGGCTTTAAATTAATTAGATAAGGTCACATAGATTTGTATGAACTGAAAACAAGATAGGATAATGTACTTATGTTAGAGGTATATTCTTTTGTTGCGTTGATTTGCATAACGAAAATCCTTTTTTTCCCTTTTTTCTCTTTTTGCCTTGCAAGTTTGTGATTAAATGAACGTGAGAGGCTTTGCTGGTGTGGAAATGTTGCTACAGGTGCCAGTAAGAAAATGAAATAGGATCCAGGAAGTCCACTTAAGAGTAAAACATGCATGAGTTCATGAAATCCCAGGCTTATCAGACGGCTGTGATTCATTTTCATATTTTCTGATCAGCATGAACGGACACACAATGTTCACAATTTCCAACTGACTCAAATGTATTCTTTATCTGCTAAATGTGCATCCTCAATCTCGTCACAGGAAGGAGGAGTTTGAACGCTGGATCATATTTTGTCAGCATCACCGTGGCAATAAATAAACACAGGCATCATTCGCCTACGTCAAACGTCACAGTTTGAGTCAGGTTTGATGACATGAAGGATGACAAGACACGGTGGAAAGACACGCAGCAGACTGTTGGTGTCTGAGGAGGCATTTTAGTGAGACTGAAGCCAGAGAGTGACTAACTGACTAAACACCATTTCTCAGTTACAGTAAACTGAGGTTACTGTGTTTGTCTTATAGATTCTTCATTTCATTCACTGCTTGTTCTGAACTTCAGTCTTCTGTAATCTGCAGCTGGGGATGTTTAAGTTTTTAAGAGCGTAGATACCTGAATCCACAGATACGTCATTTACTGTGACATGTGACCCCAGACATAACTCCTAATAGTTGCTCGCACTGCTGGCGATGTGGGAAATAAAGCTTTGTCAACTGTTAAACACACTTAAAATCACAATTCAGCACCGCTGCTGCTACTTGTTAAAGCTGCTGTACCTCCACTGCACTTCTGTCTCAGAGGACTCTCATTCAAATTATCTGGAATCTGCATGTGTGTGTGTGTGTGTGTGTGTGTGTGAGTGAGAGAGAGAGAGAAGGGGGAGAGAGAGACCACAGGGTTTATTTGAGCAGAGGATCACTGTATAGGATCAGGTTCTTACCACAGCTGCAGTGATGTCAGCCGTGTGTGTGTGGGTGCGTGTACTTCTGTGATGTGTGTGTGCGTCAGGATACTGCATGCACTACACACATGCTCATACCTTGTGTTTGTGTGTTTGTGTCTTTTTATCATTTCCACTGTGATACACACAGTCACAGCAATCCCTAGTCTTCAACAAATCATGTTCATATGCAGCTATTCTGCATTAGTGACTTGCATTAAATGGCCCCACTGAGAGCCAGAAAGTCCAGGTGTGGATTTCTGGATGACTGATAATGGATAAATGTTATCCTTTGACGCACGGCGACCACAGTTCACGTCTTTGTCTTGAAGTATATTAGTAATCTGACATTTCTATTATGTAATAATGATCAAAATCTTTTCCTAAACTAAACGTGAATAGCGCTGTAGTGTTGACACAATACTTAAGTTTCCAAAAATTATACATGTGTATGAATCACAATAAGGAAAAGCTAATTGATGCCATTTTTAATGCTATAGCGTAATGATTGCTTGTATCAAATGCATTAGAGTGAGCCAACAGTAAGCTTTTGGTCATCACCAAACTCTCAAAATGCTATATAGAAGGGAACTGTTACCCCGGACTCACAGAGGTGGCGTGTGCGCCGCGTTACAGCTGCGTAGGTGTGCTGATGGCGCAGTTGATAAGGCTCATGCCTTTGATGGGGGAGACCTGTGCTCGATTCCCACTGTGACACATTCACCAATGTGTTCCTAAGTTGATATAACAATTGTAAGTCGCTTTGCAGCTAAGCGTCAGCTACGGTAAATTATTAATTAATTATTTAACTCGTAAGTCCTTGTTGGTTTTTTGCTGACAGAGGTACATGAGACTAGGGCTGTCACAATAACCACAAAACTGGTCAAGCCTACCGCGGAGGATGGCAAGCCCCGCAGCAACCGCAATGTTCATACTTTACATTTCAGGGTGTTTTTAATTAATAAATTTGTGTTTCAAAAATTCCACAACCGTAACGAGCTCTGTAACGGTTCAAGGACGTATCGCCATGAGCTGTACATGACCTGACTTCAAACTTGGAAGCTGTAAGTGTTGCCGTGTTTTGTGCTGTTTTACTGTTTATATTAAAGGTTAGCTAGCAGGCTCGGCGATGTTGGACTAACCTTGTAATCCTGAGGGACGGTCAGTAGAAACTGTGAAGGTAAGCCTCATTTGAAGCTCATTAACTAACCAGCGTACTGTGTCAGATGCCTGCAGCTGTTTTTCATGTTGCTTTCTGTGGAAATTTAATTATAACGTTACAACAGTGCAGTGGTTAGTTGTGGACAGCTCATTCTGCTCCGCACCTGTGTGTGTGTGTGTGTGTGTGTGTGTGTGTGTTGGCTGTGGTATGTAAATAGACTTGATAGACGTACCCTGAAGGTAACCATATAGCTAACGTTACGTGTGAAAAATACACTACAAACTACAAAAATGAGTTTGCTTGGCAATGTTGTTGACTAGCACCCAGCAGCTAGCTTGCTCCGACCATAAAGCTGCTGTTAGCGGCTCGTTGTGCAGTGAAGGGAGATCCACAGACACTCTTACTATGCGATAATACTACACATATTACCGCAGGGGAAATTACTTCACCGCAACAGCCCTACATGAGACGGGCTTATCATGTTCGATACCATGACACTCATATCGACGAGTGGCAAAAGAGGCATGATAACAAACAGTGGGGAATAACTTTAGAGGGGGGATATTGATGTACTAGCATGTCATCATGCTGTTAGACGTTGTCGCAGCTACCTCTGAATCCTGGGGCACTCTGGAGAGGCATTTGTGAAGACGAGTCGAAGTGAAAAGGGAACAGGGTTTGGCGAGACTCTCGCCGTGGAATGTAAGCCCTACGCAGGATGAGGTTTCGCAGGTCATCTGGTGTCTACTGTTCCAATGGGAACTTTTGGTTTGGTGAGTGGGACTTAGCAGAGTGATAGGAGCAGTGGAGATAGACACAGAAACAGTTAATGACATTGCTGCTACCAATAAGTAAACAGATTCAGAACTTTAATAAATTGGTTGTGGGTTGTATGATCACTACAAATATTTGGAGCTATATTTGACTTTCACCTTAATTGAACACACAGAGTCCTTTAAATACTCCCTCATAGGCTAGTATCCATTCCTTTGCCCCGTTCATTTACTTTAAAACCAACAACTTTCCACATAGCACTCCTACTGTTAGTCGTATCAACCAACACCGGCCCCAAAGGCTCTGCAGTAATTTTTATCTTTCTGTCTGACACATGGAATAAAAAGCTTTTACTTTGGCAGTTTATGTTTCCCCAGAAATGTGCTGCATAATTGCTGCACGAGTATGTGTTTGTATTACTGCAGGGTCTCAAAGCTCACTGTAGATTACAGGACATCCTATCTCTATGAAACCACACAAACTCAGATGCGCTAAAACAAACACTGGCTGACTACTAGAAACACTACTGCTGTGTGTGTGTGTGTGTGTGTGTGTGTGTGTGTGTGTGTGTGTGTGTGTTTCTGCACTGAAACATGCAAGTCAATGCTGTATGCCTGTTATGTGTGTATGTGAAACAGATATTTCTGTGTAAACTGCCCTGAGTATAAAAGGCAAGGCAAGTTTATTTGAATAGCACATTTCAACAACAAGGTAATTCAAAGTGCTTTACATAAAACATAAAAGCAACAGGGAAATATAAAAAAGTTAACAGTTAAATGATTTGATTCCCCATCTCCCATTCTATCCCCCCTTTAGTTACTTAGGGACTCTAATCCTAAGGGGACTCTAACCCTTCTTTAGATACAGTCGTCACTGTAAATCCAAAAAGGATAAAAATGGATATTTACTTATTCTATACAGTGAGGAAGTGTGTGTGTGTACAAGTGTGAGTGTGTGTACAGACTCTTGCCAAGTATCACGTTACAGGAACATAAACAGTAGGCAGCGGCCTCTTCCTGCATATATAGTAATGTGTGTGTGTGTGTGTGTGTGTGCGCACACGTGTTGGAATGCATAAAGTGCAGTTTTGATTATGTGTGCGTTTCTGTGTGTGTGAGAGAAAATTTAAATGTATGTCCTAAAATACAGCAAATGGTGTCCAGCTTAATATTTGTACATCTGCAGTACAATGTGTGTCATTTTAATAAAGTGCGTGTGTGTGTGTTTCTACTTGCTCTAGTCTATCCAACACTCCAAACACTTACCTTTGGGATTAAGCTCTGCAAAGAGGAAGAGGAGAAGAATTAAAGGTTAAAAAAGAAAATTCAGACAGATCACAGAAACAGCAGAGGTATCGCTCCTCGTATCTAGCTTTATTCAGTGCAGACCATTAACAAAGCTGCACTGGAAGAACACAACTGCTGTTCAAAGAGGAGGGGGATTCCCTGGGAAAACCTCCACCTCCCTGCATATGGATACACACAAACTTAAAGAAACACTCTGGGAGTGCTTTGTTCACCTTCCCACACACTTGGAAAGTACCGCTGGAGGAGAGCACAGCGTCCTGACTGAGCCAAAACAGTCCAGAAGACGATAAGATGTCCAAATCCAAAATTAAATCGCTGCTCGTCAAGGGGTTAGCATGAAAATTGGTCTGACAGAATCTGGAGCTAAAGATGTCTATTCTTATAAAATTGCCAGTATCAACAGTCCAACTAATTTAACAGAACAAATGATTTCTCCAGTATTACCCCGTGCCATTTAACCAAAACTACCATGTTCCAAAGACCAGTTTAGATGTGTAAATGTATAAATGCTCATTTCATTTTAGACCATCTAAGGAAAAATACCAATATTTGTGAGCATCAGGCTAAAAATAATCTGGGCTGCCACACGGTTGTAGTGGTCCTGCTGCACTCACTTGTAAGTGCTTGGACAATGCAAATGGAAATAGATTTATGGAAAGGTTTTGTTAAATTAAAAAAGCTTTAATCTTCTATTTGGGGGGCTGTCAGCAATCTACCAAACTAAGCAGCAACGTTGAGAAAGGGCAAACACTGAACAACGAAAATGGGACACTGCTTGCGAAACAGAATTTTCTTTATCCCAGCTCCTCACTGCCAGATTTTCCCAGCTGCTCTGGGATCTAAAGAGTCAGCCTCCTGCTCTTCTAACCTTTAGGCCGCAGCCACAGAAGTCTGGCAGATTAAGCACTGATTTGATTGGTAGAAGAGGATTTCCTGCGAAGGTGAATGAAAAGCAGATGGCAGGTTGCAGGCCAATGAAAAGGCACTGAGGTGCTGAGTCAGAAAGTTCACACAATATTAAAAGCGATGAAAGTCACGCTTCCTTACAGCTGTCTCTCTTTCCTGCAGTAACTCTCTTACTCTCGTCATAATTATGTCTTTTATTTAAATATTCTGATCTCTGTAATTATCATTTCATGTCAATTATGTCACATTTATCTAATTAAAAATACAGAGAACTTAATAATACATGTCTCCCATTAAACTGGTTCAATCCCAAAACAGTATCACTAACCATTTCTCAAATTGATGTGCTTTTGAAGCCTAATTGGTGATTTATTGTGTTCCCTGAATTAATAAAAACAGATTTCTAGATTTCTGTGTAAGAAATGCTCCAATTTGCCACATACCAACATACCAAAACTATTATATGAATACGTTCATTTTTAGCAGTATTATCTAATCCTAAAATACACATTAGCTTCTGTCATTACTTTGTCTTGAACTCTTCTTACCGCTCAGCACCGCCAAAGAAAAGAAAGTAAAAGCTGAAGTGGAGGGGAGAAAATCTGAAGAAAAAAAAAAGGCTAGATCAACACGAAGAGGAAGGGAGGGAAAGAAAAAAAGAAAAGCGAGAAAGAACTAAAAGCATCAGTGCTGAGTGAAAGCTCCAGTTAAACGTAAAGGACATGTCAAATGGTGCAAGAAGGCACTCACAGCACACACACTCCTGGTAGCCACTCCTGGCCTGCAGCCAGCCAGTGTTCAATCAGTCTTTCCTGTTCTAAAATCT
>NW_024042254.1:0-23000 GCF_014851395.1 Micropterus salmoides | reverse complement strand
ACCAAAATTAAAGAAGAAAGTATTTCCCTAACATTTAGTGCTTTTTCACTTTTAATGAACACATGTAACATGTTTTGTTAACACCTTATTTTAATAACCAGACGTTGTGACATGTGTATCTTTGTGTTAATTTCTGTCTGACGTAATTTGATAAATTATGTTGTATGTGGTGCTCGTATCACGTACTACTGAGATTTGATAGTCTCTCTTCAGATAAGATTCTCAGACTGTAACACTTGTAAAGAGAGAAACTGACAAAGTCTCTAACCTGCCTATCAGCTCGTTCTGGTCTGTTAAAACTGCCTTTACCACAAGGGATCGAATATGTGTGCACTCCAAATTTAGCTGCTTCTAGCTGACTGTGTGCTTCTCACAAACATTGGCTTATTTTACCACAGTTCTGTGTTCTTGCATGCCTCAAACTGAAACACTGTCTGTCAGAGCGTCCACTTAAAAAAAGACATTGCTGGTAGTATAGTCTTCAAATAGAGTTGCTAATCAATTCAATTCGCTAAAGGAAGCCAACAAGGCTTGTTGATGTGTGAGTTTAGAGATGACCTCTGCCATCTGACTGGTCCACCAATAGGTGAGAAGTTGACACCTTGAGACACAGCCCTTCCTCATTTGCATAATGAGATAGAAATGCATAGAGAAATGTAAAAAGAGCAGACAGAAATTTATAACCTAAGGGGAAATAAACAGGCTAGACTAAAACAGACAAAAATATTAAAACACACACATAAATAAATACATTAAAAAAAGAAATAATTAATAAATAAAGTTGGACAATAAATAAATAAGGTACTTATTACAAAGGTGAACAAAGAAGCTAATTAAAAGAGATTGTATAATTTAATTACTACTTTTATTTTTTTTATTACTTTTATTTATTTAATTAATTTTTTTGTGTATTTAATTGGATGTTTATTTATTTGAGAATTTATTTATTTCTGTATTTATTTCTTAATCTGTCAGGATCAGTGCTCCATATCTGACAATCGTAATAGAATGTTAACATAGCACAGACACACAGACCTATGACTTGTGTCGCTGTTGTTGTTGACTCCTTCTGCCATCTGCAGAGGGCGCTGGCTGGTGGCCTGGCCAACACTGGCTATCTCACGCTCTACAGAAAAAGGGTCCGAGTGGTTTCCAAAAAGACTAGCTTGTCTCTGTTTTAGAGAAGAAGCACAGTTATTGTGGTTAAATGCAAGGTTGACACATAACATGTAACATGTCAATACAATGCTCTGAGACGGTCAGTAATGTGTTTGCATCACGCCTTTTCCATTACCATTGCCTATTCCACTAAAGCTGCATTGTCTGCATAGAAACAAAAAACATGAATAACGACAGACACATAAAGCTATTCCATAAAATTCCTACATTTTGTTCATCGGTGCTGACCAAGCACCAAGTGAGTTTCTAACTATCACCAAAACTGGAGGTGGGCGGGGTGCTGTTCCGTGTTCCATATTCTGTAGCAGTTAATTACAAAAAGACAGTAGGTTGTTCGGCTGTTTGTAAAACCCTGTATTATTTCCATACTTCCCTCCCTCCCTCCACTTATACATTGCGTGCACAATAATTAGGCAAGTAAGTATCCAAAACTCCAAATCCGAGTAACTCCAAACCATGTAAAAGTGAATGCTCATTTGAGTTAATCATTTGTGTGTGATATGTTATTGTGTAATGTGGGAGGATGTGGTGAAAGTGAATCACACCGTATATCAAGGTCTGCATGATTATTAGGCAGCTTCATTACTTCAGGTAAAATAAGCCAAAACAAAGTTTTGACACTGAAAAGTCAAAAATTGTATAATGCCATTCAGACGGATGCAATACTCTTAAAATAGCTATACATTTGAGGCGTGACCGCCAGACAATCAAACGTTTTGTTGCAAATAGTCAAGTGGGGCGCAAAAAGCTCATGGAGAAGAAAAGACGCAAAATTAACTGCAGAAGATTTCAGTAGAATTAAACGTGAAGCTACCAAGAACCCATCATCCTCCAGTGCTACCATATTCCAGAACTGCAACATACCTGGAGTGTCCAGAAGTACAAGGTGCCACGTGCTCAGAGACTTGGCCAAGGTCAGGAAAGCTGAAACACGACCACCACTGAATAAGATTCACAAGTTGAAGAGTCAAGATTGGGCAAAGAAATACCTGAAGACAGATTTTTCAAAGGTTGGACAGACGAACTGAGAGTGACTCTTGATTGACCAGATAGATGGGGCCGTGGCTGGATCACTGATGAACACAGCACCACTTCGACTCAGAAACAGCATGGTCGAGGAGGGGTACTGTTATGGGCTGCTATAAATAAGAAAGAGATAGTTGGACCTTTCAAAGATGGACTGAAACTCAACCCCCAAACCTACTGCCAGTTTGTGGAAGATACTTTCTTCAAGCAGTGGTACAGGAAGAAGTCCTTACCATTCAAGAAGACCATGATCTTTTTGCGGGACAATGATCACATGCATCCAAGTACTCCTCTGTTTGTCTAGCTAGCAAGGGCCTCAAAGATGGCCAAATAATGCCCTGGCCCCTTTCCTCACCTGACTTCAACTCAATTAAATTCATCTGATTTATATAGCGCTTTTAATACAAGAGCAGGTCTAAGACCATATTATTTACAGAAACCGAACAATTCCCACCAAGAGCAAGCACTCGGCAACAGAGGCAAGAAAAAACTTCCTTTTAAGAGGCAGAAACCTCGAGCAGAACCATGGCTCAGAGAGCCAGAAAGAGGGAGAGAGGGATGGGGCTGGCGACTTGAATCCTATGGAGAACTTGTGGGCCTTTCTCAAATGTCAGATTTACAGACAGGCAAGACAATACAACTTGAAAAGAAGGGTGGCTATATTGATTACTAAATATTTTTGAAAGGCCAAAATATTTATTTTAGTTGTAATTTTGTGTTGTTAGACTTACTCTAAATATTCAGAATTTGTCATTTCGTTGCCTAAAAAGTCTGCATACATATATTCTCCAGAGCAAGACAAAACTCACCTTTCCTTAGTTAAACATTCAGGTTTAAGGGTCAATTCTATTTTGGATTGACTGAGAGCATTGTGTGTTCAACGATTAAATGAATCCTGAGAAATACAATTTGCCTAATGATTGTGCACGCAATGTACATTCATCTTTCCATCCTGTCCTGTTACCCTGAAGATGCCCTCCACAGCTACTTTGTCAGTAGCTCGCTCCACCTCTTCCTCAGTCAAAAGGTCTCCAGAGATGGCCCTATGGAGCTCTGGCGCTGCCTCCTCCTCAATGTTCCTCAGGCCTGCCTGATGGACACAGAGGAACATATGGTCAGTGAAGAGTACTTTTCTTTGTATTTGAATTGTTTTACATAATGTGAATTTTCCATGGACTTCTTCCTTCATCATTGAAAGAGGTTCTTAGCGATTGCTCTGAGTGACGGGCCTCCTTAGGAGAGGGTAGATAGGTGAAGATACACAGAAGGCTTGCCTGCTGCCTGTGCAGTACTCTAGCTATAGGCCATGTGCAGTACTCTACTTATAGGCCATGTGCAGTACTCTACTTATAGGCGATGTGCAATAGTCTAGTTATAGGCCATGTGCAATAGTCTAGTTATAGGCCATGTGCAATACTCTAGTTATAGGCCATGTGCAGTACTCTAGCTATAGGCCATGTGCAGTACTCTACTTATAGGCCATGTGCAGTACTCTAGTTATAGGCCATGTGCAATACTCTAGTTATAGGCCATGTGCAATACTCTAGTTATAGGCCATGTGCAATACTCTAGTTATAGGCCATGTGCAGTACTCTAGTTATAGGCCATGTGCAGTACTCTACTTATAGGCCATGTGCAGTACTCTACTTATAGGTCATGTGCAGTACTCTACTTATAGGCCATGTGCAATACTCTAGTTATAAGCCATGTGCAGTACTCTAGATATTGGCCATGTGCAGTACTCTAGTTATAGGCCATGTGCAATACTCTAGTTATAGGTCATGTGCAGTACTCTACTTATAGGCCATGTGCAATACTCTAGATATAGGGCATGTGCAGTACTCCAAGCTTGCCTTGTCGGTTGTGACCCACAAAGCGTCCAAAGTGTCCTACTCTATGTCCCATAAACCCACCAGTGTGACCGCTGAGTGTAACAGTTTTATTAAAAACCCTCATCTTCCTGAAAGGAGATGCCCTCCACTCCTGCACCTCATTGCATTGTTTACAGACATTTCATAATACATGCTCATAAGGAGGGACATAATTTTTTTCTGTTGCCTGGCGCACAGTATGCAGTATGTAGTTTACTGTCTGTGTTAATTGTGTTTGGATTTATTGTCCCTGTTTCTGTTTACTTTAGCTTGCTTTGACGACATTGGGTTAATAAAGTGCAAACAGCGTCAGACTGTCAGTCGAGGCTTTTATTTGTTTAACTGGGATGCTACATAAGTATGACAAATACCAATAATAAAAAGTACTTAAAAAGTATAACTTAGTAGTATAGTATACTCCAGCAGGTAGGGAGGCCCACGATGTGAGCCGCCGACATGAGGCCCAGAAGCCTCATGTCCGACAGAGCTGCCACCGCCGCTCGAGGGACAACACGGCTCCACCAGGACATCCATGCGACTAGCTGGGTTGTCTGCACCACCGCTTCGTCCCGGGGCAGCACCAGCAGCAGCAGGTCATCCAGATAAAACAGGACCCTGATGCCCGACCGCCACAGCGGCTCCAACGCAGTCTCGACACACTTGGAAAAAGTGCACGGGGCCAGGGAGTAACTGAAGTGCAGGCGGTTATATTGGTACTGGGCGCCCTGGAATGAAAACCGCAGAAAGCTCCGGCAATAACAGACACATGAAAGTACGCGTCCTTCAGGTCGATGGAGGAGAGCCAGTCTCCGAGGCACACACACTCCATCAACTGTTTTTACTGCTAACATGCGAAAAGGTCTCACCATAATCGCCCAGTTGAACAGTGACATGTCCAGGATGGGCCTCTCATCGCACGTCTTCTTCCTGACCAGGAAGTAGCGGGAGTAGAACCCTGAGCCGAGGAGAAGAGCACAGTCTCCACAATCCCAGCGAAGGAGGGAGGCGAACTGCAGCCTGTGATCCCAGCGAATCGGGCGTTTCGGGGGGGAAGGGGAGGGGGTTGCCCAGCCACGACCCATGGGGGAGGGGATGCCGGCTGTGGGGGGGTGCTGGCAGGCAGCAACCTCCGTGTTCCACCGAACAGGAGAGCTTAGCACCTGGCGGGGGCAGGGAGGGTATGGGCGCCAACACACGCTGCCATGCTGGAGGGAGTGCCTCCCTGCGTGGCGGGCATGTGCGAGTCAATCTGACGGCAAGGGGTGGCCACCAGGGGAGGCAAGCCAGTACTCGCTCCACCAGAGCCTTCCGCCCAATTGGTGGGTCCCCTGCCGTAATGTGTTTGAGCGGCAATAGGATAACACTACACACAGGGTTGTGTGTAGAGCTATCCTGTCTGCATGAAGCGTAATGACGTCTTCAAGGGCTCATTTGACACAGCCTGGCTTCCGTGAACCAAGAAGGAACCCCTGAACGCCATTGATGCCGTGATTATGCACGAGCTCGCAACCGGGCACTGCCGGGGGAACGTGCATAATGTCAACAGCATCACACACTGCAGTGGCAGTGTGTCTATGGGGAGGGGTGTGTGAAGGGACCTCTGATCGTGAACAGAGGCTGCGTTCCGATCCACATAAACAGTACTCCCTACTCCCTGCTCCCTGCTATATTAAAACAAACTGATACAATTTCCATAACTCCTTCTATTTATATTCTATTAAAATGTATGTAACTTGTGAATGAATGTGAGTGGATTAATTTACAAGATATGCAGCGTCATTTAAAAAAATAATCATATGAGCATTGTTGTTTTTAGGAAACCTAACCTCTGAAATAATCATATAAATAATGATAACATTAGTTACAATGACAATAATTACAGATATACAAACTCTGTATACAAAACTTCTTCCCTTCTTCTTGTGCTCCCTGTGGTTTGGAATCTCACTTAAAATGGCTGAATACCCTGGGCAGTCCACTAAGCAGGGAACTACAGGGCGATCGGAACACACACAGTGTTTTGAACTTTGAGCTTAAAGCTGCAGATTAACAACTTGGCTAACGGCAGCTGACTCACAGTGTGGGAAATGTGTGTTTGGTGTGGCTGGTTCGACTGAGACAGGCACAGACAGCATATGTTCAACAACTTCCACAAATTTCACACAGCTTCTTTTCAACCCATAGCTCTGACCGACTAGAACGGCCAGCAGCAATGAAACCGGTTGCCAGATGTCGTTAGCCTGACGGTAGCATCCTTGTAGCTTAACGACCGCTTGCCTCACCGCAGCAACATAGCCGGAGGTTGGAACGGGGGAAGCGGGGAGCCACTGGGGGATTCCTGAGAGAGAGTGGGTGGACCGCCACGCTACCTCATCCTCACTGGCAAAATGATCCGCCCAGTGCTGCGTCTCTTCGGGAGAGACAAACTCGCAGAACGAGCAGCGTGAGCCAGGGGTGAGCGCTCGGCCACCGTGCTACAGTCCGAGGCGCACCCAGTATGGGGGAGGTCCCCTGGCAGGACGAAGCCCATGTCAGGGACGCCGCACACCCATACTAGTCAGCCCGAGCGGCGTCCCACCCCATCACTCTTCTTTTCCGACAGGAAATCTTCTGCTCTCTAGACAGCTCAGTGCTGAAGAAAAATGGGAGCCGAAGGCTGGGTCTCACTGTTGTGTATATATACAAGGTGTGGACGTAGGAGAGGCCCACGCTGTGGGTGGGGTTTAGACTAAAATTCTCAGTGCCACGCAGGCACGCAGAAGGGGTGAACCCAATAGCGATAGCCTTAGAGGGCGAAGCCTATATGAAATAGAACATCAACATTCTTATCTGTACTGCCTAATAATACCAAAGGGGATTGAGGCACCTAAGGCCCCCTCTGTCATAGGGTAGGTACAAAAGTATCAGTTGCAACCTGGGGCATCTGTTGTTCTACAAAAATCTGATGAAAGGTTTCCTTAAGTGAGTGAATGGGTTACTAGGTGGGGGCAATGGTAAGTTCTGAAACAAATACAACAGCCTACAATATTCTCAAGACGTGGCACAATTTGAATTCCTAAGCATATAAAACAATTAACATTTTTGAATTGAGCAGCTTCTTCAGGTGGGTTTTCCCTGTTTGCATGTTTTAAAAACATAATTAAGGTTTTAGATGCATTCATCTTATACCCTGAAATCCTTCCAAAAGTCTTTATTTGGGCCAACAAAGCCGGGATGGATTCTTCATATCCTTAAGAAAGATGATAACGTCATCGGCATATAAAGCTGGACGGAGTTCCTGTTGTGCTATGGTTATGCCAGAGATAGTGTTGTTGGTTCTTACTGCGGTCGCTAGTTGTTCGATTGCCATGACAAATAATAATGGTGAAAGGGGATCCCCTTGTCTAAACCCTTGTTTTATCATGATAGTTTTAGAGATGTTACCATTAGTCAGTATTTCTGCATATTGTTCTGTATAGAGCAGTCTCATCCAATACAGAAATTTCCTCCAAGGCCAAAACACTCAAGGATTTTAAACAGGTAGGGCCATTCCACTCTGTCAAAAGCTTTTTCAGCATCCACTGACAGAGCATATTTAAATAGAGTTTATAGAGTATATTTAAAACCCTTCAAACATTATAGAAGTCTTGTCTGCCATGGATAAAGCCGTTCTGGTCTTTTCCTATTATTTGTGGAATTATTCCTTCTAGTCTTCTCGCTAAAATCTTACACAGTACCTTTAGATCTGTGTTCGGAAGACTGATTGGCCTCAGGTTGTCACACTTATTGTTTGGTTAACCTGCTTTGGGGAGCAGAGAGATCAAGGCTCCTCTTAACAAGGGGGGTAGTATTCCACTGTGAAAGGATGAAAGGACGTTATATTAACTTTTCAGCGATACAACTCTAAAATGGACCTAGATACGGTAATGTTATGTAGACTATGGGTTAAATAAAGACTATTTGTTCTGTAGCATCCTCCCCCCCAAATATATTCAGTTTTCACCTCAACATCCTCCACATTTAACATTGTTTGAAGTCCGTTTAGAGTGTGTAAACACCCTCCATAAAGTAGGAAAACCAAACTTTATCAAAGTGTAGCATTCAAAAACTTCATTATCAGTGTCCAGGGTGCGGCATTTGTCTCTGTTCTTGGCCCAATCCTGTGCGCCCTCTCTACAGTGAGCTTTTTGTGCCAGCTCCAGCGCCTCCGGTATCCAACTCTCCAGAAAAGCGCACGTGTCTTCACCCTCTGCTCCTTCTGGTAGATTGACAAGCCTTAAATTAGGTCGCCTTGATCTTGCCTCTAGGTCCAGTAGCTTCTCCTCTAGGTCTTTATATTTACCTTCCAAGGTTTTCACTTTATTTTGGAGCTCAGAGACATTTTCCTCAGTTGCTGAGATCCTCATTTCTGCCTGTAATATATCGTCAAAACTGGTAGAGAACTCATGCTATTGATAGCTGCTTCTATATTTTCCGACATGACACTGGACTCTTCAGTAGCAGCTGGCTTGTCTTTTTCCAACATTGTGTCCTCAAGCGTTGCGTTAACGTTAACGTTGGCCATGCCGTCGGTGTTAGCAGTAGCGTTAGCCTTAGAGTTAGAGCTTGGTGATGTAAAGTTCAATAGCTTCAGCTGAAGAGTTTTACTGTGGCTCTTGTGACAAAGGCATTACCTTTGGTTCTCCTCCTGAGAATGGGTATTCAGCAGTCTCAAATATGAGTATTAAACAGGATTTAGCTGTCAGAGTAGCGGGGCAGGTTAACACACGTCCAGTCAGCACACCGCCTGACTTTCTACTTTGAAGTGAAATCAAATGAATTGAATTCAAATAATTCAAATAATGATCAAATAATTATCTCATCATTCACTGAATACCATTACTTGCTTACCTGTATCTCATGGGTAGCACTTTTCTTGGTGGGCCGGTAGCCATAGTACTCTTCCTGTCTCTTCTTCAATTTCCTGAAATAATCCTGTATTAGGAAAGTGGCATAGAACTTTCCCACTGTCACCTCGTCATCTGTTAAAACACAGAAACACATGTAAAGAGTGGAAAAGCAATGTTGTTAAATGTACAAAGGATTAATGCCCTGGGTAGTGGCCATTTTAGATCACCTAACATTCATCAGGCTCCACTTTACGTTATTAAGGTGTAACAGAAAGTCAATTTTAGATTTGTTGTACAGTTGCATTAAAAGTTTAAGGTTTGGTGTGTAAGTTTTAGTGGCATCTAGTGGTGAGGGTTGCGAATTGCAACCAACAGTAAGGTCGCCACTCACCCCTCTCTTTGCAAGTACACTGAAGAAGCTATGGCAACACATTCTCACTCACGACTCGTCACATATGGATGCTTGGTCAAGACCCCTTGGGTTCCGTGGTCAAGTTAGCAACGGTTTGCAACAATAAACGTCCGGTTAGACTTTCAAAATAAAACGTTAACATTGCGAAACATCTCCATCTTGAAACAGCACATTGTTACAGCTGTGAACCATTGCAATTTTGTTAGGTTTAGGCACCAAAAGTACTTGGTTAGTTTTACTAAAAGATAATGGTTCGACTACATGCAACATGCAAGTTAAGTCGCGTTATTTGCATAATTTATGCAATTTTTGTAACCTACGTAACTTAAATAAAAATATTTAATTTAGACTTTTTGTTTCACATGGTAAATGAAAACCACTTTTAGTTTTTCATTTACAATTCAGTCTTTTTAATGGACTGTCTGCTTTGGGTTGAATGAACGCAGGCTGCAGTCCTGCTATCGTAGTTCATGTAGGTGCAGTGGGAGTGTAAAAGGAATGAAGTGGAACGTAGCTCAGGGTATGGTGATTAACAGCTCTTGACTGCTTGTCTCATAGCTATGAAACAGCAGACAGTGCCTTGTGGTTATGTTAGTGGACATACTCAAAATCAGAACATGTCAATTTGCACTTTTGCCAACTACGTTGGAAAGGAAGTTGTGAAATAAACTTTCAAGGAAAAAACATTATGAACCAGCAATACTAATGAACTTCCAAGATGGGACACCTAGCAGAATTTACAAAACTATTGCCTCTCTTTAGTTCCAGTACAGTCCTATCTTGTTCCCAGTTCTTTAATTCTGTTTGAAGCGTTGTTAATTCCATTCAGAACTTAAGAACTAGAAACAAGACAGTCGTGAGCTATTGAATTTTTTGCTTAGAATTTTAATATCACTATATATATACTGTATATTATAATTTTTTATTGCTGTACTTTTACTGTGTAAGTAGTGTCTTGTTGTCACACCTGCAAACTTGTCGCTTTTCGGCAACAATCACCGTTTTCCTGGACAATTGGGTAATTTACGTGAATCGCGTAGAACTGGAGTGTTTTTTTGGGAGTGGGTAGGCTGCCCTTCATCTGCATGCCAAGCAGAGTAGAATTGCAAAACATTATTGGATAATTCTTATAGTTGACATTTCTCTGGGCCAATCGGAATCTTAGCACTTTCAGAATCTTGAAGCACACAGCGTCACCGCTTTTTTATGTGATATAATTTACAATAATATTGTATTGTCGTCATACCTATTACGTTATTATAATGATGCTAAGATATGCTAAAAGTGGTACCGCCAGACCCGGAGATCGGCTGAATGGTTTCCAAAACGGTAAAAAACAATTGTTTTACTCGAGGGGAGGTGGAAAATGAGCTTAATTCCCCAAATGGTGGAATATCCCTGTAACGTTAGCTAGGCTTATCATTAGCCAGGTGCTCTGCCCTGAGTTCCGAGACATAACGTTACGGCTACTACTCGAATTCTGAGCTACCCTGAATATTATATATTATATTCTCACGCATTAGGCAGTCATTCGTGATGTGGATAAGTTAAATGTGAGTGTTTACACAACAGCTGATGCGAGAGTAACGTCAGGAATCCACTGACTCCGTCTACGGCATGTTACGGCAGCGTCAAAGTCCACTGGAAGCTTGTCAGAAGCGTTTCAGCATTAGAGCGTGCAGCCTGCCCCACGTTATTGACTTGTTATTAATTTGTCATTTTCGTGCTTCTACTACCTTCTTCATAGCTCTATGTGACCCCGTTTCTTCCGTCAACTTCAGGCTGCATTTGCCACAGAGAGCATTTCAGAATCAGAGCGTTTTGCCTGCCTGACTTTGATGATATGTTTAGATTTTGTTGATTTGGTAACCATTGTTTGCATTTTGTGCTTCTACTATGATTAAGTAGGCTACGCAGTTAATTGATTTCCTTTTGTGTCCGTTTTAACTGTGTTTATTATTGTTTTACGATCGGGAGGCACCACAGGGTGTTTTATTTTGAAAATTGACCGGATTCCCCCCCGAGACACTGTCACCTTTTTTACTCTGAGGAGTTTGCAGGTCTGTGTTGTTGTATTTAACCTGTGAAGCACCTTGGTCAACCTTGGTTCTTTTAAATGTGCTATAAATAAAATTGAGATTGAGATGGATAGTTAGTGCAGCTGCAGAAATTAATGCTGACCTCCTATAGGTGGGATGACTTGATCCAGTAGTTTCATGCTAGTGCGCTTCCAGATCTTCTTGATAATTCCCCTCAGTTCCTCATTGGCTTGTTCAAAATTACCTGACCAATGGAAGACACATAATCATGAGACAAAGGAAATTATTGACATTCAAGACAATCTAAAGTGATATGAGGACAGGATCAGTCAAATTCCTAACTAAAGCCTAGTTCATACTACACAATTTTTACCTTTAGCCCGATTTGCCGCTCGGCGACCATCAGGCTGTGATCAGGGGTAAATCAGTGGTTGATCGGCGGTCGCTAGCTGTTATGTGTAAACTACTCCACAACGCATCAAAACGGCTCCCCGACACATCACCGCCACATTGCCAACGTCTGCCAGATATCTAGCATGCCAAATATCTGGAAGAGTCGGCCGATAGCAACAGGTCGAGGGGCAGGCAGCTACTTTTTCAACGCAAAACCCTTTTTACTCACCTCCAGCTCTCTCTGTAGCTCAGACAATCCCTGCTACCTGCCTGTGCTAATCCATTCTTTCACCCATATTCTTTATAATTGCTATCTGTATAATAACAAACAACAGCTGTTTCATGTGTAGGTCATTTCCCGTTTCACATTTCACATGTGTTTTCTTGACAAAACGTGGTTTGGAGAAGCGTCAGGTGATACAGCCGCTGTCAGCTCGCGTAGTGTGTGACCCCCTGTCACCAATCAGTCAAGTAGTGTGAACGCTACAATGACTTCAAGACTCCCGTCACAACACGGCAAATTGTGTAGTGTGAACAGCACAGCGATCAGCCGACGCTGAAAGTCGTGTAGTCTGCACAAGCCTGAACAGTGTTGGGTAGGAGCATTCAATCATGCATTGTTCTACTATTTCCTGCACCATGTACTGCGAGCAAATTATATTTTATGTTGAAGAGGAAATCCAGATTCAGAGGGAGTCCATGTCTGTTGGACAGTTTCCAGTGATGTGGAGAAGCTGAGCCATACTAATCCTCTGGTTCTCCACCAAGAGCATGGCATGTGCAGTTACTAAGAATGCTTGAGAACTCTGAAATGTAAATTAAATCAGAAAAACATACTACCCTCTACAGTTACCATAGATAATGAAATAAACATACTAAAACCAACCGGATGTCCTGGGACCTTTGTCACATTTGCCAGGCTTAAACCTATTTAAATGTCAGTAACTAGCGTTCCTTTTACATCCGAAGTCGCAAGTCAGAGCTGGGAATGACACCCCCGAGCTCAGCTGGAAAACCAAGATTGATGCCTCTGGCCATAGTTAGCAATACCAGTTTTTTAACAACGCATTACGCAGTGTTTTGCACATTCAAACACTGTAACACCATGTCCACATATATAAGTTGGACAGGACTGTTGTGTACAACTGATTTAATGAGGCACAAATAGACAGAAGTGCGATAAACAGCATATTTCTACAGCTTTCACTACTGTTGTACAGCCATCTTGGATTTTGAGGTCGGAGTTGGTGAGGTTCTCCCACCCACTTTCTGAGTCGCAAATCCAACTTAATGGAGTGTTCCAGTTGAAATTTCTGACTTGGAACTTCCCATGTTAAATAGAACGCACCATATGTCCAGATCATGTAGTATGTTATGAAAACTAGATTTAAGAATGAAACGACATAAACTGCATTGATTTTGTGATGGTTTCTGCTACATGTTGCTCAAACAAACTTTGGCAAACACTCAGCACCTTGGCTGTGCATTTCCCTGCACTTCAATGATTTATTCTGTCTGCACCATTCAAGTAATTCTCCAAGGGCCATTGGCTCTTTTAGATTTTTCCCCAACGAAAAAATGTATTATAGTCACTTTTGCTAAACAATGCACAGTGGTCAAAAACAATAGACTCTGTGCAAGTCGAAAAACACATGAGGGAGCCTCACACTATCTGGAAGGGACTGAACACACCTGCTTCAGAGGGAAAGGCTAACTAACTATTTCATAAATGTTTGATGGCCCACATGTGATAATATTTGGCCTGTTGGCCTCTGTTTCATATCACAATATTTGCAAGCCACACAGAGGCCTACAGGCGGTTTGAACAAAGTAAACTGCAGCATTCATTTTGATGATCATGTAACCAAAAGTTGCCAATCTATACAGCTAAAATCACACACAAAAACATGTAGAAAAAGCCAAAGACTTAGGGACTTGAATATTTTATTGAAACAAAGTTTCATAATCGAAAAACAGCTGCATCAGTTGGCTCTCTTTCAAGGTTTCTGGTGTGTTGTGTTTTGTCATGTTGTTTTGATTTGTCTTGTATCTTGTCTGTGGCAGAGGGAACAGATGGGAGACACAGGAATGAATATGTGCTGGAGATGAACTTAACTTGTAAAGTCAAAGTCCATCTGCCTTAAAAAGATATCTGTGGTCCCAGAAAAAGTTAATTCAATTCAATTAAATTTTATTTATATAGCGCCAAATCACAACAACAGTTATCTCACAGCGCTTTTCATAAAAGAGCAGGTCTAGACCGTACTCTGTGATGATATTTACAGAAGCCCAACAATTCCTTAATGTGTTAAGTTCCAACAATGTACTGAATCTCTCAAATCTTCTTCTGAGTGCTGCTGTATTCGAGGAGCGGAGTGTGTTCAGTGGATTGGTAAAGTCTTGTTTCAGTATCTCTGATTGCTGTTCTCCGAATGCCCAGTCGTTATGTGCGATGAGGTTGTTTTCTATAGTTGTGAAGCAAGGATACGTGGGATTCTTTCTGTTATGTCACAGCTTGTATCATTCAGCAATAGGGATGAGCGAGTACAGCATTATCTGTATCTGTGTTAACATATGAATTATCTGTATCTGTACTAGGACTGGGCGGGGACTAACCCGGAAGTGGATCGGGTTGTCTTGAAATGGGCGGGGCTTTAACTAGTATGTTATTTTAACCATGCAATTGATATGGGTTGATCAGAAATTGTTATATTTATTGCTGATTAGAAAACTATTTACATGACAGCATCAGCATTGAGCTTCAGATCAATGGTTTTGATCACGATAACAAACTATATACAGAACAAGTTTTGCAACAATGAATACAACACATGCGGTTGCAATTATGAAGTAAAATGTAATGAACAAGAGTTTTCATACTCAACATAACTTTTTTTAACTTTAAATTTTTTTAAATTTTTTAAATTTTTTAAATTTTTTAAATTTTAAATTTTTATGATCAGTGTGATTTTTTATTTATTTTTTTGGTTCTTTTTTTTTTCCACACCAGAGGCCTGTACCACAAAGCAGGATTTGAGCTTATCAAGGTAACTTCGGGGTTAACCCTGGGTTTTCAGTACCACCAGTGGTTCACTTTTTACCCGGGTAGATCTCCATTGTAACTTATGCTGAAGGCTAACCTGCTCCGGAGCAGGTTATGTTCCCGAAAAGAGATTAACTCTGTGAAAACGCCTCCTACTGACCAATCAGCTCTCTTAGAAAATGACATCACCATCTGTAGGAAATTCCACAGACTGTTTTAGCCAATAGGCTGCTTTATGTTTGCAGCGGTGATGCCTACAGTTTTTTACAGTACAGCATGATCAGCCTACTTACTGCCTTTAAATGTGTTTAATATTTTTTATTTGCTCCCAGTCCGTTTCACACACCCTGACGCAGCCGTTAAAATAAATGGGTTTTATTTTTCTTATGAGGCTGAATATTATGAGCAGTTTGGTAGGGATATTGAAATACTGAATTTTAATATGAACATAGGCTATCTATTTAGGTTAGTATACCTTTCTGAGGCCTACTATAGAGACTGTAGTCATGTTCCGTCCCACCTTTTGCGATTTGGGTGCAAAAGGTGGGACGGTGAGTTTTCAGCAGCCTAAATGTTGAGATTCAGTCTTTCAAACATTATTTGAGCACATTTTCTGGCATGAATGGAGTTTTCATTTCATTGCTTTATGAAGTTAATTTAGAACAATGTTTGGAACACTTTTGAGTGTGTTAAATAAATTAATCAAATTTTTGAAGTGGAAGTTTTTTTAAAGTGAGGGAGAACGGCCCGAGTCTTTTAATGTGGAAACACACACAAAGAACACACAGCCGAGCAGAAAGAATAAGGCTGATATTTTTATACAGCTCATGTGAACACTTTTTATCAATGCATTATTATAGACTACGCCTGTTCATTTAGACATTCACACTGTCAGCGACTTTCTGTCTCCCTGCATGTGTCAGATGCAGGCGTGCTACTGTCGTATTTCTGAAGTGTTAAAGTTTAATCCTCGTTCAGTAACACAATAAATCTGTATGTGTGTAGGGGAGGGGCGCTGTGACTATTATCACAGAACGCAGACACAGTCAGCTACCCAATGAGGATTTTTATTCAATTCGAGCACAGATATTGACACGTATTACTCATATAATACTCGTTCTCGGCAAAAGTGTACTACTCGCCGAGTATCCGGCTCAACTCTATTCAGCAGTGTATGCTGGTGTTGTAGGAAATAAAATTATGATATTCCACAGAAAACTGATGCCCTCACTCAAAACACTTGTTTTCATGACCTCTGACTCCTAAATAAGCTCTATGAGGACTCCTGTCTTCACTTTCTTCTGAGCAGAAACAAACCATTCCAGGACTCAAGGGATGACATCAAGGGAAGTTAAGTGACCATTTTACCCCCATTTTATGACTGACCTGGACCCTACTGGTCTGATAACCCAACATCCCAGCATGTGAACACAAATCACAGCATGCTGTGAAGGCAGACACACATTCCTGTCGATACTGAAAAATAGAAGATGTTCTGTTTCACACTGAAATGTATTAATACTGGCATGTTTTGATTTAGTGTTTATGCTGTATATATACAGTATATCTGTGTATTGTCATAATAATTGATGTTGTACATGATTGTCATTTAAACCTGGATTACTTTGACTCCATTTGTTTAGTAGTATATTGCAACTGATGAGGCCCAGGTTTCAAACATTGGAGAATACTTATTAAAGTAAATTAAATACTTTTTGAATTCTTAAGCAAAGAAATTAGAATAATGAAGACTAGAACTGCAAGCAGTTGTAAGCGGGGTCCAAGCCTCCCGGCCCGGCCGCCCTGTCGTGGCTCGGGGGGCCGTTAATAAACGACCAGAGTTCTAAATTAAAGAGATATAAAATGAAAGTATGTGTATGGGAGTGTTACTTGACATACGCTTAGTAGCTCTACTTAGAGGGCAATTGACACCAAATTTCACACAGCCCGTCGGGAGGGTGTAGCTGATAAGGTCCCCGAGTTTGGTGTAGTTCGGACGTTGTAAATGTAAGATATGACATCACATCCTGTTTTTTTGCGTTTTGGCAAAAATTTGTTAGCTTATAATAATATAATAATAATAATAAAGAGTTTTTTTGGCGGATCAAAATTCCCTCTACAAACTTTTATCTGTGGTGATCAGACTTGCGGTTTCAGAGGAGTTAATTAAAATAGGTTTTTCAGTTTTCGCAGTTTATCAAAATGAAAACGTCATTGCACAGAGGCGTGTCTTATACCACCTGAATTGGCAGTATCTCCAAACATGTAGACATTAGGTTCATGAATGTGTGATGTTGTGATGTGTAGTTATGAGGCAAAATGTCTTTTGGTTCAAAATCCCATTGAAATTAATGGGATTTTCCCACGGTATTTCAGCTTCGATTATAGCGCCACCTTTTGGCCAAATTGCTCCAAACTTTTCAGATGTCATCAGGGGGGACAATTGCCCCAAATTTGGTATCAATCGGAATTGTGGTTGTGCATGTGGTTGTGCATGTAAGTCAATGGGATTTTTTTCACATCTTTAATCTGCAATAGCAGCGCCATCTATCGGTATATTTAGTTCACCTTTGGTGCCTGTAGTGAGGGGACCATCCTGAACAATTTGGCTCAAGTTTCATGCCAATGTGACCTGTGGTTTTAGAGGAACAATTTTTAGGAGCTTTCTTTGTACGCCCCCTAGTGGTAGAAGTGAGCGAATTCTTTCGCATGCCGTCGTCTCATTACTGTCTAGGCTGCAGTATTGGAATTAGGCGAAAACGTACGGAAGAATAATAATAAAAATCCTAACGTTTACAATAGGGTTCCCAGCTCCGCTGTTACTGGGTACTGCAATGCCTTGCATTTGCGGGTCCCCAGCCCACTCGGGCTTGGACCACTAATAATTAACCCATTGACATCAGACCACAGCCCCCACCCCTAAAGCCAGGAGTGACCCCAGGGATTGGTTTTGTTCATTGGCCTCTCCCTTTGGCTTAACCAGAAGAGTGGGGGCAACAGCTGAAAGGATCAACTGATTCCGACATCCAGCATACTAACGTGACTAAAGTTAGAAAAGTTAGAACTATGTCAAATCTCTCTTCAATACTTTGCAGACCCTTAACCTAAAGCTCTGTGCTTCGCCCTGACGGTGGCCTGTGCAGCCCTCTGTCCAACTTGACCCTGAACGAAGGAGCCTTTCTGCAAGAAACCTGCTTGTTCCAACACAACAAAGGTTAGAACTGTAACAAACTATGAATTTACCAAACTCTGAAAGCTCCAGCACACCCAGTGAGATGTGATCCGCCTTATGAGAGAGAGGCAAGTGACAGGTCTTCTGATGGAGATCAACGGCCCTGTAACACTGGTGCAAATCTGATTTTCAAAGTGTTCACGTGCTTGTATGAAGCTTTCCAGGACGGTGTCCTTCTAAGAACAGGGGGGGCCAGCCAGTAACATCCTCCATCTCAGGGCGCTGGGCTCTGGCTGTCCTTTGTCTCTCCGTGCCCAGGGAAATTATTTATTCCTAGGCTTTGCAACAAGAGAGTTCCAGAGAAGTAGGAGCTGTTAGTAACTGCACAACATTGCAATATGTAAGCTGTCCGTTGTTGGGTCTTTGTGCTGTCTGCACTCAGCCAGGGAGTGTTTGTGAAGGAAGAACCTGCACACTGTACAGCAGCGAATATTCACACACTGTGATTTATGGTGACTTTACATAATGTCTTGATGGTGTGATTTTCTGTGATCTTTGCTGTGTGCTCGAGAGCGATGCACAAACTTGTCCACAATGGGTCGTGTATGTCAACACAAAGGCACATGCTGCTAATTGATGCACCACTGAACTATATCACTATCAACAATCTCCTCCACCAATTGGTTCCCGTCCCCATCAAGAAGACGCCAGATTTCTTACCTGAAGCCACCTGGTCGGATGCTGAGTTTTTCATATATACCCTGTCTCACCTCGCCATAGACTCTCTGACATCCAGACTTCTGCTGTGTCAACTCTCACTATCCTCCAAGCTAAGGAAAGTAGTTCTTCTCTTCCTCACTGTGTGTGTTTATTTCCTATATGAGTGGAATTTGTTGGGTGCATCTGAGTCCTGCTTTCTTGTATATTGAGGGCACTAAATCCAGACGGCAATGGCAGAGCAGTGGTGACGGCAGCGGATTTATCGATGAGCCTGCACAAAATGAACTAAAGTGATCACCCTAGAGTTTTGAAAGTGTTAGGGCCAAGAGACAACCTGAGCACTGATTCTGCTGTTCTTCTCTGACAGAGGCAGGTTGATTATGCAGAACTGGAAAGTTGAGAACTTTAAATATTGACCGGGAATGGTGTTAATAGCCTCAAAACCTGTTACATCCCTACAACACCAAGATAGGTCTACTATTTAGCACATTGTCTCACGTCAATTTCTCATTTCAACTTTCATTCATACCATATCAAAAATCAGTTTTGAACCAGGACCTCCAGTATTTGAATGTGACAGATTTAGTAGGATGTAATAATGCTCCTGACAGGTTAATGGGATTATGTGTGAAACTACAGGCAATTGTCTGGAAATTCATATTCACTAGAAATGGCTAACATAAGTATACTTTCCACATACATTGCTGATAATACAAACCTTCTGTCTTTATTTTCAGTGCAGTTCTAACCAGGGCAAACAGTGTTGCGTTGAAGGTAACTGTCCCATCACTGTTGAGAGGCATGTTCATCGAGACCAACCTCTGAAGAAACAAAACACAACACACAAACATGCAGACATGTTAATCACATTCGGCTTCGGCTTTGTTACTCAAACAAGAACACATACTAAATACTTTTTTCAGCTTCAGGTCATTTTCTATTTTGAGTTGTTATGAAATATTTATATCCATTTCCTCTCGTATAAGTTTATTTTTGAAAGTATTGTCAAGTCTGTGTTAAACCAGAAGCTGCATATATGTACATTCAAAAAGGTTTTGCTTGCTTCTGTCATTCCTGCCATTCATTCTGGCCATTAAAAGCTCCTAACATGTTTACAGTGGAAGTGATAGGGGACAAAATGAAATCACATGTTTAGATATTTTTATTATTAGTTAATTAAAATGCATACAGTCAGAATGTTGCTGAAAAAATTCTGAAATAAATCACATCATTCTGCTGGTTTGGGTGTATTGTTTATTATTTTGGAGGTGTTTCATTCAACACTGAGCAAAAAAGAAAATGCTGTGCATACTGTACAAGTTACAGAAAGATATTGAATATCACTGCAGACTCACCATAAAAGCCCCCCCACCCCATCCCTTTTTTGGTCTATCAGATCACATCTCTCTACTTCTCCTGCCCACTTACACCCAGCTGATTATAAGGGTCAAACCAACAGAAAGTAAGCAGCTTTTTCTGATGTATATTTACCACATATCTGGCAGAATAATTAAACTTAGCATGATAGCCATCTTGATCATAATGTGTTGCTTTTGAGGAGCTGAGAAGGCAGTCTGAAATTAACAGTTTTCTGGGACAAGATCCCCAGAGACCTTGGTTAGGTTTGGTCACCTGATTAAGGCTATGATGTCTGGGGGTTGACAATCATGCTGATCAGCCAGACTTATTCATCAGTGACCGCGATCATTGACTTGGCTTTTCATCTATAAGTGTCAATTTGGCTGCTACAGTTTTTAAACTGATAAGAGTTAGATAAGATAGAACTTTATTAATCCCCTGGGGAAATTTAGGTTGACATAGCAGCAAAGAGGAATGTAAAAGAACAGATGTAGTATTGTAGAATCAGTAACATTCAATGTAGATGTATTAATATACATGGACTGAAAAAACACCATGGGTCTGATTTCATAACATCCTGAATAAAGAGTACTAAATTGCGTGTGCATTCTAAAATATTGTATGTGCAGTTTTAGTACCTGTTATGGGTGATTTACTAAGAATTATTGCGTAGACAGGAGCAAACACAATGGAGGTGGGAGTATTTGAATTAGGGTTTTGCATGTTTTAATGGTTTCCGCCATGGAGAGTCAGGAGGGAAAACTTTGGGTTGTTTCGTTCAGTGCGTCCTGAGTATGTGTAAATCGTATATACCTGCCCATCCTGCCTGAAATTGCACTAACTACTTGGGACAACACACCTGAAAAACTTCTTTGGCAAACCCCATCAGAAACAGATAACAGTATGCTGGAATGATCCAGACACGAGGAAATGTCAGCAGATCGTGCTTCATCCAGCCAGAGGGAACAATCACTCCATCACAGACTGACCGTCCGCACAGTGCCCGGTCGCTCTGCAATCTCCTTTCCCTGGTCCTGTATGCCCCAACGCCCCCATTTCCTCTCCGGTACCTACAATGGGTTGTGTCGCTATTATGACTGGTGCGCTGTGAACAGCTGGTAATCGTTCCCTCTGGCTGGATGGATTTTACGCGTGATCCGTGATACTGCAGCGGGGGCTTTCGCAGCGCCACGCAACTTTCTAAAGTCTTCCATCTCACGGACTTAAATTCTCTCGAATTATATTATTTTCATCTATTATTTTTTTATTCTTTTATAACTTGCATTGTCTATTCCATATTTATATATTTCTACATCTATTTATGTCAACTGTATGTTTGTCTGCGTGTAGCACCTTATCACCTAAGCAAATTCCTTGTATGTGTAAAACACTACTTGGCAATAAAGCTCCTTCTGATTCTGATTCTGATGCTACCTCCCCAGCAGACCACAGTGAAGAAGATGACACTGGCCACTACAGACTGGGAAAACATCCGTAACAGCCTGGAGCAAGTACTGAAGGACCTGAGCCTCCTCAGGAAGAACAGCCTGCTTTGTCCTTTCCTGTAGAGGGCCTCGTTTTGTCCGTCCAGTCGAGTTTTTTGTTGAGTTGCACCCCCAGGAACTTGTAGGTGTCCACCATCTCTACTCCCTCACGTCTTGTTACAACGGGTGTGTGGGGACTCTTGCTGCGTCTAAGTCCACCACCAGCTCCTTGGTTTTCCTGTGTTGAGCTGGAGGTAGTTGCTATCACACCATCCAATGAAGCTCTAAATCCGGTCTCTGTACTCCTTCTCCCTGTCATCTGTGATACAGCTGACGATGGAGGAGTCATCTGAGAACTTCTGGAGGTGGCTCATTCCAGAGTCAAAGCAAAAGTCAGAAAGTGCAGTAGAGTGTGAAAAGAAACGGTGACAGTACAGTTCTCCATGGGGTGTGTCACTGTTTCTCGCCATGACGCCTGACAGGCAGCCTGACATACTGCGGCCTGTCAGTGAGGTAGCCTGTGATCCAGGCCACAAGGAAACAAAATTCCACACACACACAGTCACAGAAGGCCTACTAAAATGCACTGACTTCACTGACACCAAATCTCATTCCGAACTAATGTGAAGAGCTGGCAGGCCTGGTTAAAATTAACTGAACTTTACTTTCCACGACTTTAGCCATCTTAAGTCATGGGCCAAGTGAACAGCTTCTTACAAGTAACTGTCAGGCACTTCCCCCTTGTTTTTTTTTGTTGTGCTCATTTCTTTTGAGGTTACTCTAGATTTTGCAACTTTGTTTGTTATGTTATACTGAAGTTCTGAGTCCTGCTGCCCTCAGGCTTCTTCCCTTCTCTTATTCTTTTTGGCCAGACCTCCAGACTTTCTGACATAGCTTGATTAAATCCTTGGTAATTTATTTTGGGTATGAAATTAATTTGCTTACAGCTAATCCTTGGGTATGGTGTCCTTTACTATGTTATCTATGGGGGCTCATCAAACAGTCTTGCATGGAGGAAATGCTGGTTGCGCAGGTAAGCTTTGGTGAAAGACGCTGGAGTGTATAGTGTGTGTAAGACTTGGTTTGTAGAGTTGTGTGGAGATGCTTTGCTGACGTGTTTGTGTATGTGCTGTGTTTTGTCAGGAGGGAAATAGCGGCTTTGTCCTTCTCTAATGAGTCTGCTTGTACCTTTGCATACCTGCTTTCCTCAAATCAGACCAGGTGACAGGTTTGGTGGTTGTGAGGGCTCACCCCTTTTTTCACCTGCAGGGGTAGAGTTTGTTCTGGAGAATGATTTGGACAGGGTAAGGTGCCAATAAAGCCTAACATGACCACCGTTCCTGTGGTAACTGATTATCCAGATATCTTAGCTAACTTGGCAAACTTCATGTCCCAGGTCTTTGTTCAGGTTCTCAAGCAGCTTGGAGTAGGTCA
>NW_024042253.1:0-15000 GCF_014851395.1 Micropterus salmoides | reverse complement strand
CCTGTAATGGCTGAGAAATTAGATTGGCTGAAATGAGTGAAATTCTGGATCCATTAGTTGGTGCTATAGAAAAAAAGCCTGTCAAATGTTTCATGACTACAGGCCTTTATATATTAATAATAACTGAGGCAGTGTTCTTTTCTATAATTACCTACAGAAACACCAAAGTGCTCTAACTATTTTTTAGAGTCTTAGAAATAAAATATCTCAGCTTTCAAAATATCCCTCTATAGCTTTTTCCGAGACATTTTTTCAGTATGTCAGTATTGTGTCCCAAGGAAGTACACATTACAGTTATATTTTCCTCAGCCAGTTGACAAATTTTTGTTTTATTTTTCAAACCCTTGCATTTATTGGCCTTTCTACTAGTAAAGGCAATAGGGTGGTGTACTTGTGAGACCTTCAAACAGATGTCCTGGGTCCCTGTTTCACTGTACTCAGCAAAACATTGAAGATTGTTCTGCAGTTATCCTCTGATCTCATCCAATCGCCTCAAACCCAGTAAAGAATGTCGTTAAAAATATCATGCCTTATTGTTATCACCAAACCTAGTGTACAAAAGTAAGAATAAGTAGATGAAAACAAGTTCTCCTGTATCACTGTATCCAGCAATGACTGCTGGTTAATGATGTTCATTTCTACTCAAATGTGTGCACAAAATCTCCAGTACTCAATACTCTAACAAAGATGAAGACAATTTACACTGAAGTCCAAGAGGCAAGTTTCCTCATCAACAAACCAGGGAACTTACAGTAAAAGAGATCTATTATTAACTTGCCAAAGGACTTCATAAGCATTTTAAATTGTGGATAAATGTCAAATAAAAAACTCAAACTTCCACTGTAACGGAACGGAAAACTAGATGCAGAGAGTACAAACTCCTGCCATTCAAGGCTGCACAATCCTCAAAAATTATTATATTATAATTTTAACAACAGAAATATAGAAAATATTGAATGGACACTTGCAGATACATAATACATTTACATATGTTGCAGATTTTCGTCATACTTTGACTTTGAAAGTGCAGCAGTTGAGTATGAACACAAACTAAAATTAAATCCAATACAATTATTCAGCACAAAAAACTCTTCACTTCCTTGGCCAGTGGTCTAACTTTCCACAGATCTGTTACTAAGTTTTTGTTATATGGTGCAAACGAACAGGGCTGAGAACATGATCTGCTTGGCAGAGGTAACTAGCAACACCAACATCATCAGCCGGCCTTAAAAAGCTACTTTTGAAATGGATTTCAGACCGGGTAGTTAAACATGGAAGGAGCTCACAAAAATACTGCAGCCTCCTGGAGACATCAACATATGGAGATGCTGGTCACTCTGGCAGGCTCAAGAAAACAGGAGAAAACAATAAAGACTGCCAACTAGCTCCCTAGCTTTCCACACGAATTGGCTTAGCAACCAATGAATCATGGCTGGCCGTGTTTTATGGAAACAATCCGCACAGTCGCAACTTATCTTTGACTGCTCGGATAAAAATGCCCATTGTGTATGAGCTAACAATGTACTGTAAATGCCAAAGTGACCACTTGATTCCTCTGAAGTTTGTTTGTGTAAAGGCCATTGTCAGGGTGTTTGGAAAATCACATAGGGGCACTAATGAAATTCTTTCTGGATTGTAACGACTACAGCCACCGTCGAGCCTCCTTTGAAGGGTTTAAGGAGTCAACAGTCATCTTAAATGTCAAAGCCTTTGTAGAGCTTATAGACGGACAGAGTAGCCACTGGGTGGGATGGTGTTATTTGCGGTGGGTGGTGTTAAGGCGTAATCATCACCCCTGGGTGGGAGTGGAGAAAGAAAGAAAGAGATGAGACAAAGTGATGCATTCCTCCCATACCGGGAGAGCATTTAAAGGATGAGAGGAGACGAGGCATTAATGGAGATTAGCACTGGAGGAACACACAACCGCACATACTCATCTATGCACATGCTCTTAAGATGATCCCTTTGCAGTTCACCACCAGAGTAGAGATGACTCCACATGGCTGCAGGACTGCAGGGTGTATTAGCTAGGATACAGAGCAAAAACAGCCCTCCGTTGAAACAGCAAATGGGGTTGCGATAGTTGGGGTGCGTTTTTTAAGAAGAAATACAATTCAGGAAGTTCAACGTGAGTAAAAGATGAATGCGTTATCAGACACCACAACAAAGTACAACGGTTTGTAATACTCCCAGACAGGATTTTGCAAACCCAGAAAGTTACCAGAGTGGCAACTATTTTATCTTTTCGCTGCGACAATCGCGAGTTCACGTTACAAAGTAATCTAACCAGGAATGTGTGCTCGCATGTATGTGATAGGTCGACGTAGATCTCAGACCCGGACTGATAACACTGCGTTGCAGCAAAAGTTGAGCCTGGAACAACTTTTTTGCCAGACCCGAGCCCTCCCCGTTGGCAGCCCCGCTGAGTTGATGACTAGCTCTATTCAAATGAATGACAGGGCTGCGTTTTTTCCTACACGGCTGATGTAGGTCTGAACACGGCTGGCTGCTGTGGCTGACAGTGAATGTGTTGCTCTCTCTAGTGACATCACCATTACTGCAGTGCCAAGGCTGGAATGAACCGTTTTGCTGAAAGTGAAGTACAAATGGCTGCACTGTTTTTGGTTGGCATTTGTCTCCTCTGACTAATGAAGGTAGAGTTGGTATTCACTCATCTTAAACTGGTAAAGACCCTGACTTCGAGTCAGAAAATTAATGTTAATGTTACCACTTTGACTGATTTGCTGTGTAGTTTAGCCTCAGTCAGAATACGTTTTCAGGCTTAATTTAGTAGTATCAATCAATCAATATCATTCAACAAACCTGCTATTTCTCCGACAGTCCCATTAAATGTATACGGTAACTTATTAAAAATCTGAAATTGTTGAAATGGTGAAAAGGTCTCTAGGCATCAGGTAATTGGCAATTTGTTTATGTCTACCTATTTTTTTAGATTAGTCTGAAGTACACACTTTGTTCCACTAAAGAACATTTTAATGCTAGGTGAAACTTCAGGACAAAGCCCCAAAACACAAACACAATAACTGGCTTTCCTAGTTTGGTGTAGAAAAACTTCCCTTGTGAACTCAACCCCATCCAACACCAGGTCTTCTCACAAAAAAAAATCAGTGTTGGACCTCGCTAATGTTCTCTTTGGTCTACAATACCTTCCCTCCTTTCTCTCCACCTTTTGTATCCTTTCTTCCCTTTCCACCTTTCCACCCAGGCATATTTACCACCTTTCCCTCCCTGCTCCTTGCCTACCTCTCCTTTGTTCTCTTTTGTCCATCCGTACCCTAACCCTAAAGCTGATGATACACGGAGCAACCTTTAGAGCAATGGTGCTGGACAATGTTCTCGTCAATGGTAATGAGTAAAGATTACTACCTTAATCCGCTTTCACCACCAAACACACAAAAAGTTGCCCCATGTATCATCAGCTTAACTGGCTAATTTTCTACCAACATATAATAAACCTTTTCCAATTCTACCTCTAATGCAACAGGTCCCTCCCAAAACACAAGATCAGTCCCCTGCATACTCTACCCCAGCTCCTTGGGCTTCCAATACCCATCGAAATACTCCTAATTTTTAGCTATTTTTAGCAACACAATAAAGCTTAACAAAAAAAGAAACACTTCCCAATATGTCCAGACATTTCACATTAAATGTGCTTGTGGAGAGAGGCAACTGCTCCACCACCACAGGCCTGCCAAAGCAAATGTAATCCAAGGGAAACAATAGAATGAAAACACTGAGTTTTTTCATAAGCTGAACGAAGGCTGAAATCACTATTTTTAAAAAAGGATGTCTGTGACATTTGAAATAAAGAGTGGTTTTGTTGGTTTGCAGGGGAAAGTAATATCTTCCAGAAATATTGCAGGGCCTGGAAACAGATGCCTGGAAGGAGCAGGGGGATGAATTGGGCTTGTCTGGAAACAGCCCAGATGTCCTTACGTCAAGTCAGTGCTCTGTTAGCAGCTGGTTTTCAGCACACAATATGCGATGTTAATGTAACTAAATTCATAATGCAACTTAAATTATGCTAATCCTGTAAGAGAAATGTAGATCTTGTCCAGCTTTTAACATTGTCACTGTTTATGAATTATGTAAAATGTCATTACAGAAAAGGAACATGAGTGAGCATCGTTCTCAGCTATTACAGAGAAAATAACAAGTGAACACTGTTACAGTCAAACAAGTTTAGAGCTACACTGACGGATTTATTCTGTGTTAAACAGAAACTCATCACTACAAATGGTTTTGGAAAACCCATGTGTCAAAATGATTATCCTGTTAAAATAAAAGTTTGGATTGGAGCTAAACAAGGTGTTTACCTGTAGGCGAACAGTAGGACACGGTGATGTCTCCGGTCAGGTCAGCAGGGGGATAGCGACCATTGAGAAAAGCTGAAAATGCCACAACTGTGGAGGAACCAACACCTGAAGAGGGACAGCAAAGATACGTTTACATTAAGATTAAAATAGGGAGTCCTTACGCCATATCCTGTGAAGCAGCTGTTCCAGTAGCTTCTGCTCAAACATTAAACAACAATTAAGGAGTAAGCATAAAACAAGTGAAATGTAGCTTCCATGAAGTTTTTCCAGCATGGCATGTTTGTGTAGTAATGTAGTAGTAAGTAATTGGTAATGTTGTCTTTTATTACATCTCTTCAAATGTTGTCTTTCTTGATTTTAATCTGTAGCATTCATCCCTCTCTGTCCATTGTCAAAGCTTGCCATTTGACCGGTATCATGACTTGACTTTATTGTATTGATGACAGTAGAGACATGGCAGGAAATGACTGGAAAGAAAAAGGGTGAATGATGTGCAACAAAAGGTCCTCAGCTGGAGGCAAATTAAAGACGATGAAGATGATGTTCATGATCGGCAACTTAACCCCTATGCCAAGGCGTCACACCGACAATGTGTCTTCTGTCTTTATAATTGTCAAGTACCGAAAAGCTGGCATCAAATGCTTGCTCAGATTTATAATCTTCTTCAGTTATTCCTTTATCAGTTTCTGTAATTTCTAATTTACTGTATTAAATCATTTAAAACGATACCCAGCCTTACTCAATAAGCTGTTGAGCAAGGTGATGTTCCAAGGATGCATTTTAAAAGGGGCGTTTCACCAATTTTACACAAGTTTTGTTTTTTCAGCACAGTAGTAGTGCGTAATCCATATTAGGGACTAAAAGCCATGATTTTGACCTCTGCTACATCATTTTATTTCTTTTGTGAGTCAACTGTATGGATGTGCCATGCTAAATCACTTAGTGAGTGAGGTTATCTTACTTCTAGAAAAGAAGTTCAGGTATTAATCTGATGCGCTTTAAAAGAAAGACGTTGAAGGATGGATAAGGAAACAGGGAAACACAGGAACACACACACATAAACTCAAAGAGTCAGCATTTTCGAGGTGTGGACACGACAGGATACAGCAAAGGCAATTTTAACCAGACCCCTTAATGTACATACACACACACACACACACACACTAATTATCTCCAGGCAAGGTGAAGACAGAGGATTAACAACACTAACCAGAACTTTAACATGCGTCCAAGCACGCGCACGCGCACACAGCACAGAAATTATATGTAGCATGAGAGGGGCGATGACTTGCAGCTTCCCTTCAAATACCCCAAAAATAACAGAGACAGAGAGAGAGCGCAAACAGGCTGGAGAGAAAAAGCAGGGATCAAATACAGACGGAGAGGAAAGGATATATTACAGCTAATGGCTTCATGCAGTCTCACACACACACACACACACACACACACATAGAGCGGTGTGGTGGTGTAATGGGGCGTGATGTTCCAGAGCTCGGCCTGTTACAGGTGACTGAACCCCAAGTATGTATGTGTGTGTGTGTGTGTGTGTATGTGTCCTAATGGAAAATGCGTATGTGTAGTGAATGAGAGTGAGCTGATAGTGTGTGTGTTTGAAAATATATCTGTTTCTGACTATGTATAACATAGTGTTTCATTAAAATAGTAAAGACCATCACTGACCTTCATCACACACACACACACGCCTCTAAAGTTAAGGATAGACGTTGCAGAAGGAGGCGAGATGGATGAGAGGGGATGAAAGGAGAGACGACGACACCTCCCCTCCCACAGACAGAAGACAAGATGAACGATAAAACGCAGACAGAGACTTTCTCCACACTCTGTCAGAAGCCCTGACAGCATGAGCTCCTCTCCCCGTTCTTTTCTTCCCTCCCTCCTATTTCCCCATCTCCCACACTTGCCATCTCTAGCAGCCATTCCTTTTTCGTGCTCCTTTCGGCCCTTTCATGTTGTGTGTTAAAAATAAAGCTGGAGGTAAAATTGCATTAAGGCTGGAAACGGGAAAACGGCTAGGCTGCCTCTGTCGCAAAGGTAAATAAAAAAAATTCCTACCAGTGAATTTTAAGTTCATCAACACATGTCTTTTTTTGTTTAATCCATACAACTAAACTGCTAAAAGAATTTGTGGTTTTATGGGGAGTTACGGGCTGGAACGGGTGCTGAGTCTGCACTCAACCTCTCAGTGATGACAATATTCCAGTAAATCACTGCAGAGAAATAGTTCCAACATGTAACTCCCAAAATATTGACCTATTCCTTTCAATTATGTTTGGTTATTATTAGGGCTGACCCCGATTAGATGAAGATTCAATGCTTTGATAGGCGGAGCCTAATTCGAATTGTCAATCTCACCATCAAATCTTCGCAGCGGTTTTGTGAAACAAGGATCATACCAGTTTGGCAATATGGGGGTGCTCAACGTCTGATTTTACACAGAACTACCAGTTTTCCCTCAATAAATTAATATATAACCTATAACAATATAAATTACAACATACAGGCTAATGCTGTAAATAAAAATGTGAAAAGAAAGAAGATTTTAATAAATGTTTTTAGTGCGTGAAGTGCAAAAGTGCAAAATTGTAACCTTTAAGGAAGGTAGCATGTGTGTGTGTGTGTGTGAGTGGATATGTCGTTATGTGTGTAGTGGCAGAAGAGGAAAACTTGCTTAAGAGACGAAGCCCCAGCTTCACCGGTGCTGTGCAGAGTTGTCCACACCTCGCGGGATTCTGATAATTTGATGAACCCCACAAAGAATATTATATCGTTTTAAAAACTGTAATAAAAACTGAAATAGACCAGCGAGGAACCGCGACTAGTATGCTGTTGTTGGCTGCATGGCACAACTCTGCACAAGACTGGTGAATGGCAGGCGAGCACAGAGAAAAGGGTCAACAATAAGCCTCAGTTTAGCTAGAAATGCACAGTGTAAGTTACAGTGACTAATGAATAGAGACTGCAGCTCTGCAGCTCTCAAGATTAAAGTGGAGCTACCTTGTGGAACCCCCCAAAATCGCTGCCACACAAACATGTGATTCGACTATCTGTCCATCTCCCTCATTTCTCCCTCTCTTGCTTCCTTACTGGTTCTCCCCCTTTCCCTTCATCCTCCCTTTACTTTGCTCTCTCTCTCTCCCTCCCTGCCACCCTGTCTGTCAGCAGAAGGCTTTTAACCTGTGTGACCTGGAGGTCAAACTGGTCAGACTGGTTTAAGTGCTTTAAGTGTTCCCAGGCCCATTAAGACCAACAAACAACACCAAATAAGACACCAAGTAATCCTCCTCCTCTTCTTTCTCTTTTCTCTTCAGCTTGTCATCATATATTCAGGCACATCTGGACGGGTCAGAGGGCTGCTGTGGGCGTCAAACCTCTGAGCTCCAGGTAAGGTGTCCGTCTGTGTGACCTGGAGGTCCAACCCAATGAGACTGTTTAAACTGGTCCCAGCGTTCTCAGGCACATTAACCCATTCCCACTACTGCCCACAAAAAGAAACTCCACAAAATGAGACTGAAATCCCCGTCCCCCATTTCACTACCTCTCCTTCATTACTTCCCTTTTCCCTTACTTTGCTCCATCTCAACTTTCTACTCACCCTCATCAGTTCACCTTTTCATTGCTTCTACACCTTCTTTATCCAGGAGTTTCTCACTACAAAAGAGGAAGCCCTATTCTCCTTTTCTCCCTAAATCTGCTTCGCTTTTATAAATAAATCTCCTTTCCAATTTTCCCCTGCTCCTCTTCTCTCCATCATGGTTTTCTGCAGAAGGACTGAATCCTCCTGTACGACACCAGAATATCCTCCATCAGAATTTAGGATTTTGCAAAACATAAACATAACTGAACATGCCGACAGCAGGTAATTTTTGGGAGTGTACAAAGAAAATGTGACAAAGGTGGCAATTACAGACAAGCTCTACTTGTTTCTCTTTAAACTTTCTACAATTGATTTTTTGTTTACTCAGAATCTGCTGCTGACCTTCCTTCTCTGCCCTTGCAGACACGTAGCATTAATTTCCAATGACATGCACAATCACTACTCTGAGAAACAGGATATTCTGGGTTGTCATGATGCACGTGCAAATGCAATGACTCGCACCTCCATCTTTTCTACTTTCACCTCCCTCAGTTTTCACCTCTTTCATATGCTCGCTCTTTCCACTCTCTCCTTGCTGCTCCATTTCTCTCTGTTTTTATTAGGACTGTAGATTTGCATTTACAAAGCAGGTATAAATAACAACAGATATATATGTTTGTTCTGTCAGTTGAAAATTTAATTGTGTTTTAGAGTTGGAATTTTCTCTTACAGGTTTCCCTTGGAATAGTTGTTCTATTGCTTCTTTGTAGGTGTGTGTGTGTGTGTGTGTGTGTGTGTGTGTGTGTGTGTGTGTGTGTGTGTGTGGTGTGTGTGTGTGTGGCTGTAGCTATCCCCAGGTTATAGTACTTGACAGCTCAGGTTAAACAGAGTATACTGACTTTTTAGGGGAGGTGAAAGGTCTAGAGGAGTGAAGATGGGAATTGATCCCACACAAGGAGCAAGGAAAGGGTTTGTGTGTGTGTGTGTGTGTGTGTGTGTGTGTGTGTGTGTGTGTGTGTGTGTGTGTGTGTGTGTGTGTGCGCGCGCGCGTGCGTGCCCTTTCTTTGCCATGTGCAAATGATATAAAAACAAAAACATCGAAAGAAAAACAAATCTGTTAGGTAAATTTGTTCTGAGCCATTCCTGGTCTGCAACTGCTTTAACTGAAGTGGCCTTGGGTGTTGCTGTTAACATTCACCTTTGACCTCTACAGGTCAGGATCAGGTCAAATCACTTACATCACAGAGATAAAATGTCCAACATGCAGGGTTTATTTTCAAAACAAAAATTTGAAAACATGTTTTTTTAATTTTTGATCCAAATTATTCAACTTTTAGTAAAACATTGACCTTGCAGAGGGAAAGTCATGTGTGTGAAAATTATGCTGTGGTCTTGATAAGTGTGTATGTGTGTGATGAAGGAGAGGAAGAGTGCTGCAGACCGATACAGAGAGAAGGAAAGGATGGGAAGTAAAAAAAAAAAAAGACAGCAGCAGTAGAGGAAAGAGGAAAGAGGAAGACGGGAAGAGAAGGATGCAGAGGGGAACGAGAGAAGGAAGGAATAAAGACATTGGGGGACAGCATGACAAATGAAAGAGAGGAAGCAGAGAAAGGAAAAGAGGAAAAGAGAAAAAGGGAGAGACAGAATGAGAGTAGCAAAGAGAGAGAGAACAAAGGAGGCAGTGTGCGGTGAACAGGGGATTGAACCACCATCTGAGACGAATAAAAATTGGAATAACAATAAAAGTCAGAAGGCGCTACCTCTCCACCCCTCCTCCTACAACCAACCCCTCCAACACTGAACAGCACCCAAATATCCCCACTTTTATTGTCCTCTGTTTTCTGTAAAGCACTTTGTGACAAACCCCTTCAAAAAGGAAATAAACATGAGTTGACATTCACACTTATAGTAAACACACACAAATATTACACAGAGACAAGTGCGGACGCACACCGAGCCAGAGAATCAAACACACATGGGACAGCAGCAGCACACACTCACACACACACACACACACACACACACACCAACTGTAGTAGAAGGACAAAAACATATACTCTTCCAAGGGAGATGTGTCTTGTAAGAGTGAAAAAGTTAAGTGTGTGTTTGAACATGTGGTTTGTTGTGTGCACATCTGTGCAAGGGACTGTAAAGATACATTAGTGTGTTGCAATGCAGGACGGACAAAATAAGCAGGTGATGGAGACAGAGAAAGTTTGAGAGATGAAGCAATGAGAAACAGACATGGGAGGTGTCACACCCGCAGTGTTGATGTTATTAGTGTTGCTAGTGTTTCTCTAAATTGCTGCCACATTTTCCCCAAAACACCCGTTGCTTTGTCACAGCCATTTCTATCTGTTCTCTTTCTTTGCTATTGTTTATAGTGTGCAAAAGAAAAGGTTCAAATGAGTCATCAAATGACATCAGTTTAAAAATAAGGGTAAAGGAGAAACAGGAGCATAAGAGAAGCGAGGGGCTTGTACTCTACATGACTTTCAACAACCACATTAAGGCAATTATACAGTCAGCCTACCATCGCCTGAAGAACATATCAAGGATTAAAGGTCTCAGCAGTATCTGGAAAAATATGCCTGTGCATTTATCATCAGTCAACTCGACAACTTTAACGGTGTCTTTACAGGTCTCCCTAAAAATAAAGAAAAACTAACAGACAGCTGCAGCTGATTCAGAACGCTGCTGCTCCAGTCCTCGCTAAGACCAAAAAAGTGGGTCGCATCACTCCAGTTGTGAGGTCTTTACACTGCCAGTCTGAATTGATTTTAAAATATAACTGCTTGTTAATAAAGCACTGAATATGGTTTAGGGACAATATACATTTATGGTGTCATTCATACAGGTCTGCCCTCTGTCCCCAGAGTCAAAACTAAACATGGAGAAGCAGCGTTCAGTTTCTATGCTCCATATATCTGGAACAAAAAAAAACAGAAAAACTTTTTTGTTTTTTTTTATATCGAGGCTGAAGAATTTTCTTTTTGCTGCTGCCTTTATTAAATACATTTTAAGGCTTTTAATTAATATCTTACACTACACTGTAACTTTTACTGTTCTGTTTTATCTTGTTTTTATTTTCTATTGAACTCTTGTTTAACTGTATTTAAATGTATTAAAACTACCTTGTATTACCCAAGGTAGTTTTAATGCTTGAGCAAAGCACTTTGAATTGCCTGGTTGTTGAAATGTGCTGTACATATAAACTTTCCTTCAGTCCAACATTCAGACCCACTTCAAACAACAATTGGCAAAGTGTACAGGGTTAGAGTGAGAGTGCCAATCAATTTAAGAGTTGTTATAAGTTTACTTACAACAACCTGATGCATCAGTCTCATCCACATTTGTCTGCATTTTCATGGCAATTGTTCTGGATGTGGCACATAAAGATAACGTCCCCATTCTTAATCTCATCTACAGCTCTGGTTGTTTTTCTACCCAGAAAAAGTCATAAATGATACCAGAACTATGTGGCTGTCGATTCCAGAAACATTCAAATGAATTTTTGAACATTTCCTGGTTATAGAAGTCATTTTTGACTTTTAAATGGTGCACGATTTACATGTACTAACTACTGTACTTATATACAGTTTATACCAGGCAGCATTCCATCTAAAGCTCAGCCACTTCCCCTGCAATCCATAAAGCAGGGTGCGATTTTCTGGACAAAATCACAGAGTAAACTCTGACTGTGTGACTGGGATCCAGCTCCTCTGAGCCAAGTCCCAGCATTCATTAAAACTCACAGAGCCTCCATCAATTTATTTCGTCCTAATTTTCCAGGACTAACGGATGTGAAACACTCCGTTCGGGGCCAAATGTGACTACTAAGGGTCAGCAACGGTGGTCCTGCAGCTCAAGGGCTGAGCCGGGCCATTCTGGGCCAAAGAAGGCCAGTGAGGGGTCACTTAGGGAGGTAAGGAGGAGAAGAGAGTGGGGAGAAAGAAAGAAAAAGACAGAAAGCGTTTGTGTTTGCGTTCAGCTGCTCTCATGTTTCGCAGGAGAGAGCTGTTGATTGACACGTGGAAGCCAGCGCCAGATTTCTGTGTTAAGCTAAGAGAAAAGAGCATGACATAAAAAACACACACACACACACACACACACACACACAGTACATTGGGGTGACACATGCATTGTTTATGCTATGCTATGTTATGTGTCCATGGATATGTACATGAGAGTATTTATAGAACTTGGGTGTGTATATCTGTAACTGTGCGTGTGTGTGTGTGTGTGTGTGCGCCTAAGAGGCTTCTGAATATAACCCATTTGACCGCTACCTAAACTCATGTAAACAAATGGTCTCTTTAGTGGTGTAAACGTGACGGTGGAGTGAGTCACAGCCTCTGATCTTCCATATAAACAGTGAAACTTGAGAGCTACTGCCAAAAAGAAAACCTCTGCAGAACCAAACCACCCGAACGCAGAATCCAGAAGCCCATTTGTTATCCTTTTTAGGCACGTTCTTCAATGATTTTACTTTTGATTAAGTTTGAGTTTTTGTTGGCACGCTTTCATTGTCTGTTTAGACATGGAAGCTATCACTGCTAATGCAAACTACTTCCCGAACCAAGTTTCTATTAACTTAGTCTATGTTGCATGGATCAGTGGTGGGTGGGAGAAAATGAGAAACGAGTCATTCAAGTCCATGCACTTGTGTTACTTTAGTCATATGTTGAATCGGTTGGTTAACTAACTGTTTAAGAACATATAATATTGTAAGAGTGATAAATGTTTACGATTGATTAGCCTTGTTCATTTAGCTTCACATTGGAAACTGAGATAAAAAAAATTCTCTATTCTCTATCTCCAAATAGTCTTAATTTCACAACAGTAAACTGTTCATCGATGGAAACCAACTTATTTAGACTTATGGAGACCACGTTGTTTCCGTTTTATAGTCAGACTTTGGCTGGAACTGAACACAATGCTGCATAATTGGGTGCAGTGATCGGCTGCCCTGCCGAGCATTACTTTCCTTCTCTCAAGCCTTTATCAAGCACACGTTTATTATGTAAAAAGCCAATTACCAAACTGGTTACATGTGGACTTTATTTGGGCAAATTGGCTTCCTCCAGAATATTAATAAATAATGCAAATAAGGGTTCTGCATGTAATAACAATTTACAATTCCAACATTATAACATGTTTGGAAAAAAAGGAAATATGTTGGAAAGATGAAAATACTAAACATAAGGACATACTAAAGCAAAGAAAAATGAAATACAAAACGTGCATTTTAAAATGTGCCAAAACTTGAAATGTAAGTCATATAAAAAATAACTGTCATTATTATTAATGGAGGAAACTGAGTTTATAGGAAATATACTGCGTATTGTGCAAAAAAGCGCATCATGTTTGAATTAACATTTGTAGAGGTCGTGTACAATAAACGTACAGATAAGAATGCACTGTGGTAAAATGCATTACATTTAAGAATGGATGCATCATGAATCATGGGAAAGCAGTGGTCAGTTTGATTCAGGGCTCACAATAAATGGATGGTGTTCCAGCCGCCTGAGAATGCTGCCACATCTTGAAATCATAAATTCGCTATCCATACTGGTCCCTCTCAAAAAAGTAGTGACTACTCCTCTTTGATGGATGATGGTTTGAGCAAATGTCAGGAGCAGTGTTGGGGGGGGGAATGTTTTTCTGGTGTTGGTCCAGCTTCTGTGCCTGTGTACACAGCTTCAAAGAATTTATGCCGACATCATTGTGTAGCATTTCATTTGACATATGACCTTATTCTGAATAATAACTAGTGGGATTTACACCCCCATAGTGAGAATTACAAGATTATTTGACAGTATTTTGTTTGTACTAAATGGTAAATTGTAAATTCCAACCAACCAGGTGGTCCTGAAATAACATTCCAATACTGTTGAGAGAAATATCCTATTGTAGGAAATAAAAAAGGGAATTTAAATGTATTCTACTGATGCAATTACTGGAAGTCGCTATAGATGAAAACAACAACTCAATGCCTAAAATGAAGAAGAAAAAAATTGAAATTAAATAATATTTTAAAGTAATGACAAGACAAAACGAATGACTGCTTCTCCTCTCCTCGGAACAGGTGGGGGGAAAAGCGACAAGGTAAGGCTTATTGTAGTGTTGTTGTATCAGATGTGAAAGATTTCATTTGGACCACGAAGGTGAAATGACTGCTGGTAAAGAATGATGGATGTTATGATGATTTCAACCTTAACTTTATTCACCCTCGAGGGTTGTGGACCATTCTGACTCATGCAGTTGCTCATCGCAAAACATGACCATCATTTTAAGGAGGACCCAAGTCCGATTTCCTGGACTATTCCAAGTTTGAAAACACCCTCTGTTTTTTTGCGTTTTGATAAGTAAGAACAAAGGCATTTGAAATCTGGTGGACGTGCACTTAAGTCAGGAAATACCTACAAAAAGGCAACAAAATGCAGTGGATTCTGGGTAACACAAAGACAAATGTCAACATCTGGCAGCTTGGAAAGCAGAGCATAACAAAACTAGAACAAATGTCTGGACTGACTAGTAATATGTTCAACTCAAAACAGAAGAGAGAGTTAAGAACAGTAAGTTTAAAGAACTGGACCTTTGTCCGGATAGTTCTCAGAAAATCTGTCTAAGAAAGACTCTTGCTACTTATGACTCACTTAATTTTTCTTTCCAAGTTGCGGTTTTGCTATAATTTGGCAGCTTAAGCCAAAACGAGCCAAATACAAAAAATGCTACAAAGGAAACTTTTCCACTTGGGGTTCAGACCACAGAAACTGTAGGGTGAGTCCCACTCCATATGTAGACCAACAATCAGAGCGAGGCACAGACACCGCCAGGGTTAGAGGTTCAACTCCCAATGGGGCCACAGGGGTGTTCTCACAGTACCATAAGGAGCCTCGGTAAAGGCCTTCCCCTACTGGTTTACATTACACACTCCGTAAATTGAAAACATGCACACAAAAGGTGGAAGAGTTAAACAGAGGAAACTGACTCAAAGCGAAGGGCAAATGCTGTGTTACAAGATGGGTGATCTTTTAATGAACCGACAACAGATATCAGTGTCTG